>NC_136069.1:1191490819-1191928319 GCF_964261635.1 Lissotriton helveticus
CTTAGCCCCCATCTCTGGTGGCAGCAATACCAATAATAAGTATAAAGAGCAATCTTATGATCATAAAATCCCCAAAGGGATTGTCCCTAAATTTGAAGAAGGTGATGATATCACCAAGTGGTTCACAGCCTTTGAGAGGGCTTGTGATATCAGACGGCTAGAGAAACCTCTCTGGGGGGGGCACTCCTGTGTGAACTGTTCTCTGGTAACTGCAGAGACAGGCTTCTGGGCCAGATGCAGGGTCTTATGACCTCATGAAGAAATCTCTGATTGAGGGATTTGGACTCACTACTGAGGAGTACAGAATTAGGTTCAGTGGGGGCTCACAAAACCCAGACCCAATCCTGGATAGATTTTGTAGACTACTCAGTAAAGACACTGGATGGTTGGTTAACTGGACACAATGTGCATGATTTTACTTGACTTTATAATTTGATTATGAAGGAACACATTTTGAGAAATTGCACAAATGAAAAGTTGCATCAGCATTTGGTAGACCTAGGTCTAATTTCTCCCCAAGAATTGGGAAAGAAGGCAGACCATAGGGTCAATACTAGGGTGACAAGGACAGGCACTGGGGGTGACCAAAATAAGGTGGTTACAAAAACCTCCCCAGGGGAGAGGTGGTGAGAATCCCCAAGATAAAAAGTCAGAGTCTTCCAAAGGGCCCCAAAACCTGTCAAGGTGGGTGGGTCCCAAACTACTCCATATGAGGCTCAGCCCTATGGGGGAAGAACTTTGATCCTAACAAGGCCTATTGTAACAACTGTAAAAAAGTTGAGACACTTAAATGTAGACAAAAACTGCCCCTACAATAAAGCCCCCAAGGCACCCAATACAGCTACTCCAGGGACAGTAAATCTACAGATGGGATCAGAGGAGTGCCCAGAGCAAATCTGGAATGCACTCAAGCTAGTCTAGTCTCCTTGGGGGGAAATGGAGGTTGCCAATGTAGCTGGTTGGCCACCCAACTGTAGCAAGTATCTGCAATACCCCTCCATTAATGGAACTAGAGTAGAAGCCCTGAGGGATACAGGTGCCAGCATAACTATGGTAAAGGAAATGCTGATTTCCCCAGAGCAATACTTGGTTGGGAAAACTTACCCAGTCACCAATGCTGACAGCATTACCACCCAACGCCCTCTGGTTATGGTGACATTAGGTTGGGGGGAGGTTACTTGCCTGAAACTAGTAGTGGTCTCTCCACAATTGCCAGCTGACTGACTGCTTGGAAATGACCTGGAAACCTCAGTCTGGGCTGAGGTTGAGCAAGTATCCAATGCAGCCGTGCAGGGTATCCCTAGACTGGTGTGTGTGCAAACCAGAGCACAGAGAAAGAAGAAGGGTGAACAAGTAGGTTTGGAGCCTGAAAGTACGGCTCAACCAACCAAGAGAGAAAGCAAGAAGACTGGGGAACCAGCTTCTACACAGCAAGCCTCTCAGGACCCCTCGCCTCAGGGAGAGGACTTGGAAACCCTAGAGAGAACTGAGCCCACGGAGCTTGAACCTTACCAGGTTGTACTCCTGGGCCCAGGGGGACCCACTAGGGAAGAGCTGTGCCAGGGTCAGCGAGACTGCCCCACTCTTGAAAGCCTGAGGCAGCGAGCTGTTTCAGAAGCACAGGGAGAAGTCAGTGGTTCCCACAGAGCCTATATGGAAGAGGGATTACTGTATGCTGAGGCAAGAAACCCCAATCTTGGAGCTACCAGGAGGGTGGTAGTGCCACAGAAGTACAGGGAGTTCCTCCTAACTTTAGCTCATGACATCCCCCTAGTTGGACATCTGGGGCAGACCAAAACCTGGGAAAGGCTAGTTAGCCACTTCTACTGACCCCAGATGAACCAAAAGGTAAAGGAGTTTGTGAGCTCCTGTGTTACCTGTCAGGCCAGTGGCAAGACAGGGGACAAACCAAAGGCCCCCCTGATACCACTGCCAGTGGTGGGGGTACCCTTTGAAAGGGTAGGTGTGGACATTGTGGGTCCACTGGAGCCTCCCACAGCCTCAGGGAACAAATTCATTCTAGTAGTAGTGGATCATGCTACTAGGTACGCTGAAGCAATGCCCCTTAGGGTTACTACAGCTCCTGCAGTAGCCAAGGCCCTCCTGGGTGTCTTCACCAGGGTAGGGTTTCCTAAGGAGGTGGTTTCAAACAGAGGTACCAACTTCATGTCTGCTTACCTGAAACACATGTGGAAGGAGTGTGGTGTGCAGTACAAATGTACTACCCCATACCACCCACAATCCAATGGTCTTGTGGAAAGGTTCAACAAGACATTCAAAGGTATGATCATTGGACTCCCTGAAAAACTCAAAAGGAGATGGGATGTCCTGTTGCCATGCCTGCTTTTCGCTTATAAGGAAGTGCCACAGAAGGGAGTGGGGTTTTCACCCTTTGAACTTATTTCTGGTCATCCTGTAAGGGGACCACTTTGTCTGGTGAAAGAGGGTTGGGAGAGGCCTCTCAAAGAACCCAAGCAAGACATTGTGGACTATGTGCTTGGCCTAAGGTCCAGAATGGCTGAGTACATAGACAAGGCATCCAAGAATCTTGAGGCCAGCCAGGAGCTGTAAAAGCACTGGTATGACCAAAAAGCTGCCATGGTTGAATTTCAACCTGGACAACAGATGTTGGTTTTGGAGCCAGTGGCACCAAGGGCTCTCCAAGACAGATGGAGTGGCCCTTACCCTATCCTGGAGAAAGAGTGAGGTCACTTACTTAGTGGACCTAGGCACCAGCAGGACACCCAAAAGGGTTATCCATGTGAAGCCCCTTAAACTCTACAATGACAAGGCTGACCTCACCATGCTGATGGTGACTGATGAGGAACAGGAAGCTGAGAGTGAACCTCTCCCTGATCTCCTCTCTTCCAGCCCAAAAGATGGGTCAGTGGATGGAGTTGTCTTTTCAGACACCCTCTCTCCCCAACAGCAGACTGACTGCAAGCAAGTCTTGCAACAGTTTGCTAGCATCTTTTCCTTGACCCCTGGTCTGACCAGCTGGTGTACCCATGATGTGGACACTGGTGACAGTAACCCTGTCAAAACAAAATCTATTGACAATCAGACCAAGTCAAGGAAAGCATCACAGCTGAAGTCAGCAAGATGCTGGAGCTAGGGGTGATTGAACCCCCTGAGAGCCCCCTGGGCTAGCCCAGTGGTTCTGGTCCCCAAACCTCATCAACAGGGTGGAAAGAGAGTGAGATGAGGTTCTGTGTGGACTATAGAGGGCTCAACTCTGTCACCAAGACAGATGCTAACCCCATTCCAAGAGCAGATGAGTTGATAGACAAGCTAGGGGCAGCCAAATTCCTCAGTACCTTTGACTTAACTGCAGGGTACTGGCAGATTGGCATGGCCCCAGGAGCCAAAGAAAAGACAGCATTCTCCACCCCTGAGGGGCACTATCAGTTCACTGTAATGCCTTTTGGGTTAAAGAATGCCCCCCCCCACCTTCCAGAGGTTGGTGAACCAAGTCCTGACTGGATTGGAGTCCTTTAGTTCAGCCTGTCTTGATGATATTGCGGTCTTTAGCTTCACCTGGCAGGATCACCTGATCCACCTTGGGAAGGTTTTACAAGCCCTGCAATCTGCAGGACTGACGATCAAGGCATCCAATTGCCAGATAGGGCAGGGCACTGTGGTGTACTTGGGCCACCTTGTTGGTGGAGGCCAGGTCCAACCCTTACAGCCCGAGATCCAGAGCATCATGGACTGGGCAGCTCCAACTACCCAGACCCAAGTTAGGGCATTCCTTTGCTTGACTGAATACTACAGGAAGCTTGTGAAGTGACATGGGTCCATTGTGGCTCCCCTCACAGAACTCACATCCAAAAAAGCCCAAGAAAGTAAACTGGACTGTTAGCTGCCAAAAGGCTTTTGACACCCTGAAAGAAGCAATGTGCTCAGCCCCCATTCTAAAAGCACCAGACTACTCCAAGCAGTTCATAGTGCAGACGGATGCCTCAGAGCTGGGGATAGGAGCCGTCCTCTCCCAGATCAATGAGGAAGGCCAAGACCAACCTGTTGCTTTTATAAGCAGGAGGCTACTCCCCAGAGAGCAGCGTTGGAGTGCCATTGAGAGGGAGCGAGTTTAAACTTGCCGGAGATGTCTCAATATACCTAAACCATGAGCATGACATTAGCAACCAGTACCCGCATCAGGAGCATTGCTGGTCTCAGAACCTTATTAGGTGTAGGCAGAGACTTACAAGCATAAATCATATCAGCACATTAACATACGTCCTGGGCATGAACCACCTCGGCATAGGGCATAACCCCAAAACATCATGGCATTCCACCTCAACGTGCCCAGGGTTGTTGCAGCTGTCCACTGACCTGCAGGGCAGCTGTGTAGGGTAACTAAGGCCAGCATGAAGAATATGGGAGACACTCTTCTGGGGCTCAGAGTCCAAAGAAATGTCCCCGTAGGGCAGCTGGGGAAGGAACCAAGCACTGGGCACATTGGCGCCCCCTCCTTCGGGGCATGGAAATGCAGAATGCCCCAACTTAAGAATGACGGGACACTGGCGATGCCCCACCCACCGCTTAGCCGAACCCCCACTCCCTGGGTTCTACAGCATACTCACCCCCGGCACGATGCAGTCACAACAGTCCGGGTACAATTCGTGGAAGGCGGCCCCCACCTCTCTTCAGCCGTAGCCCGGCCCCACTCACCACTCCTGGGGGGCTGGGCCAGTGTGGTCCTCGTCGTCACGGGAGCTCTGCCTCCTTCCGGCCTCGATCGGATGTCTTCTTTGCCCCGGCGGGCTTCCTGGTGACGGTCCTCGCTTCGCAGCCAGACTTCACCCGGGCCACCTCTCGGGGGCCCGGGGCTTCGGATCCTGCCGCTGGAAGAGGCAGGGTTGGCTCCCGTCCTTCGGTATGCCTGCACTTCCTGCTAGGGGCCGGGACTCCCCTCAGGCGGGTCTGTACGCGCACGGCTGCACCAATCCCAGTGCGGCGTCCAGGGCGGGGGTGCGGCCTGCGCTCCCCTCACGTGATGACGGCTATTAAGACCTTTGGGGAGAGGAGTTGGCCTAACGGCTAGGGCGCTCGACCTCGGGCCTGGGGATCTGGGTTAGAGTCTCGGTAACGACGCCAAAAAACCTCCTGTGATTCTGGGCAAATCACTTAATCTCCCCGTGCCTAAAATGAAAGTGTGTCCTCATGTAACGTAACTGGAAAATATGTAAAGCGCTCTGATACCTGATTCGGTTCGGGTCTAGTTCGCGCTATATAAAACTCTGCAAAAAAAAACAACTCACAGGCCCAACGCGGGCCTCTGCAATGCCGCAGCCGCCCTCTCCTTGCTTCGGGGGCCGCAGAGGTGACGTGGGCAGCGGCTGGGGCTTCCTTCCACGTGGCGACCGGGCGGCGGCGGTGATGCGAGGACACAGCAGCGGCCGTACCTTTCGCGCCCCGGGGGCGGCGGTGAGTACTTCAGCAGCGCTTCACACGCGCTTAAACTCGGGCATTATAGAAGTGCGGGGTGGCCTCCCGCCTTCGGTTTCTCGGCACTCGCTCCTCTGGGCAGCAGGCACGCGGGGTAGGCTTCCGCTGAGTCTTCGATAGGCACAAACAGGCGGCCATACACGGGGTGGGCACCCGTTTACTTCCAGGGCATGCAAAGCGCCGCCACTACTCTGGGTGGGCACCCTCGGCGCTTTCAACTAACCAGTTCCTCCTGGGCACACAGCGCTTCTAGATCCTGCAGTACAGCGCTTAACAGGCGCTCAGAAGCCTCACCAACTTCAGGGGCAGCAAGCAGTGATTCATCCCAGTCCTGGGCACACAGTACACATCGTCAGGGGGGTGGCCCAGTTCCCTCAATCCAGCGCTTGCGATGGGCTCAGTCCCACCAGGGCTTTGGGGGTGACAGGTAGCACTCCTCGCCTCCTTCTGGGCACAAGCAAAGGTGCAATCCAAGAAAGCGCTCTTCTTCTCCAGGCGCTTGCCAGCAGTCAGGGCCCAGGGGTAGCGCTCCTTCCTTCTTCAGGGGCCAGGTGGCAGAGCAGCAGGCACTACTGGGCAAGGTCAGCAGTCAGTGGGCACTCATCAAGACAGGGCAGTAGGCTTTACACACCACCCTCCACTGAAGCGTGGCACTCCTTCTGTACAGCAGCCTGTACTCCTGCAGTGGGGCTTCCACTAGCCTGTGGGCAGCGGAGGGGTTTCAGTTGGGTGCAGGGTCCAGCACACAGGCCCAAGTGGCGGTACCCCTGGCAGCAGGTCCCCTCTCGTTCATGTCCCTGCTCTGACTGAGCACACGGTGGCACAGCCCCCGTACTTATACGCCCCTCACCCCACCTACCAGGCAGTGCCAGAAGCTTCTAGAAGCCTCTGGGGAAACTGGTTCTAACTGGCTTAGGGGGAGTAGAGCACCCTGGGTGCCAGGCTTTCCCTCCAAAAGCTGGGAACCAAACATCTAGACCGCTAACCCATCACAGTCAGATGGCACAACACACAGTCATGGCATCCATTTTAAAAGCGACATGTCACCAGGGTGCATTTTTACAATGGGGGGTTAACAAGGGCGCACACCATTGCATTACATTTCACATGACATCTCACTCCACACATGGCCTATACATTTATTTACCATGGGGGGAGACATCCTAAAACCGAGGGGTGAAGCCAACAGTTTCCCATAAAACATTTCACGACCCTACCAGTCACAGCTTCCAGTTTTCTACTCGCAGTACGCTACTTCTACACAGAGTTTGCCCTCCCCGATGTACTCTCCCCGACATACTCTCCCATGCAAAAGGTATCTGCAGTTACACCAGCATCAAGCGCAGCCATGATCCACCTGAGCAACGCCACACCAGGTGCTCCCCGATTCACAGGTTTGTTAATATCCATACTCCTTTCTCTGACTTTGGTTCTTCATCACACAGTGACTTGCCAAGCTTTGCCAGACCTGACCACATTACTTCTGGGCTTTTTTAAAGAAAGGATCAGACCGATCAGTAGCTTGTGCGATTCTGCCACTGCTCCATTTCTCCGCCTCTTCGTTGCTAGGCCCTGATAGTCGGAGCACAGTTTCCACAAGCCGGAAGTCACTGTTGTGCCAGCAAGAAGGGAACTGCTCTCAATCTTTTCTGCAAACCTTAACTTCCAGCTCGGCAAAGTGCCTGTTGCATTACAGTGTAGTTTTAGCTCTTGATGGGTGCTAAGTGGCCCTTCTGCAGAAATCCTATGGCCTCAGGAAAGCAGCTGCCTTTCAGCCTACCTCGGACAGCCATCTTCCCTCTGGTATTGTGTTACAATTGACAATTTTCTTTCACCTTTCTTGAGTCTGCTGTCCCCACCCCTCCATTTAAATGCAGAAATACTGCTAAGATGTACAGAAGGCTGTGTGTGATACAGCCGTAATAAAGATGGTGGTATTGTAACGGCTGTTGTCATGAAGAAGTGACAAATGTGCTATTACAAGATGGCAAACAGCTCCACGACCACAGCAAATTTATCGTAAAGGTGGTCAAACAGAAAATATTTCCTTTAAAAGCAATAAGAAGTGCAGTTTGAGCAAATGTGTGATCTTCAAACTCTACCTCAGCTTCCAGTTTAATCTTGCCATTTTCTTTTTTCAGGGTTACTAATTGTTGCTGAGCTTCTGCTTTTTCCAAAAGAACTGCATCTAGTCGATCAGTCAAAGCCTACAAAGAAATAAAGTAAATGTATTGAGAAGCCTTAATAAATATATTTGTGTTAGCATGTTTAGTTAGTACAAAAGACTTTGGGCCAGAACCCCTGCTCTTTGTAAAGACAAGCCTCACCACTCTGAACACCAACCAAAAAAATCCATTATCTTCAAGACTTACAGAAAAAAACATTTGCTCCAGCAGAATGGGTCTGGTACATTTGAACAACATTTTTTTATAATGTACTTACCTGTGCTGTATTTGTTGATAGACCAATAGTTCCAGTGTCGCTCTTGGGCAGACCCAATGTGCATTTATCCGGTGTCTGAAAAAAGTGGACACCATGTGATGCTCCTTTTTCTCTCCTGGCTGCCTGTAACCAATGCATACCTTGAGGTGACTCCTCCTCTGTGTCCTCTATCAAGCTATGTCTAGCACTGACAACTCTTGATGACAAAGAGATGAACGTCATTTATAACACCGGAATTAAGCTAGAATATCCACTGCCCTTTTCCCCTCGGTCCTATCCCTTCAACTCTTACAACCAACAGATTTCTCCTGTTGGCACTACTGGACGTGACCCAAGCAGAAAACTCTGTCTGCCTAACAATGCAATATTTCACGAGGTTAAGCCGCATATCATCTATCCTGGTGTATCTTCTCAATTGAATAGATCTTAGGAAATCTCCTCATGGCTTAGCACTGTCTTAGGGTCTATGATTCTGTTGTTCCTATGAAGACTCCAGACTGACTTCCTGGAAGTTTAGCACTGCCAGTAAGAACTGTCACTTCACGGATGGCAATATGCAGTGTATCACGGGTACGACTACTGCCAGATGACACATTGCAGCATAACTGCTTATGTGATCACTACACAATGGAATGTGCAGTTACCTGAATGGCATCCTACATGACAGATTTAATAATTTCCGAAGAATAATGACTGCATGACAGCTTTGTGTATTAAAATGCCTGATAAATTAACATGGCAAACTACTTACACTGTAACTCACTATGCATGACAAATATTTCCAGTGTTGTAGTTATCACACAGAATCCAGAAATAAGAGTTGCCTCCAAAAGAAAGGAACCTCACGCTGGTGTAACTTGAAGGTTTATTGGGCAAAGGCTGCACACAGGAAAGGTCCAAGCAATACCGGCGTGGACTACGAGCCTTACGCGTTTCGTGATACCTCACTTCGTCAGAGGCTCGATGTCATCAGAATCACACAGCCGCAGGTGTCACTACCTTTAATACAATAACCAGGCCCAAGTGGGTGTGGCCGTACGCACGGCCTTCTGGAACCTGAGCCGGTGCGGGGTTCAGTCCTTGAACATATGTGTTTCCGCAGTGGGTTGCTTGTAAATTGCTTCCTCAACAACTGCTGCACTTTATCGCCGTCGCCCACAAGCACCTGGCCCGTTTGCACATGTCGTTTGGCGATGCAAGGGTCCGTTTAGACACGGCGGGTTCCTTCCACGGCTAGGCATAGCCGTTAAAAATCCAGAAATGAGAGTTGCCTCCAAAAGAAAGGAACCTCACGCAGGTTGGTGTAGCTTGAAGGTTTATTGGGCAAAGGCTGCACACAGGAAAGGTCCAAGCAATACAAGCGTTGAGTACGAGCCTTACGCGTTTCGTGATACCTCACTTCGTCAGAGGCTCGATGTCATCAGAATCACGCAGCCGCAGGTGTCACTACCTTTAATACGATAACCAGGCCCAAGTGGGTGTGGCCGTACGCACGGCCTTCTGGAACCTGTAGTGAGACACATCTTACTCCAGTGAGCCGGTGCGGGATTCAGTCCTTGAACATATGTGTTTCCGCAGTGGGTTGCTTGTAAATTGTTGCCTCAACAACTGCTGCACTTTATCGCCGTCACCCACCAGCACCTGGCCCGTTTGCACACGTCGTTTGGCGATGAAAGGGTCCGTTTAGACACGGCGGGTTCCTTCCACGGCTAGGCATAGCCGTTAAAAATCCAGAAATAAGGGTTGCCTCCAAAAGAAAGGAACCTCACGCAGGTTGGTGTAGCTTGAAGGTTTATTGGGCAAAGGCTGCACACAGGAAAGGTCCAAGCAATACAGGCGTTGAGTACGAGCCTTACGCGTTTCGTGATACCTCACTTCGTCAGAGGCTCGATGTCATCAGAATCACGCAGGTGTCACTACCTTTTTAAAAAAAAAAATTTTTATAAATTCTTTTTATTGTTGCATCAGAAAGCATGATCAATGAAGACAATCAGAAGGCGGCAGGGCGTCAACATTCCGCCTCTGTCCGTTGGTTGCGCAACTTTTTGTTCCACAATTATCAGTGTAACACGTAAATCTACGACATGAACATATAAAAACAACCCCCAAAACAGCAGCGTACACCTCCCTTCCCCCCTCCAGCCCCCGGACCCACCCCACCTCCCCCTAGCAAAATCCTCCATCCTCTCACATAGTTTGATCAGTAAATGGTCATGCGGCCACTGCGGTCACTTCTGGCATATCCACTGCGTTGTAAGCCCTCCCGTCACTCCGCACTTTCCCTTATCGGCCCCCCTCCAAACCATGGTATTGTCTCCATTTAGCCCACACTCTCCTGAACTTCTTTGGGCATCCTCTGGCTTTATAAGTTACTCTTTCGGCGGCCATGTACAAGTCCAGGCCCCTCCTCCATTCCTCTATATCTGGTGTTTCGGGTGCCCCCCAATACTTTGCAATGTCCCTTTTCGCCACCACCAACGCAAGTACCAAAAAGATAAGAAGAGGGTGCGCCAAATCCACCTCGGCAGTCATGCCCAGCAAAGCCAATTTGGGGTCGCGCGTTAGAGCCACTCACACGACCTCACTGAGCTCCGTGAATATGTGTTCCCAGTATGTTTGTATGGCGTCGCACTCCCAGATCGTGTGGAAAAAATCACCACTCTGGTGGTGGCACCTAAGGCACGCCGAGTCTGCTATCCTTCCCATTTTAAGGAGGCGCACTCTGTCAAAATAGGTTCTGTGAAGCACATTCAATTGAATAAGGCGCAGCCTCGATTTAATCGCCACCTCACGGGGGTGCATAAGGACAATCTCCCAATCCAAATCTTCCATCTCACCCACGTCTGCCTCCCACACTCTCCGTAGCCCTGTCAAGTCGCCTAACATGTTGTTTGTCAGTGTTTTATATGTGAGGGATACCGCCCGACCCACGACCCGCTCCTGAAGCAACCTACCCTCCAACGGTGCGTACTCTGGAATATCTGCGAGCGTGATGTGTTGTGCCCTCCAGGCATGTCTCAACTGTGTGTATTTGTAGAACTGAGTGTTGTGCAGTCCAAATTCTTCCTTAAGTACCTGGAAGGATTTTAGTTCCCCCCTTGCAATCACATCTCCAATTGTTGAGATACCTATATCGTCCCACCTCCCGAAGCCTCGCAGTTTACTAAGTTCCCCCATCCATTTGCAGTGCCACAGCGGCGTCTGTCGGGTAGGCCTCTTGTCCCACCCCATGCGTCTAGTGGCCTTTTTCCATGCTGTCAGTGTGATCATCGTGGCCGGTAGAAGCGATGTCCTCACCGCCCCCCCCCGTATAGATAGTACAGTAGGTTTTTGGCAGACAATTTAAACCTCTCTAACGCATAAGTAGGGTGATCTGCTGCTGCGTGGAACCAGTCATTGATTGGAGCAAGATGCTCCGCCCAATAGTACGCCTCCAAGTTGGGGAGGGAGATCCCTCCGCTGTAGTGGTGACGCTGTAGCATGGACAGGGCCACCCTCGGTTGTTTCCCTAACCACAGGAAGGCCCGAAGGTCCGCATGGATTTTATTCATCGTTTTTTCTGGTAGCTGGTAATACTCGTTTTGGAGCGCATACAAAAACTTCGGGAGGATAATCATTTTGTAGATCGCCGCTCGGCCTAGTAGGGTGAGCGGGAGCTGCCTCCACCTGTTCATCTCTGTTGTTGCGCCGTCTACGACTCGGGCTATATTTTTGCTAAAGGAGAGTCTCCTGTCTAGAGAAATAAATATTCCCAGGTATTGAAAATCCTCCTTAGTATGTATGAGCTGCCCCGGTAGGCATTCCCCCCGCTCCAAACCCTGCGGGTCATAGAGGACTGATTTGTGCCAATTAATGGTGTGGCCTGCCCTAGCACCAAAGCCATCCAGCTCCCTGAACAATTCCGGAATTGTTGTGTCCGGCTCGGTTACAAACAATAGCACGTCGTCGGCGTACAGGGATATTTTTTCCTGTGCAGAGTCAGAGTCTCCCCAAGAGAAGCCCTGAATCCCATGGTTTTGTCTGACCTTTATCGCTAGAATTTCAATAGTGAGTGTGAACAGAAGGGAGGATAGCGGGCAGCCCTGGCGCGTGCCCCTGCCGATTCGAAATTCGCGGGACAACCTCCCGTTAACCCGGACTCGTGCCCTCGGAGCGGAGTATAGGAGCCGGACCCATCTCTGGAACTTAGGACCAAACCCAAACCTCTGCAGTGACACCATTAGGAAAGGCCAGTGTACCGCGTCGAAGGCCTTCTCCGCGTCCAGGGAGAGGAACCAATGGGGCGCACGTCTCCCCTTAACCTCCTGCAGCCAATTATGGGTGCGGCGGAGGTTCAGCTTGGTCGCCCTGTCTGGCGGGAACCCTGACTGATCCATATGTATCAGGGCCGTTATTACCGACCGCAGACGTTTAGCTAGGATAGTGACCAAGATCTGCATCTCCATATTGAGGAGGGAAATGGGGCGGTAGGAGGCACACTCGTCTCTTGGCTTACCCTCCTTGTATATCGGGACGATAGTGGCCAAGGCGAGGTCCGGAGGCAAGCTCTCCGCCTGGTATGCCTCCAAGAAGAGGGTTTTTAATTGACGTTGCAATAGATCAGTGGCCCTTTTAAAAAACTCTGCCGGAAAGCCATTCGGTCCAGGGGTCTTCCCTGGCTTCAGGGAGGCTATGGCATCCGAGATATCCTCAAGGGTCACCTCCGCCTCTAAAGCCGCGCTAGCCTCGGGGGATAGCATCGGTATCTCCGTGTCGCCTATGTAATGCTGCGCTTCCTCGCCCGTACCCAGGACCCTAGCCCCATAGAAGCTCTCATAATAGGACGTAAAGGCGTCCGCTATGGCCTCGTCTGTGTGCACCTGTCTACCTTCCGCCAATGTGATCCGATCCACCCACCTCGCCGCCCTCTCTTTCCTTCCAAGCCAAGCAAGGAGTTTGCCGGACTTATCCCCCACGTCATACAAGCGGTGGAGGGTCGCCAGCGATTGAGTATGTGCCTCATCAGTGGCCATCTCCCTGTAATTTCTTTGTGCATCTAACAGTTGTCTAAGTAGGACGTCCTCCTTCCGTTGCTGGTATTCCGACTCTAGGGCCAAAATAGACATCTCCATAGTAGCCACCTCAGCCTGCTGTGTTCGCCGCATCTCACCCAACCTGCTCTGTATTCGATCCCTCAGGGCCGGCTTCATCGCCTCCCAGAAGGTGATCCCTGAGGCAACCGAACCTTCATTTTCGGCCACGTAGACCCTGATGTCAGCTCTGATGCCCCGCAGTATTTCCGGAGTTTGGAGGTCCCAAGCCGCCAGGCGCCATTCTGCCCCCCCACCCCTCTCCCGCCCCAACTGTGCATACAGCGGAGAGTGGTCAGATAGTCCCCTTGCTTTATATTCCGCAGTGTCACTCGAGGTAAGGCTGTGCCTGGACGTGAATATATAGTCTAGTCTTGAAAAGATCCTGACCCTGTGTGCCCCCGAGTAGAAGGAGTAGGCCACTTGTGTAGGGTGGAGCCACCTCCAGACATCAGTGAGTCCAATGACATTCATCTGTCGTGCTAATGCCGAACTAGTCCACATTTTACGTGCTGTCCCTGACCGATCCTGCGCTTCGCACATAACATCGTTAAAATCTCCACCCACTATTTGTATAGTATCTGCTGTATCAATGAGTATGGAGGTGATCGCTTTGAGGGTGCGCGCCTGTAGCTTTGGGGGCGCGTATACCGAAATGATCGTGTACCTACGCCTCTTCCACCCCCGCGTAGGTCCCCTGTGTGTCCAGCCAGGTACGAGTAATGCTGAATGGTGCCGTTTTTTTTATGAGGATCACCACCCCCCTGGAATCTGTTGTGTACCCCACATGCGCTAGTGCTACATGGCGGCCTCTCGCTATAAACGCACACTTATTTCCTCTGAGGTGAGTCTCCTGTAAAAGGATGATATCTGGCGCCACTCTCTTGAGGTAGGCATTCACCAGGCCCCTCTTGATCTTCGACCCTAAGCCATTCACGTTCCATGTGAAAACGGTGACCCCATTGTCACCCAATTGCGGGGTGTCTAGTGTACTTGCCATTGTGTGGTAGGACACTTGTCCAAGGTGAGTCCCTGTGGTGGGAGTGTTACAAGGTGTGGCAAGGTGTGTTGCTGCTGCTCCTCAACTGTCCCTCCCCTCCCCCCTTGACCCTCTTTGACCCCAACTCGAGGGAGTTCGAAAACCTTCCCCCCCTCCCACCCCCTTCCCCACCTCCCTCCCCTTCCAGTCGCATCCCAACGTGGGACCAAACTATCCACGGGAGAAGGCCTGTCGCCCTCCCACACTTCCCACCCATCACAAACCAAAGAACAGTAAAAGAAACTCAAACAACATTGAAGGGCGTGTCAACTTGCGTGCTCCCATTGGTCGAGCTGCAATCTCTCTGATCCCTGGGCACCATCGTTCATGAGTGCGAGTCCTGTGTGTCCATAGTAGGCACCTGTCCCGACGAGTCCTGCTCCATGTGTTGGATTTCTTTGACTAACGGGTGTACAGAATTTCCAACGCCATCTTCCTCTTCTCCTCCGGAGGCGCGTCCCTCCGACTCGTCTTTCTCATCCCCCTCTGAACAGATGCCATTCCGCAAGCCGCTAAACCTAGAGCCCGCCACCGAGTCGTTTCCAGGTGATGTTGCTCCGCCTCCCCTCCTTTCACTCGTACCACGGGTCTGGTAAGGCGTTGCCGGCGTTTGTTTCCTTGTCCTCCCAGTTCTCCGTCGCTGCGGTTTCGGATGCTCCCATCGCGGCCTATCCCGAAAAGATCTATCCAGTGCTTCCCTTCCGGGCGCCTCTCTGCTCTTCAGTATAGGACGTTCCTCAAGCCATTGCCATGCATCCTCCGGGTGTGAGAAGAATATGGACTTGTCTTTGTAGAGCACCTTGAGCTTTGCTGGGAAAAGGAGCATGTAAGTAATGTTCAGAGTTCTCAATTTTGCCTTCACGGAATCAAATGAGCGGCGCTGTTTCGATACTTCCTGGCTGTAAAAATCATTATGTTTGTATTCTCCAAACGGATCTCTCCCAGCTTCCTGGCTTCTCGTAGGATTAAATCTCGGTCCGCATAGTTCAGGAATCTCGCTATGACTGGCCGCGGTCTTGCCCCCTCCGGTGGTTTGGCCAAGAGAGCCCTGTGTGCCCTCTCAATATTGAAGCACGTGGAGAACTGTGCAGTCGGAAAGGTAGTCTTCAGCCAGGCGTGGAGGAAGGAGGCCATGTTCTTCCCCTAAATTCCTTCCCTAAAGCCCACAAAGCGAAGGTTGTTGCGCCTCGATCTATTTTCCGCATCGTCCACCTTCCATTGCAACTGACGGTGCGAGGCCTGTAGCTCCGCCATGTCTTTCTTCAGGGCTGATATCGAGGCATCATTTTCAGTGACTCTAGTTTCGGTTGCTGCTACCCTATCCGTCAGGTTCCGAAAATCCTGTCGCAGCAGTGTTATCTCGAAGCCCACTTCTCCTATCTTCACCTCCAGGGCCGCCCGAGATTCTTGGATGTCACTCCTGGACGCCTGAATGGCCGCCAGCAACATTGCCGTTTCCGTCTGCGCCCCGGATAGCACCGGCCGTTGCTCCGTGGCATGTCTGGGCCCCGCAAAGTTGTCCATGGGGCCCTGCTTGGTGGACTTAGGCACCAGGTCCCTTTTCCCCATGGCTGCCCGTGTCCTGGGAGGGGTCCCTCTGTGTGCTGCGTGCCACCAACTTCTGAAATGCCCAAGGCGAGGGTGAGGCCAATCAGGGGGGCAGCGGCAGGCCTTCCCACCGCACCGTGGGCCGTAGTGTTGTGCAATATGTTGTCCCTCGGAGTCTCCTCACAGCGGGACCCCTACCACGTGCCCCCCCTCAATAGCGTGATCTCGGTCCCGAATCGCCACACCGTTTGCATCACGGTAGATGCCCCTTCGTGCACCGCGGTGACCACTTCTCTGAATCACTGGCCGCCCAAGTCCTCCAAAATCCGTCCTTCCCGCTATTCCTGTGGGTGTCTCCCAGACCAAGGACCCGTGTGCCAGTGTAGCGTTTCGAAGGCTGTGTGGGCACAGGCGAGAGGGTGAGAGGCGGGTAGAGCCGGAGGGCGAAATCAAAGGCTCTCACCCGCCGGCCTCCGCCGGTGCTGTGCGTTCCCCCGGGCTATCTCCAGTTGCCGCCGCCACACCAGTGTAGCTGCCCGGGTCAGCCGTGGGCGTCTCAGATTCCCGCTCCGCACTGTCGCCGCTGGTCGCCGTTTCCAAATACAGGCCACACCACCGCTCCTCCGCCCCCGGCCTCCGCCGTCCCTCCGCCGCGCCTCAGTGCGGGAACGGCAGCGAACGGCCCCCGCCTCTCGTCACTGGGTATCGGTCTTGCCGGCCGCCATCTTGGTCTCCCGTAACACCTCCAATTCCACTCTGGGTACCCCAGCCGCCACCACACTGGACCGCTTGGCCGGGTTGCACGCCGCGGTGTCTCCGCTTGCGGATGTCGTTCCTTCAGGGCTGCGGGTGTCCCTCCGACCACGCGCTCCGGGGGGGGGGGGGCTGCACACAGGAAAGGTCCAAGCAATACAGGCGTTGAGTACGAGCCTTACGCGTTTCGTGATACCTCACTTCGTCAGAGGCTCGATGTCATCAGAATCACGCAGCCGCAGGTGTTACTACCTTTAATACGATAACCAGGCCCAAGTGGGTTGTGGCCGTACGCACGGCCTTCTGGAACCTGTAGTGAGTCACATCTTACTCCAGTGAGCCGGTGCGGGATTCAGTCCTTGACGAAACGCGTAAGGCTCGTACTCAACGCCTGTATTGCTTGGACCTTTCCTGTGTGCAGCCTTTGCCCAATAAACCTTCAAGCTACACCAACCTGCGTGAGGTTCCTTTCTTTTGGAGGCAACTCTTATTTCTGGATTTTTTAACGGCTATGCCTAGCCGTGGAAGGAACCCGCCGTGTCTAAACGGACCCTTGCATCGCCAAACGACGTGTGCAAACGGGCCAGGTGCTTGTGGGCGACGGCGATAAAGTGCAGCAGTTGTTGAGGCAGCAATTTACAATCAACCCACTGCGGAATAACATATGTTCAAGGACTGAATCCCGCACCGGCTCACTGGAGTAAGATGTGACTCACTACAGGTCCCAGAAGGCCGTGCGTACGGCCAAACCCACTTGGGCCTGGTTATTGTATTAAAGGTAGTGACACCTGCGGCTGCGTGATTCTGTTGACATCGAGCCTCTGACGAAGTGAGGTATCACGAAACGCGTAAGGCTCGTACTCAACGCCTGTATTGCTTGGACCTTTCTGTGTGCAGCCTTTGCCCAATAAACCTTCAAGCTACACCAACCTGCGTGAGGTTCCTTTCTTTTGGAGGCAACTCTTATTTCTGGATTTTTAACGGCTATGCCTAGCCGTGGAAGGAACCCGCCGTGTCTAAACGGACCCATGCATCGCCAAACGACGTGTGCAAACGGGCCAGGTGCTTGTGGGCGACGGCGATAAAGTGCAGCAGTTGTTGAGGCAGCAATTTACAAGCAACCCACTGCGGAAACACATATGTTCAAGGACTGAATCCCGCGCCGGCTCACTGGAGTAAGATGTGACTCACTACAGGTTCCAGAAGGCCGTGCGTACGGCCACACCCACTTGGGCCTGGTTATCGTATTAAAGGTAGTGACACCTGCGGCTGCGTGATTCTGATGACATCGAGCCTCTGACGAAGTGAGGTATCACGAAACGCGTAAGGCTCGTACTCAACGCCTGTATTGCTTGGACCTTTCCTGTGAGCAGCCTTTCCCAAATACACCTTCAAGCTACACCAACCTGCGTGAGGTTCCTTTCTTTTGGAGGCAACTCTTATTTCTGGCTTATCACACAGAATAGTAGTATTTTAGTATTTGTTTGCAAAGCACTTCAGCGCCTCTTCAAAGGCAGACTGCAATATATAAATGGTAACAGTAAAATAATACCTTAATGGGTGATGCAGAATAAAGGTTTCCTACTTGGCACACACTATGTCCACACAATAAAAAACATGTCCTGCAAACAGACGGGCAAGAGATGGTAGGGGGAGTAATTGGGAACAATGAGCACTCCTCCAAGTTCCAACCCATACCTCACCTCCCTCTAATTTTTACTGCGGGGGAGGGGAGTATAGGTGTGAAGGGGAGGAGATCCCCTATGTCAACAGACCTACAATTCACAGAGTAAGGACTTGGAAGTTCCTCCTCTACCTTCCCATACCTAATTTTAGCAAGAATTCTGAGAAGCCAGATATTGGGGCAGTTAGACTATGGCCCACCCAAGTCATTTAATCTCCTGGATCGAAGGTTGCACAGGAGGTCTGGACAGACAAAGCAGCACCCTACATCCTTCTTTGCAACTCACCTCTCACACCAGCCATAAACAAGCAAATCAGTAGGGAGGAATGGGTAAATTGCAAAAAGCAATGAACACCAGGGCAGAGCCCCACCCAGCCACCCACACAAGTCCCCTCCACTACCCAATACAGGGTATTCTCGGGTAGCACATATATTTGCCATTCTCGGGTAGCAGATAACTACCATTCTGTGGTAGCAAGCAATTGACATTTCCCAGTGAGTACATAATTACGAATACCGTTCTGGTCTAACTCATTCCTGAAAGCACATATTTTCCATTTAGCCTTGTGCTGTTGGGAGAACAGAGAGAGGCTAGTTTAGGCATAGTAGAAACTTTCACTTTTTCCCAAAATGATCATCTTTGTTTGGCTCTGTTCATTCAGAAAAATGTCTCCTTTAATAAATGAAGGACATGAATTAGGCAAGAAGTGATGTTGATGTTGCTGGAAGCGCTGTTGTCTAGCTGGAGTTTTGCTTGTGCATCATCTGTGTGTGCTTTGAATTCTGGCATTACCGAATGGAGAGTATGAAAATGAGCATCAAGATAAGCTACATGAAGAACAGTGAATTTAACTGTTGGAGATAATGAGTATATGAATGAGTACGCATGTAGTATTTGTCTCTATGAGCAGTATCATAAGATGTCAGCAATGTCGTCCTATATCCAGACACAAAGCTGTGATTAATGCAAACACATTTATTAGGATACCAATGTGTAATATTCTCTAAAAATACCAAATATTCCTATTTAGATGCAAAAGCCATCTCAAAATGTGATAAGGTTTGATTTTCAACAGTTTGATTACAAATGTATTTTCCAAAAACACAAGTCTTTAGGAGGATTAAAAATTGGAATAATTTTTAACAACTCTCTTTCATCAATACCACCAGCCAACGGATTCTGGTTGGAAAGGGAGATATGCTATAACTACCCCTTGCCACATGGAGGGATGATTGTACATTATATGCAACTACTGCACCAAATCATTGAGGTACACATTCCTGAAGCATGTCTATGATGTGAGAATAATCACTGAGGGACTGAGTTCATATCATCCGACAGTTTGGCTTGCAACTGACCCATATTACAAGTTCCATCCTAGGCCACAAACTAGTCCCATCGCTGGGCATAAACACACTTTGTTGAAGGATGCCTAGCCATCAGAATGACATCTACTACTTTGGGAGGTAGAAAGAATGTAGTCAACTACCGCCACTCAATATCCACTCATGGAGGTGCAGATTGTGCAGGCCCGGGTGCAGGATCCTGTATTGTGGCTGTGACAGAAGATCCTCCCAAAGTGGCAGCTTGATTGTAGGACAGATGCACATATCCAGGAGTTCTGGGTACCACAGTCTCTTGGCTCAATCGGTGGCTAGTAGGATGACTTGGGCTCAGTCATTACCGATCTTCTTCATTGTCCCATGCTACACTCAAAGCGGAATGAGTCTCAGAGAGAGAGAGCGAGAGAGAGCGACTTCTTGGGAACTCCAGCACTCAAAAGTGTTAACACTGTGCATTATAAAAGTACCGACTGCATATCCTTGCTGGGCCAATGAAAGTGCAAACCACAAAACATCAGAAAGGTGTACCTTAAAGGGAATCAATATTCATTCACATACCAGGAAATTAGGGGTTCCACCCTCTGGTATAAACCAACTTCATGGAGGTGCAGTGACCGGACAAGATAACGTCACCCAGAACATAACGTTACCCACCTAAAGTGGCAGGAGAAAGGCACTCAGCTGTATCCGCTCAAGCTGCTAGGTCTCTCCGGTTATGAAGTGCCCCACAGGGCAAAGATCCTCTAGATGGAAACATCACTCGTGATTGGCAAGATGATGCCTTTTCAGACCGTTGGTTCTTGTGTTCAGGGAGACTACCAGATGGTTGACAACCAACCAGTTTCCATGCATTTTTGCACAGGCCCAAAGTCTCACAGATTCCCGACTGAGAAGATGAGACCCCCACACCTTCTTGCTTGTTCACATACAGCATCATAGTCATTTTATCTATCTAGATTTGGAATGATGGGCCACTAAAGGTGGGCATTAATGCATTTAGGGCCTGGTGAACTGCCCTTGGTTAGAACAAAACGATGAGCAGTTTTTGCTCCAGAAACAAGATGCTCTGATCTCAAGTCCCTTCAGATGCACACCCACTCTAAGGTGAAGGAATCCGTAACTACTATTGCCACTGCTGGGGGAGGGCAGAAGGATTTCCCTCCGGTCAGGTGCTCCTCTACGGACTCCCAGAGAAAATCCTATGCAGTGTCCAAGGGAATCCTGATGATTTCCATCAGGTTACCCCTGATGCTGGAACCACTACAGATGGAGACACCACTAGAGAACTCATGTACCAGTGTGCACGAGTGGCCAGTAGGATGTAGAAGACCGCAAATCTAGCAAGTGAAGAACCGTCAGGATTGGAATTTGAGCTCTCTCAAAACCATCAGAATCCTATCTGAATGTCCCTGAACCTCTGGGGAGGAGAGAAAGCCAGGAGGGATGGTGTGTCCAGTACTTCCTCTACGAACGGGAGGCACTGAGAGGCCTCTGTGTGCGTTTTGGGTAGGTGGTGGAAAAGCTCAACTCATACAGCAGAGATGCTGTAGCGGTCAAGTGGTGTGACATCAGCTGCAATGCGCCTGACTTGAGAAGCCAATCGTTTAGGTAGGGAACACCGAGATACCCCACCTTGACAGATGTGCAATAACCACTCCTATTCCTTTGCTGAAGATCATGGGTTCTAATGTCAGTTAAAATCGAAAGACTGCAAACTGGAAAACGCAGGTACCTCCAGTGGGAAGGTAGGATCGATATGGGGACATAAACGTCCTGAAGTTTCGGATAGACATCTGTTTGCAACATAAAGGATCCTAAGCCAGGGACAGCATTTTGAACATCTCCATGAGAAAATAAAGGTTCAAGGCACTGAAGTCCAGGATGTGATGCAGGCTGCCATTCTTCATGGGAACCAGGAAGTACCATGAGTCGTACAACTGCCTAATTTTCAGCTCTATTGCCAACTCCACAGAAGCTTTGTACAGATTAACCACCACCTTACATTGTAGAACTGGAGTAAGGTACTCTAAATTGAGGGACGTGGGCAGTGGATGGAGGGGAATAAGGGGATCTCTGTTGGGAAGGGCATACCCCTTTAGTACAATTTGCAGGACCCACAAGACAGTAATCATAACCTTCCAGGCCTGCAGAAAGGGGGCAGCATTCCCACAATAGGCTGCATGATAGCTTAAGGAGAAACTAAAGCGATTTCCCTGGTGGAGCAGGGGAGGACAAAGAGGAGGTCTACAGGACCGGTCTCCATTTGGGTTTGCCTCACTCTGTTCTGCTTACGGAATAGGTTAGGCCATTGGACAGGCTGAAAGGGCTGGTGGGGATGAAAGGGAAGCCAGTTGAATAGACCCAAATCTTCCAGTAAGTCTCAGGCTGGAGGCACTAGGCCCGGAATTGGGCCTTTCTTAAACAACTCCAGGGCACAGTTTGCCTGTTTTGCCATATAGTCAAGAGCCATTATATGGTATGTCCATCACTCTGGCTCATGCGTCATCAGGATCCACTAGACCACAGCCAGGCATGTCTACTAAGGGCAACCAAAGAGCTCATGACCCTGGCACAGAGTCTAAAATGTCGAGGCCTGCCCCTGAGGATTTGCCTGGTGGCATCCTGACAATCTCAGCAAAATTCTCCTTTGGGTGGTCAGACAGTCCACTTCACTATATTTGCTATCTCCCACAGATGATGATTTCAGAGCACGCCAGGAATGATTGATGAGGTAAAGGGGTCCACCTCATCTGTGCGCAGTTATCGCGCGAGATACTATTATACCAGAATAAGCATTCCCATGGGGCCTGGCAGCCTAGCGCAGGCTTGAGAGGGTCATGCTTCAGACAAGAAGAGCGCCAAAGTGGAAAGCACGGATTAGCCCAGAAGGCCACGACTACCAAAGAGATAACAAAGAGAAAGGATTGGTCCAGAGGGCACCACTGTAGAATGTGATCTCCTTTCTGCAACTGATCAGGTGTGCCTCCACTGCTACAAGTCTGCCTCACTGATCTAGCCTGCGCGAACGTTGTCCAGAGAGAGGATGTGAGCATGGTCCCTGCAGAAGAGCCAACAACGTGAGGGAAGGAGCACAAGCCACATCTGCCACACAGCCTGCAATGCAAAAACTAAGGAGTAGGTGAACCACCGGGCCTGGGCCTGCACCAGCGAACAATCGACTAATAAACACAGATGCATCTGCTGACCCTTCAGGACTTTTTAAAGAAGGGGTGAAAAAGAAATTGAAGTAATTGCTCATTTAACGATTAAGACTATTTGAATCATCTGCACCTCTGCATAATCTTTGCATAAATCCATTGCGTGTTGAAAATGGTAAACCCATAACTTCAACCACTGCGGGAAAGAGAGAGGGTACCGGGTTGTAGCGTCTAATTCTTAGACACAACTTATATTGCAACCCTATACTAACTCACGGATTGTATAGTATTTGGATATGCTGTGAAATTAAAACACTCTTTCTATAAAAGAAAAGCTCTGGGCTGAATATTACATTATGGGGTCTGTTTATTGGCTGCTGAGCTCAGAGCGTTTGCCTCCAAATTACCCCTTTGAAAAGTTTGTGCCTGCTTGTCCTTGTTACCGAGAGCCAAATGTGGAAACGGACTGTACTTGTACCAAATTATGACATTATGTATGGCTGACGTCTTTCTGAGTGATTCTAAAGCTTCCCATAAACATTCACTAGGAATGTTTTGAAATGCGGACTTTAGGACCATGAAGAGCATGTCAAAGTTATTCATTTTTGAATTCCACAAATGTTTCCACAAGTAGATTTAACCTAAAAACTTGGTCAACGATGCTTAAATCAATGATCTGACTAGATCTGAAATTACTAGGGACCAGAGTTTGATGGATAGAAGACTGGGCCCCTGAAGGGAAGTATTCCAGCTGAATTCCAGAAGGTCTGGGGACATGTGCCTGCAATCAATGCTGTTCAAGCAATCTGAAAGTTCCTTATTAATCATTTGTAGTGACAGCTCTGTACCTCTGGATTGTATCCATTAGTTCCCCTGATGTCACTATAGATTTCTGAGTACCATGCTTCACCATTCTTATATACAGTGTATGGCTTTGCTAATCAATTGTTCCTCTGTCTCAGCCCAAATGCCTATAACTAATTTACACTGAAATAAGATCATTGCACACAGACGTTCTATCTACCCTGAATACTGCGATGCACTTCCCGATGTCTGTGTTTGCTTTTCCACACTACTTGCCCTGACGTACTAAATGAAGGATCTCGTATCGGCCCAGGGAGAGTCGTGTTGTGACATTAGAGAACTACTACTATTACAAGGCTTATACGAGAGTTTAATGATTGTGTCTACATCTTAAGTTTGTTTTAAAGCAACACGCTTATGCTGGGGTCATCCAGTTGTATTTTAAACAAGTTACAGATTTTACACTGTAAATTATCCTATTATCTACTGCATCTAAGCTATCTAGGTAAATAATAAATTAATCACTACCAGCACAATTATCAAATATAATCAAGGGGATTAGGTGTTTTTTGGGGAGCGGGCAGTTGAGTGGCTGAAAAGATCAAGAGCATTTCATTTGAGGATACTTCAAGATGTTTTATAAGAGAAAGTTCAACCATCTTTGAATCATCTCCTTTTCCTTTACCCACTGACTACACTACACTTCACTGCCAGTTGCAACAGATGACAATTTCTACCTTTTAATGAAATACAATTTCAACTTTAATTAATTCTTATTAATATAAGAATTATTTTCATAAAAAAATCAATGTCCATTAGCAAAAAAACGATTGTAAAAATGTTCACAGTATTGGAAGAGGTACTTTTAATCATGTACTCTAGAACTTCGTAAGCAAACTTTCAAGCATGATGAGATAAAGTTTAAGAATCAAAAATGAAGCCAGCCAGGCTTTAACCCTGGGAGGAGAGTCAAAGGCGTAGGGCGCCTTATGGTAGGATAGCATGAAAGAGCACTAGTTTAGCACGTTGTGATACAATCACGGATAAATAAGATACACTGATGCATGAGAAAGCCGCGTGGTGGAGTATTTTCTTGAGCACGGCTCACCAACTTTAAGTTGGCGAGAAAGAATTTGCATCCCCATGCGTGATTTTTGGGTGCTAGAACACCATCCGGCAAGATATTTGAACGCGGGCAGTCGCGTCAGGTTGCGACCATTCACATTGAAAAAGCTGGCGCTCAATTAGAAAATCTAGTCAAGCAACAGAAAACAGCACCACTGGCGCGCCTTGTTGGGACATTTGCACTGATATTACAGTGCAGAACGAGCTCCTGGCACTAAAAATCAGCACAAGCAGTGCGACGTGCCAAATTCCACCTGCTCGCGGAACTGCGTGGAATCAAAGAAGACGCAATATGGGTAATACCTTAATTACTCTTTCCCCGAGTATTGTATCATTTTTAGTACAGCTAGACTGTCCAGCCAATTTTGACAGAGAGAGAATATATATATATATATATATATATATATATATATATATATATTTAATTCAAACAGAGTTGTCCCCTTGAAAAGAGCCTCACACAGGTAGGTATTTTTTCAGCGTTTTAATTGTTGAAAGCTATAACATCCTGCTCGGAACAAAACATCACAAATGGAAGTCCTTTTGCCGACGCGTTTCGTGCGCTGTGCGCACTTCTTCATGGGCAGACTGTGTATGAAAGCGTTCAGCAGGCAACAGCACCTCAAATACACGTGCTTCTTTTCCAAGTGGGTGGGGCCAGTCGCACTGCCCTCTGGAGCATGGAGTGCTGTTGCATCAAATACCTGTGTATTGCTAAATCGCTGACATTGATAACACAAATAATGAAGTTCCCCAGTGGGTTGGTGTGAGTTCCACTGCACGGAGATTACACCGTCTGACTCCCAACACGCACCTCCTGCACCTCTGTGCTGGCGTCGTTTGGCGCCAACAAGGACCGTGAAACGGCAGGGCTCCTTTCGCGGCCGGACCAGCCGCAAAAATCAATTCAAACAGAGTTGTCCCCTTGAAAAGAGCCTCACACAGGTAGGTATTTTTTCAGCGTTTTAATTGTTGAAAGCTATAACATCCTGCTCGGAACAAAACATCACAAATGGAAGTCCTTTTGCCGACGCGTTTCGTGCGCTGTGCGCACTTCTTCATGGGCAGACTGTGTATGAAAGCGTTCAGCAGGCAACAGCACCTCAAATACACGTGCTTCTTTTCCAAGTGGGTGGGGCCAGTCGCACTGCCCTCTGGAGCATGGAGTGCTGTTGCATCAAATACCTGTGTATTGCTAAATCGCTGACATTGATAACACAAATAATGAAGTTCCCCAGTGGGTTGGTGTGAGTTCCACTGCACGGAGATTACACCGTCTGACTCCCAACACGCACCTCCTGCACCTCTGTGCTGGCGTCGTTTGGCGCCAACAAGGACCGTGAAACGGCAGGGCTCCTTTCGCGGCCGGACCAGCCGCAAAAATCAATTCAAACAGAGTTGTCCCCTTGAAAAGAGCCTCACACAGGTAGGTATTTTTTCAGCGTTTTAATTGTTGAAAGCTATAACATCCTGCTCGGAACAAAACATCACAAATGGAAGTCCTTTTGCCGACGCGTTTCGTGCGCTGTGCGCACTTCTTCATGGGCAGACTGTGTATGAAAGCGTTCAGCAGGCAACAGCACCTCAAATACACGTGCTTCTTTTCCAAGTGGGTGGGGCCAGTCGCACTGCCCTCTGGAGCATGGAGTGCTGTTGCATCAAATACCTGTGTATTGCTAAATCGCTGACATTGATAACACAAATAATGAAGTTCCCCAGTGGGTTGGTGTGAGTTCCACTGCACGGAGATTACACCGTCTGACTCCCAACACGCACCTCCTGCACCTCTGTGCTGGCGTCGTTTGGCGCCAACAAGGACCGTGAAACGGCAGGGCTCCTTTCGCGGCCGGACCAGCCGCAAAAATCAATTCAAACAGAGTTGTCCCCTTGAAAAGAGCCTCACACAGGTAGGTATTTTTTCAGCGTTTTAATTGTTGAAAGCTATAACATCCTGCTCGGAACAAAACATCACAAATGGAAGTCCTTTTGCCGACGCGTTTCGTGCGCTGTGCGCACTTCTTCATGGGCAGACTGTGTATGAAAGCGTTCAGCAGGCAACAGCACCTCAAATACACGTGCTTCTTTTCCAAGTGGGTGGGGCCAGTCGCACTGCCCTCTGGAGCATGGAGTGCTGTTGCATCAAATACCTGTGTATTGCTAAATCGCTGACATTGATAACACAAATAATGAAGTTCCCCAGTGGGTTGGTGTGAGTTCCACTGCACGGAGATTACACCGTCTGACTCCCAACACGCACCTCCTGCACCTCTGTGCTGGCGTCGTTTGGCGCCAACAAGGACCGTGAAACGGCAGGGCTCCTTTCGCGGCCGGACCAGCCGCAAAAATCAATTCAAACAGAGTTGTCCCCTTGAAAAGAGCCTCACACAGGTAGGTATTTTTTCAGCGTTTTAATTGTTGAAAGCTATAACATCCTGCTCGGAACAAAACATCACAAATGGAAGTCCTTTTGCCGACGCGTTTCGTGCGCTGTGCGCACTTCTTCATGGGCAGACTGTGTATGAAAGCGTTCAGCAGGCAACAGCACCTCAAATACACGTGCTTCTTTTCCAAGTGGGTGGGGCCAGTCGCACTGCCCTCTGGAGCATGGAGTGCTGTTGCATCAAATACCTGTGTATTGCTAAATCGCTGACATTGATAACACAAATAATGAAGTTCCCCAGTGGGTTGGTGTGAGTTCCACTGCACGGAGATTACACCGTCTGACTCCCAACACGCACCTCCTGCACCTCTGTGCTGGCGTCGTTTGGCGCCAACAAGGACCGTGAAACGGCAGGGCTCCTTTCGCGGCCGGACCAGCCGCAAAAATCAATTCAAACAGAGTTGTCCCCTTGAAAAGAGCCTCACACAGGTAGGTATTTTTTCAGCGTTTTAATTGTTGAAAGCTATAACATCCTGCTCGGAACAAAACATCACAAATGGAAGTCCTTTTGCCGACGCGTTTCGTGCGCTGTGCGCACTTCTTCATGGGCAGACTGTGTATGAAAGCGTTCAGCAGGCAACAGCACCTCAAATACACGTGCTTCTTTTCCAAGTGGGTGGGGCCAGTCGCACTGCCCTCTGGAGCATGGAGTGCTGTTGCATCAAATACCTGTGTATTGCTAAATCGCTGACATTAATAACACAAATAATGAAGTTCCCCAGTGGGTTGGTGTGAGTTCCACTGCACGGAGATTACACCGTCTGACTCCCAACACGCACCTCCTGCACCTCTGTGCTGGCGTCGTTTGGCGCCAACAAGGACCGTGAAACGGCAGGGCTCCTTTCGCGGCCGGACCAGCCGCAAAAATCAATTCAAACAGAGTTGTCCCCTTGAAAAGAGCCTCACACAGGTAGGTATTTTTTCAGCGTTTTAATTGTTGAAAGCTATAACATCCTGCTCGGAACAAAACATCACAAATGGAAGTCCTTTTGCCGACGCGTTTCGTGCGCTGTGCGCACTTCTTCATGGGCAGACTGTGTATGAAAGCGTTCAGCAGGCAACAGCACCTCAAATACACGTGCTTCTTTTCCAAGTGGGTGGGGCCAGTCGCACTGCCCTCTGGAGCATGGAGTGCTGTTGCATCAAATACCTGTGTATTGCTAAATCGCTGACATAAGTGAATGCAATATACAATTTGATCTGTAATTATGTGTACAGTACTTAAACGTATGGAAGCCCATTCAGGGCGCAATGAGAAACGACAACCTTATATAAGGGTGAGAATGTCATTACGCGTTTATGTAGACATTTAAAGATGGCGCTCAATGCAGTCCTATTTCTACTACTCTAAATGTGTGTCACATGAGGTGTATAAAAAAGTTAAAAAAATGGCGCGTCAGTGTACCACTGACAAAGGCAGGAGCCGAAACGCGTCTGGTGCTCAAAAGGATCGAATAATAAAAGCTTAGATCCTACTCCCGCGAGTGCTGTTTTCTTTACGAAAAGAGAAGAAAAGTAGCGGTGATTATAGCGAGCAGCGTCGCTCGCGACACGCACCCGTGCAAGAGTGCGCGGCTTGACGCAACAAGGAGCGAGAATTTAAGACGCCGTGCACCGCGACTCTCAACGCGGAGGAAAGGGAATCAACGGACAGCAAACCGGAGCCCGGAATCTCTGAGAGTGGCGCACGAGGGAGAATGAGCTGGAGGAAATTAACTCCGTGCATACGCAAAGAATAAGACCCTGACGTGCCATGTACAGTGACACAGACCGCCAGGAGGCGGCAGAAAATGCTTTCAAAAAACGCACACAACCTAGTGCGATCAAAAAGAAACAGAAAGAAACACAGGAAACAACAGGAACGGCGACTTCTCTATACAGTAAGATGGAAAGACTATTTGAAAGGGAAATCAGAAAGTGGTGGGAGGCCACCTCATTACAAAATTATGTGGAAGTAAGACGGGTACCGAGAGGATTAAGGTTCTACACAGTCCCGGCGTACGAAAATCCAGACCCCCAGCTTCTAGAGGAATGGTCAGAGTATACAGGGGACTTCTGCCAAGGATTACTCAAACTTCTGATCAAATTCGCATGGAGCGATCATGCGAAAACTCGTGAAGAGATATCTAAGCTTGAAACAGAAATAGAGGCGTTGGGGGAAGATAAGAAAAAGCTGGATGAATTGAAGAGCGCGATGACAAAACGATTGAAGACATACGAAGATAAAATCAGAAAAAGAAAGCAAGAAAAATTCGAAAGAGACGAAGGTGACTACGAAATGGGCAGAGTACTCACTTTCGCCAGACGATACGATGCACAGGTGAAAGCATTAAGAGGAAGAGCCAGAAAGGGAGATGCAATACAAGTGGAAGAACCAGGAGATACAACCGAGTCAGAAGTGTCTGAAAATGAAGAAGCACGAGGGGGCAAAGAGGCAAGGGGAGAAGCTGGCATGACCAAGAAACTCCCTTTTCACGACGAGTTCCAAATCCTCCGACAATCACGACAAAGAGGGGGAAGGGGGAAACCCCCAGAACAGCAAAGAAGCGCCCCACAAGGAGGAGCGGCGAGTGGAGGAAAAGGCAATTACTCCCCGCCAACAACACGCAGTGCGAGATTCAACAGAAGGCGCATGTAGATAATGAACTAGAAGAATCTACTAATCTGACCATAGTTAATTTGAGTGATCGGAGTCTGACCAAAGAGGAAGAACAAGTGCTTAAATTGGGACTCTCCTTTTGCCCATCTAAACCGCTGGAATACACACAAACAAAAATAGACTTGTATAAATTCTCTAGAAAATTGAAATTACATAAATTCTATAAATTAAGACCTAAGAAAGTAATAACACAAAACACAATGACAGAGGTACAAGGAATTCGTGTGAAGGATATCCCGGCTCTTGAAGCCTTACACGAACTGAGAGCGGAAGGGGCGAGCCAACTTGAAGATATATCACAAGTGAACATACCTCAGAAAGGAGGGGAAACTAATTTTAAGCCAGCATCAACATTTGTACCACAGATGCCCGCGGACAATATAGACCTTTTCATAGACACAGTCTCTAAAGAACTAAGGAAAATCGAAAAGAAGGGACCAACGAATAAACAGTGGAACCTAACCCGGAAACATCAAGAGGCCATCAAGAACTTACAGAGTGATAGAAAATTGATTATAAAACCCTCCGACAAGGGAGGGAATGTTGTCCTACAAACATACAAGGCCTATAACGAGGAAGCGTTAAGGCAACTACAGGATACAACGTGTTATTGTAAAGTGGGGAAGAAAGATTATCAGGAAAGCATCAGTAAGTGCCATGAAATGCTGAAGGAATGGCATGGGAAAGGAATAATTGAGACCGAGGAGTTCCTGTACTTACGATGCCTCAATCCAACCACACCCTGTTTCTATCACCTCCCGAAGGTCCACAAGGACAAAAAGAAACCACCGGGACGTCCAATTGTAAGTGCCCAAGGCAGCCTCTTAGAACCTATTTCCATTTGTGTTGATTATTTTTTGATTAATCATGTAAAGACCTTGCGGAGTTATATAAGAGACACAAAGGACCTGTTGTGCAAATTGGAACAGCTCGAGTGTAGAGAAGGAGACCTATTGATAACAATGGACATTGCTAGCTTGTATACAAGCATAGGTCATGAACATGGTATGGAAGCAGTGGAGAAAATCCTACAAACACGAGCGGCCACCTATCGAGAGCACAACGCAATGCTTCTGGACTTTCTTAGATTTAGTTTAAAGAATAACATCTTTTTATATCAAGACCAGTATTACAGACAATTGGTGGGAGTGGCCATGGGCACGAGCTATTCTCCCAGTTTTGCAAATATTTTTGTAGGATGGTGGGAGGAAAATATAGCCTGGGATCCCGAATATCAGGAATGGACACAGCACATACTGGTCTGGTATAGATATATAGATGATCTGCTGATCATATGGAGGGGCCCAGAAAGCAAAGCGGAAGAATATATAGAGAGGCTAAATGTCAACTGTTATAACTTACGCTTTACACATGAGATAAGTGAAAATGAAGTGAGTTTCCTAGACCTAAAAATAAGACTTGAGCAGGGTAAAATAAGCACACAACTATATAGAAAACCCACAGCGGGCAATTCCACCCTTCATTCCATGAGCAGCCACCCTACGAGTTTGATCAGGAGTATACCGTACGGTGAACTCCTACGTATTAAACGTAACTGTACATCAGAAGAAGACTTCAGAGTCAATGCTAGGGCGAGTATAGAAAGATTCAAACTGCGAGGCTATGGGGAAGAATGCTTAGGAGAAGCCCTTAGAAAAGTGGAGAACATCCCACGCAAAGACACACTAAAGGCAAAAGAAAGGGATCTAGAACAAGATGGGAACCTTAGGTTAATCACGGTATTCTCGGAAGGGGCAGGGGTGTTACGAAAAGTGATGAAAAAGAACTGGAACCTGCTCACCACGGATCCCATCATAGGTACAGACATCCCCACACAACCAATGATAACCTATAGGAGAGCGAGGGCATTAAGAAACGCTCTAACAAGCAGTTACCTCCCCCGCCCAACTATAGAACCCTTTGGGAAATCCATGCCAGGCTTCTACCCATGTGGACGCTGCAAAGCGTGTAGAAACAGCAAGAAGATGCTTACATACCAAGTTCGAGGGAAACAACGGCAAATTAAGTCTTTTCTAACATGTACCACACCCTATACTGTCTATTGTTTAGTATGTCCTTGCGGACTAAGGTATATAGGGAGCACAGTAAATCCAACTAAAATGCGTATCCTAGAACACTCTAGAGCAATCACGAACTGTGATCCCACATACCCGGTGGCGAGGCATTACAAACAACACCACAATAGTAACAGTGACCAATTAGTATATTTTGCCTTGGACCAAGTAACGAATAATCCCCGGGGAGGGGATAGATTGAAGAAATTAAGAAGGCTAGAGTCCAGGCACATTATAGATATCGGGACTAAGACCCCAGGAGGTCTTAACAGTCACGAGGAAATGACAGTACACCTGGGTTGAATGCAATAATGTAAAATGAATCTTTAGTGTATAGAGAGAGAACTGTTTATAAACAAAGAAAATAATTATGTAAATTTGGAATTACGTAAATGGGAGATCCTGTAGGAAATCTTATGGTTTTAAAATGGTGATGGGGGAAGGTTGGATGGTGTGTAAATATTTGTGGTTGCGGGACGGACAAAAGGGCCAGAATGCCCATTTAGGGCGAAATAAGTGAATGCAATATACAATTTGATCTGTAATTATGTGTACAGTACTTAAACGTATGGAAGCCCATTCAGGGCGCAATGAGAAACGACAACCTTATATAAGGGTGAGAATGTCATTACGCGTTTATGTAGACATTTAAAGATGGCGCTCAATGCAGTCCTATTTCTACTACTCTAAATGTGTGTCACATGAGGTGTATAAAAAAGTTAAAAAAATGGCGCGTCAGTGTACCACTGACAAAGGCAGGAGCCGAAACGCGTCTGGTGCTCAAAAGGATCGAATAATAAAAGCTTAGATCCTACTCCCGCGAGTGCTGTTTTCTTTACGAAAAGAGAAGAAAAGTAGCGGTGATATATATATATATATATATATATATACACATTCAGTGTTCATTCCTCGCCTCAGCGGGCGTGGCTCGCACGGCATCTTGGAACTTGTGGTGCTTCACTCTTACCACAGTGGGTCCCGTGCCGTCTTCAGGTTATTCCAGCTCAGTTTTACCCCAGTGGGTTGTGATGCATATGGGGACTGTTTAGCCGCATCCGTTTATTCCTTCGTTAGCATCCATGTCAATAAACCACCTCGCCGGTTGACGCTGCGGCAGGGCTACACGTGAGTGCAGCGGGGCATCTCCTGCGGCTCAGGCGGGCCGCTTTACATCCAAAACGAGTTTGCCTGCTGAAGGAAAGCCCACACACGGAAGTAAGTATTTGCCTTTTATTTCACGAAGGATGCAGCGGAAAAACAGAGCACATTGCTGTGACTGTGGCCCATGAGGAAGTGCTCACCAAGTACGAAACGCGTTGGGCTGAACAAAGATTTTAGAATGAAGCAATGTGCTCTGGTTTTCCGCTGCATCCTTCGTGAAATAAAAGGCAAATACTTACCTCCGTGTGTGGGCTTTCCTTCAGCAGGCAAACTCGTTGTTCTGGATATATATCAAAACAAAACCCTTTCAGGCATAGAGGGACGCATACATTATGCAGAAAAGAAGGAGAACTCTGGGTAGTTCTCAAGTTTAGGTGGAAAGCAGCTCCTGTTAGAGCACTCTCAACACCAGCAACACTCTAGATCTGCTCACCTCAAATGTCTGTTTTTCTATCAAAGTCTTTGCTAATCCTATGCTTAAAGTGCCATTCACGCCGAGATAGATATATATATGTAAGATTCGCCACCAGCAGCTGCCTCTCATGATCAGGAATGACGATAAGCGGACCCAAAGTTCTTGGTGCCAATTAAAGTGATTTATTAGGGCCAGCAAGTCCGCCATTACGCGTTACGACCCCCACTCGGGTCTTGATCACATGACGCGTTGTAGAAAGAAACGACGGCATTTAAAGTGCAATAGCAGGAAATGACGACATAAAGTGCAAATGCATGAAAACTGAAGATTTACTACTAGCAGCATAGAGATTTCAATTCAATGTGCAAAGCTCCATGCATAATTTAAACAAACACAAGCAATAAATATATAAATAAATATGCTCATAAAATTTAAAAACAAAATGTTCTTCTTTTAAAACACAATGTGTAAAAGGGCAAAGTGAAGCGCTAAACATAATTCATAGATAATCCATTATTGACTTGATTTAAAAAAAAAAAAAAAAAAAAAAAAAAATCAATAAAAGGAAGTAACCCAGCTATACAAATACTTTTGTCATAGAGCTGTTATCTATTTCATCGCCTCTCTATAGTAACTTGCACATTTGTAAAAAAAACAAAGAAAGTGTTATTGAAAACGATCTTTTGACCTAGCTTATAATGCTGCTAGAGTGCATGCATATATATATATATATATATATATATGTATGTGTGTGTGTGTGTGTGTGTGTGTGTCCTGACGATCACCTTTTAAGTCCCTGTATCCGTTACATGAACCACCAGCAGATGTACTTGAAAGAAAGGGGTGTGCAGCAGTACATCTCTTGCAATTAATCTTCATTATGCAGTGATAACACAAAAATGAAATATGCCACAATTCTAGTCTTTTCCGGTCGACATGGTAAACGGACCTCATGAGTGAGGGCCACACAGTACTTGAAGCAGTAGGTCCCAGTATCCTCAGCTAAACTATATACACCATATTTGTTTTGTTTGCACAATAAAAAAAATGTCATCATATATGTATATTTTTTTCATGTATACTCATTTCTTTATTTTTGTGTATTGTTTTGAAGGTCGAATCATATTGCTTGGTTAGTGATTCCCAGTATCCAATGATGATTCTATGTCAGGACAACAGGTGAGGATTATACATACTCTCTTCGCATTAAGATTAACAACAGTCATTTTCACAAAACACACCAAACTACTATTCCCATGAACCCTTGGGAATAGGAAAAATAGATCACAACAGTTTAAACCAATAGACAAACAGTTCAAATCAACAGCCAATCAGGACTCCACATTTTGCCATAGAGTCCTACAGTCCTCTTTCTTTGCTGCTCGAAGCCAAGTTAAGTGCCTTTTCCTTACCTCCGAGCTTGCTTTGCTCTTGCCGTTGCATGATTGTTATTGTGACATAATCCTTGCCAGTTTTGATTTTTGCCACACAGTTTTATTTTTCCTACTAGGACAACATGCTGCAGAACCGCAGTGCGCTCCCTTCGCAGCAGAGTTTTGGTGTGGCTTTGCAATGCGCTCTTCCGCCTGCTAGGTGGTGCATCACTGTCTGCGCCACGCAGTCTCTTTCCCTCAGTTTTGGGTTGAGATCGCAAGCAGAGTTTGGAGCCTGGAGAGAAATTACCCATCAAAAGCAAATTGACCGCCTGTGTCTTGTATAATTAGTGTGAGAGATGCCTCAGCGGTGGGTGTCAGTATTCCCCTCTGATAACCTGGCTGTCCTGGCCTCCTGCCACAGTGCTGATGGCTTAAGTGGTTTTTGAAGCAGCACGCTAAACATGCAGGGACACACCTCATAGGCTTGGTCACCATTATATTTTAAAGCAGCAGGGGAGAGTATCCCAGGGCTTAGACCCACAGCAGTGAGGCATTGCCCACCTAAAATTTGTTTGGTTGTCTCCCAACCCCTTTTCATAGCTGTATTGTGCCTGCCAAGTCCTATTGGGGTAGTGTCTTCCCTACTTTTACCACTTCCCCTACTGCAAGCGATTTGGAGTCTTTTGATGACGCACTGTCATATGACTGATGGGGACATAATCGAAACCGCTAAGTTAGCATGAGTTCTGCGGCCATGATGCTGCTTTAGCGCATGTTACTACATTACTTTATTTTGCAGCACTCTGTTTATGCCTTTCACATGAGAATCGCCTGCTTTGGGTGTTCTCCGTCTGTTTCTGGAGTTTAGTATGAACACTGTGAGCAAGGTCAATAAACACTGCCCTTTGTTATTCTATTCTGGTCAGTCCCTAGCACCTAGACAAAACATGCTAAAACAGCTGCTGCTGCTGGAAACTCGTGCTCTGATATTATGGGGATGCATGTTTGGTTAAAAGACACTTGGAGAGGGACCTTTCCAGGGAAATGAGCCATGCATCTCCTATGATGTAGATATACCATCTAGGCACTAAGGTATGGGGTCAGCTGACAAAACCCAGGGATCTACTATTATATAATAATACTGCTTCTTACCAAGGGGAGGGTGGTTAAGCCTTATAGTCCTTTATCCACGGCCGATACAAGATGACATCTCCCTTTATAATATATGGACTTGCGATAATGCTAACTGTTTAGGTTCATGCGTTTTGCTGCTGATAGTGGCTCGTATACTGCGTTATAGAGCATGATAGTTAAAATAAACATTTTAAACTATCAGTGTTTCTGTCAATTCTCACTGTGGACAAGTATGAGTGAGTGAGCGAAAGGGTACGTCTTGTCATTGCGGTTTCTGAGAGTCGCGAGTGTTGTGTTCTGGGGTGTCTAATCATTTGCATCTTCGGGACTGTGTAGGAGAGTGAGTGAGACACTATTGCTAGTCGGTTCTGGGATCGTGGGTACTGAGGCGGTAGGAAGGCTTAGCCCCTATACACAAAGTCCTGTATTCCTGCGCTAAGTTCTGTGTATGTGCAGAATCCCTGCAACAGCACAGGGAGATACCCTTGAATACCTGCTTTTTGATGATGACTTTTATTAGGCAGTGGATACCTCAATATGTAAGGCAGTAGCGGAGGCCATGGGGCCTATGCAACAGATGATCTCCCAGCAGCTAGCGTGTGAATGCGCCAGGTTAGCTAGTCTGGCCAATCCACCCACTTGCACCAAGGCCCATGTCCAAGTTTCTGAGAAGAGTGAGGCACCAACCAAAGGCCGCAAACAAGAGGGGGTAAATCATGACGCCTTCGAGTGTCTTAAGCATGAATCAGGACCACCCCCCCATCCATCTCCTGAGAATCCGCTGAACCCATTCCCCCATCCCCAATTACCCAGAACCATGTGACCCTCATGGAGATACCGATAAGGAAATGGGCCCATAGAGACAATGGCTCCCTTCCTCCCTCACACCCTCCGCTGAACCCTCTACCGCCACCCCTCGGTGAGACCTATTGGATCAGTATGACATCATCCATCCCAGGTCAGCAGAGTAGGTCCCTTCTGAGAAGGTCACTTCTTGTGTGGCAGCGCGCATCCGGAAACCTCTGGAGAAGGATGGCTTGTAACCACCTGGGTGCAGAGAACCCCCGTACCTCTCTCGACGGTAAGGTGTCTTTGACCCCGGAGCTTGATCCTACCATGGCCACTTTCCTGGCCAAATTTATCAAGGTCTCCAAGAAGGGGATTGAGAGGTCCTGGCGCTTGTGCCAGGATAAACTCCTGGATGCTCTTGGCCACTTGAAGAAAATTTGGAGGGGAACAGCCTAAACCACGCAGTCAAACCAATGCGTGGCTTGAAAACACAGGTGGAACCACATGCCTCTAAAGCTTGCGTATGACTTTACCACGCATATTTGTGGTTTAGAAGTACACGGTAGTTGGCACTCTAGACACAGGCGGATGGTCGGACTGGGTGGAGGGTCGGAGGTGACTTCCTGCCCGGACGAGGAATGGATGGACGGAGTGGTATGGTGAGTGAGATTATTTTACAACAAAATTTAAATTGTAGGAGGCTGGTTTGGAGGGTTTGTGGATGGGTCGAATTCTGAGGTGAAGGATGTAGGACTTAGGTTGAGGTTGAGGTGGTTTTAGGGCTCAGGGTGGGGGGTGGAGTCGGGGTTGAGTTCTGGGGTGAAGGTTTTAGGGCTCAGGGCGGGAGGGTTGCGGTTGAATTTTAGAGTCAAGGAGTTGGGACTTACGGCAGGAAGGGGTTGGGTTGAGTTCTGGGGTGAAATTTTAGGGCTCAGGACGAGGAGGGACGGGGTCGAGTTTTGGGGTGAAGAATTTAAGGTTCAGGACAGGGGGGTCAGGGTCAATTTCAAGTCTGAGGAACGGATTTTAGAGCCTGGGGTGTTTTAAAGGCTGGGGTGGGCTTAGTATTTAGAGCTGGGGTCAGCTTTTAGGATTCAAGGTGCATGGCAGGGGGCTAGGGCAGAACCTTAACCATGCATGGTTGGGGGATTGCGTGGCTGCAACATACAACCACCTTTTTGACATGGCCATGGATGCCAGATCCTCAGGTGCTTTCATCTCCATCGAGGTACTTTCTGGCTGAACACAGAGTGTCATTATTTTTCTTGGTAATGCCAACTGTGCCTTGTCGGTAGAGCGCCAATTTTCTTTTCTTATCAAAGTCGACCCCAGGCTGGGGGATTTGGTGGTTTCTGAGGCTGGTGAATTTGCTCAAGGGGACCTCTTGGGAAAGCCTTTCATAAAATAATCGGGGAAATTTGTAAACACTTTTACGTTGCTAGATAAGGCCCAGTCTTCGATCAAATGGGTCTTTCACCCCCGGATTTTCCAGGGGCCGGGCGAGGTTGTGGCCATTCATCTGCCTGTGAGGCTTCTTGTTCGATGGCAAGGCTCCAAGTGCAGCATCTACCAGGACAACAACCATTAAGCCACCTGTTACCATACCGAGGTCAGTGCTTCAAAGTCAGAGGCAGAGGATCCAATTCTACACCAATTCCGGTAAGTTCCATTCCTTCATCACCATCGAAAGTCGAAAGGGGGGGTAGTTTAGTTCATGTTTGGCGCTCTATTACCTTTGATGCTTCGATCCTGCAAACACCATTCAGGGGTTTCGGGTAGAGTTCAATGGTTCCCCCACACAGAAAGTACTTCCCAGACCCATTCAGTTTTCCGTGCAAAAGGGGGGGGGGGGGGGGAGTTCATAGTTACGGAGAATTCTTCCCTTCTCGCGGAAGGGGCAATTTGTTTCGCGGTCCCCCATCCGTGGGGGTTAATCGGCAATATCTTTTTGGTAGGCAAGGATGGCGGTCAGTGTTTTGTGATAAGTTTTCGCGAGTTCAACGAGTGACTCATAGATCATCAATTTTCATTACAGAGGATAGCCATCTTCTATGTGACCTCCTGTGGCCGTCCAATTAGATGGTTCGGTTGGACCAAAGGACGCCTTCCTATCTATTCCAATTCCCCCCCCCCCCCTCCTACACCCCCACAGGAAGTTTCTTCAGTTTGCCTGGCACAGCCAAACGTAATAGTTTTCTTCTCTGCCCTTCAGACTTTCCAATGCCCCCTGGAGCGTCACAAAGGTCCTCAAGCGTCCCATGGAATACCTTCAGGGTCAAGGGGTTCGTCTCATCGTCTACCTAGAGGACATGCTCCTTCTAGCCCATTGCCAGCTACAATTTACGGTCAACTTGTTGCAGGATCTTGGATTTGTCATCAGCTACCAGAATTGAAATTTCTGATACAAAAGCTAGGACATTTTTTGTTTAGTTGGAGTTCACAGAAATGTTGTGGCTTAATGTGTAGCCTGGTTTAAAATTGAATCAACTGTTATGAGTCTGAACGAGGGATCACAAATGAAAAATGGCGACATATATAGGATACACATTACCAGTTGCATTTTTAATTTCGTACACAGAAGTAAAGCCACACATCCACATACATACTTGGAATAAGAAAAATCATGTTGTTACTTGGAACTTTACTGAACATATAAACCAAGCCTAAGTGGCTTGCAGGCAATATGCTGTTTCTGTACAAATCCTTACTAATAGATAAACAAATGTCTTCTCACCTGAATAACATCGTCGGTTCCGTCCTTGGGTGTTTTTGACTTCAGTTCTTCAACTTCTTTTTCTAACTCTAGAAGACAAAATCGCAGAGATCAGACTAGACTAATCGGTCATTATGTGAGACAAAGTAAAATGACTAGATTTTAATAAGACCTTAATAATAACTGTTTTTTGACGCAGTGTTTAAAACTTAACTTCTGCTTAAATTTAAACCTGCCAAGATAAGGAAGTTGGGCTCAAATGTTTCAGGAATGTGGACATGCAGAAATAGCAGGTTTACACTTCAGTGAACGGTTTCAGCTGTACATGCAACTCAGTGTGTTGATCTTATGGATTTAAAAATAAATTGCACTGTCTTTAAGTGATTCTACTTGTTACCATCACTTCGGAATCCAATGTACACAGGATGGTAAACGTAAAACGAAAAGTTACACATTTTAGAGAGTGATATTTCTGATGGACTCTTTATTTTCCATCAAAATCCTGCTCTTAGAAACATCCACATTCATCAGAATCAAACATAAATGGCTTTATCAGCAGATACATCATCACTGGAAGATAGAATTCAGGCTACCTTAATGAGGCTGCAACCTGTCACCTGCTTCCAATTTAAAAATGCTCTGTACCCTTTCTAGATGTGGACAGGATGACATTTCCTTCCAATGTATCCAGAATCAGTTAGATAAATGATACCCACTGCTGCAAAACTAGGGACCGCATTTATCTGTAAGCACTGAGTGTGCAAATGAATGTTGGGTTCCTGAGCGGATAGAAAATTGCTTCTGGCGAAATGGCCTTGATAAGCCAGTCATCTCGGTAGGAAAAGAGTCAAGCTCCCTGCCTAGAGAGATGCTTAGCAACCGCTGCCATGACTATTACCTACTGCAGATTATTTTTGTGTTAGCTTCACACAGTTATGTGAAAGTATGCATCTGGGAGGTCTGGTGAGAACAACCAGGCTTGTGGTCCCAGCACCTGCAGAATAAGGGCCAGGGTCACAAACTTCTTCCAGAGAAAAAAGAAATATAAAAATCATAGTTTAATATCAAACAGAAACATCAACCTTCTTTGACATCAGGAAATACTTTAAATAAACCTCTATGTCCTTTTAGGTGGAAATAACTCTTTTAAAGTCCCCTTTTTGAATCAATTCAGGCACTTGCCCAACAATAGTCCGGCCAAGCTGAATCTGCAGTTTCGCTAATTGTTTATGCATACAATGTGTATAAAATCCCTGGTATTGAGGAATCTGAGGTGCCCTCGTTTTCCTCCCAAGACTCGCTCTAATTTACTTGAGACTTTTTCTGCTCCTTAGGATGCTGTCAGATCTCTTCATCAGTCTGACACTTCAATTTTTGAGGGTGTCTTTTCTGTTTAAGTGGGATTTAAAAGATTTCTGATTTTGTACTTTGTATCTGAGATTTCATGGCATTTAAAGCATTTCTCTGTATCACTAATTTTAAAATGTTTGTATTAAAACTAACATTTTTATTTGATCTAGAACTAAATTACTGAGTGCTTTCAGTTGACTTTACTCTGCTAAATTATTAGGTTTAATGTTGTGAAGGGTGGTAATTCAACGCAAAAAAATGGTGTTCAGTGAATTATTGGGGTTTGGGCTCCCACAGGGGATATCCTCATATTTCCACATATTTTTCGATTTGGTGATGACACCAGATCCTTCATGTGTGGGAACCTCTAATCTGCGTCAATGACATTAGCAGCGTACAAAAAGAGTTTGCAATCGTTTCCACAAGTCAATGGGTTCAGTTGACTTGATGGCAGTGGGGGCCTTTAAATATAGAGGTCCAATTCTAAACCAACCGATTCAGGCTGATGACTTGCATGGCTTAATGTTGGCAGGTGAGGAAATGGGCAATGAAGCCTAGCCCATCTAGGGCAGCCAGAAAATCACCATACTACACAGTGATCATCTATTTGAAGGACATTTACTGAGTCAGAGCGAAAAGCTGAATCATGTGGTAGGCTTTGCCGTGATTCCCCGCCCATGTAACTAAAAATACTGCGATCTGCCATCTTAAAAGACCCTCTTCCTGTACAACTCTGCTTCAAGCTTTCAGTCTTATTTAATTGTCCCTGCAGTTTAAGACTTCGGTGTGAGGATCCTCTTGGTGCAAAAAGCCACCTCTGTGGGTTGCTAGTGCCAATACCGGATTAGAAAACGGTCTTCTGATCAGCTTGGAAGGAACTAGTATTGACCCTCATTGATAAAAGGCCACTACCTGTCACAGACATTGTCTCTTCACTCTCAAATGTCACACATATATTTTATTATTGCTGCTACTTGGAATATGCCCAGACACATCCTCTGTAAAGTACACTGCGCTATGCTTTGAAGGAGTACTGGGATCGGCAGTGTATTTAAAATATGTTATGTTAATTTATATTTGTAAAGCGCCAAATCATCAACGGTCTCTAAGTGCTACAACAAAGACCATGAACCCAGAAATACCCTACTACCTGCTGATCGAGCAGAATTGGGGTAAGCTTATCCAAACGCCTCAGTGAATAGGATGGTCTTAAGTTTCCTCCTAAATGGGAGTTACGTAGCTTCCCCACGTAAGCTTGTCTCCCCGAACGTAGCTCTGTTAAAGTGTGGACAGGCCAACAGGTTTTTCCCAGATGAACGGAGACATCGACTGGGCGCATAAAGCTTAAAAAGGTCTTTATATAGCTAGGTGCTGCTTCATACTAAGATTTGTGTGCAATACACAAGCCCTTAAACCTGACCCTCTGCTTAATAGGGAGCCAGTGTAGTTGTTGTAGCAGGGGTGTAGCACAAGTTCTTCGCCGTAACTAAACAAGCATTTGCAATGCAATCGATCTCGCCTTTGGGGCCTTGTATGTATTTAATTATGCAGCACATTAACCTGGGTCCTGAAACATCTACTGTTCTTCAACATGGAGGGAAAGTAAGCACTAAACTGTGTGACACGCCAGGTATGGGAACACATGGAGAGAAATATTGCCTTTCAGGGGGAAATGGTATAGTCCAAAGCTCTGTATATACATTTGTAATTGTATGACTGTATGCTTTACTTGTGGAAAAGCTTACGCTCTCTAGAGTAGGCGTGAGTTGGTTATGGTGACAAGCCAATAATATCATCTATAGTCCTGATTGGTGCGCACAGTAAATTTATGCCAAATGCCGTAAGTCTTGGCTGTTTATGATGAACGTAATGACAAAAGGCAGTAGACATGGGTTATTTACTGTGAAAAGGATTTGTTAAACCAAATAGGCCTCTAACAGTGGATTATCATTACACCAGCTTACAGGCTGTAGGCAGGTATTAGGTTACATGTAATCTCATAGATTACCATAGTAGCCAAGTATCAAGTATTTTGGTGTTGAACACACACTGACAAACCCTAGGCATAGAAGCTTTTCAATGCGATGATTCTTGTTAGACCCTATAAAGGGGGGGGGGAGGTTGTACATTATTTTGCCAACTGTAATATGTATTAATTGTATGCATGATGGTTGCTATTCTTAAACCCCAGCAATTACCAATGCTTGTTTGTAAAGTACACTCCCAAGACTCTGCCTTGGGACCTTCGTGTTTATGGGCAATTTAGTTATATAACAAATCAGTAAATCTTCAGAAGGAAATGTCATTACTTAAGGGTCTCAAAATTGGATACTGTACTTTTTTTTATTATGGCAGATGTAAATATTTCCATAATAAATGCCACGCAATGGTCAAAAAGCATAGGGCATCTTACATATCGTAAAGTCGGAGGTTCCATTTCGCACTTGATTGCCAACATATATGATGATAAACCGTTGAAATTAAAAGGAATACTCACAGTGAATACAGGCCAGAGCCAAGCAGTCTTGAGACAATGAACCTATCCAATGAAAAGCTCCTGTTCCTCATAGAAAAGGCACCTTTTTAAAACCATGTTAGTCGTTTCCTAACTAAACAATACGTGCAGATAGGTTATTCATGTCTAGTCGTAATCAAAACTCATTTGAACAAGGAGTAATACCGCAACATAGAGTGAGTCTGAGAGGAGCGTGCTTCCCTGGGGAGGATTTACTAAAACGCAACACCGTCCCTAACAGAATATTTACATTAATTGCCGACTCTAACACAACCTAATCTATTACATTTGCTCGAAAAACAGTTTCGAAGTGCAACTGATGTTTTATAAAGTGGGCTGTGTAAACCTGCAGGCCGGAAGTCTTGACTAAGTTCCAGGGTCTGCTGGCGGCGCAAAGTATGCAAGCTGTGAGGGAGCACAGAGCCCATCCCTGCACTCGTGAGGGGGACACCTGTCACGAGCCACAGCGCCCAACGCTCCGCCACAGAAGGGTGACACTGGAATGGTGAGGGGACAAGACAAGCAAGTGCGTGGGGGATGCGGACAGAGCCCACAATCCACGCATACACCTCTGCTAGAGCAGTGGCGTGCGGTATGAAGAGCCAGTCATCTCACTTTGTAGCAGCCTTCAGATGTCAGGGGACGGGGCTCTGCTCTGGTCTGCCACTGGAACCGCTCTAACAAGTCGGCCTGGAGCGCGCCTTGGAAGAGACGCGGGAGGGCAGGAGCGTAACGCCATGAGCGTGCAATTACTGCCACTGGACCCGCTCTAACAAGTCGGCCTGGAGCGTGCCTTGGAAGAAACGCGGGAGGGCAGGAGCGTGACGCCGTGAGCGTGCACGTTAGCGTGCACGTTGGCGTGCACGTTGGCGTGCACGTTGGCGTGCACGTTGGCGTTCCCTGCGGCTCGCGCGTTCACAGACCGGTGTCTGCTCGTGCACCGGTCTGTACCACTTGGGGAGGCAACACAGAGACAATAAGGCTTGCTAGCGGCAGCGCTTTGCGCTGCAATGCCAGGCGAGACCTAAAAATCAGTCTTGCCGCATCGTTTAGAGTCACCTGAAGTTTCCCCAGGAGTTTCTCGGGGAGCCCCATGTAGACTGCGTTGCCAGAGTCCAGGCGTAACAGAATTAATGCTGACACAACAGTAAGCATAGTGGCAAACGACAGCAGGGGTGCAAGTTTCCGAAAATTGCCTCATCAAGCCCACGCAGCTCCCCACTACCGCAGCTACCTGATTGTTCATGGTTAACTTGGTATCTAACCTGATACCCAAGCTCTTCACAATAGGCACCGGTGTCGGAGTGGTGCTGAGTTCTTGTGGCCAGAAGAGTCTGGACCAAGGGTTAGCCCCTATGATGAGAGCAAGCACCTCAGTCTTGTCTGGGTTTACCTTGAGCGAATTGGAGGTCATCCAGCTCATAGTGAACCGACGGATGTTCTGTACAAGCTGTGCCTGAGTAGAATTGTCAATACACACAATTAGCTGAGTGTCATCGGCATAGTTAAACACCTGACATTCCAATGTTGCCAGTGCTTCTACCAATGGCTGAAGGTAGATATTAAAAAGCAAAGGGGACAACGCAGAGCCCAGGGGGGCCCCACACGGCAAAGCACCATGCCTGGATGTACAATACCCTAGTTTAACTTTTTGGGGCCGATCCTCCAAAAAGGAAACAATCCATTGGAGGACTGTCCCAGTAACTCCCAACCGTCGAAAACGGGCCACCAGCTGTGCTTGGTTCACCGTGTCGAACGCGGCAGAGAGGTCCAATAGGATCAATGCAGAGGTTTTTTTCTTATCGGCTGTGAGCCTTAGCTTATCCAACACTGAGAGCATCACCAACTTAGTGCTGTTGTGGGCCCTAAATCCTGCTTGCCGAACATGTAGCAACTGATGATCTTCCAGAAAGGACGAGAAGACTAAGCACATGTTGTTCAAGTACTTTGGCCAGGAATGGAAGTCTGGCGATAGGTCAAAAATTATTTAGATTCATAATGTCCGCCACTGCTTTCTTTAACCGTGGAATCACCATAGCTTCCTTGAATCTGTGTGGGACCTTCCCTGTTGCCAAGGACAAGTTTAGTAGGGACAGCACCTCTGGCCCTACTACCGGCAGGTCCATTTTAAACACACACGGATGGCAGGGATCTTCAGGTGACCCAGATTAAACTTTGGACATTATGATGGGCTAGATCATTTGAATAAAGTGCAGGGAAGACCAAGAGTGTGCCGCCCAGAAGATCTGGTAGGTCGCACAATGAGAAGGGGCAGGGACTTATACGGGTGCTATATATTTCCCTAATAATGTCTTTAACCTTGACTAGAAAGAAATCCTGTATTTTCTCACAGTCGTCCTGGTTGGTAACCGCCCTCTGTTCTTTCTTTTGACTCAGCTCCTTAAGTACATTGAAAGTCTCCTTCTGAATGTCCGTGGCCTCCTTGATCTTCAATTCATAGTACACGGATTTAGTTGAAATAATTATTGCTTTGTACAAGGCTAATTTTGCTTTGTATTTCTCTCTGGCTTTTGGACCGTATAGTTTCCGCCAGTGCCTTTCGCATTGACGGAGGGCCTGTTTTTACCTTCTCAGTTCTTCAGAGTACCATGGGCACTTTCAGTTCTATTCATTGTTCTTTCCCTCCAGGCAGGAGCCACAATGTCCATGGCCCTCAGCCAGTGAATACGTTTCTCATACTCCTGGTCTGGATCACTGGACTCTGTCCCTGGGTAAACCATCTCATATAATGCTACCCTTAAGCCAGCGTCCTCTATCTTGCGCCAGTTCCGTACAGTCCTCCAAACTGGAGTTAGGTGAGCTGGTCGACTTCGCTCCAAAATCTCAAAATTGATCTGATAATGATCAGACCAGCTGCAGGGTCTGCACTCTGTTAGTAGCATGTCTGAAGATGTAGTCCAAATGAGATCTAAAGTGTGGCCCTTCTCGTGAGTTGGGGTTTCCACAATTTGTTTCAACACCAACATGGTCATAGCCTCTCCAAACCCACTGGCCACGCAATCTCTTGGTGTCAGATCCCAGTGGTAATGAAAGTCGCCAAGTACAAAAATCTGTTGGTATCTCGAGCAGAGGTCACTAATTACTTCATGAAACAGATCGTTAAACAGCGGGGTTGACTACGGAGGACGGTATACCACCACAACTATCAGGCAGGATGAGTTAAGCCCAAGCTTGATGCCTAGGACCTCTGCCCCATCAAGGCTCTCCTTGACTATCTTCTCAGTGGTCACTGATGTCTCTGGGGCTACCATCTTTACATCCTCAAATAACAGTTGACGTGCTAATTGAAGTGGCTCAAGTCCAACACGGTTGGCTCTACCGTCAGGTTCAAGCAAGAATGGGAGAAAGGAATCTTATTTGCAGAACACTCAGCTGTGGACCTTGTCACCAGGGTCTGATTCAATGTCACCAAAATGGCCACATGTCTCGGACAGTGGGACTGGATATCTGCTGTCAGGATCCACATGACCTTGTAGGTATCTCATTTCACCGCCTAGCAGAAATATTTGGCTCACCTTCTCTGCCCTGTCTTACCTCAAACAAAGAACACATGGCACCTCACAGATGAGGCAAGATGAGGCTGAAACCAGTCTGACGTCGATTGTATATAGGTTTGGCCTGATAAAGGTCAGGCTTACCTTTGTCCGGAAGAGGAATCAATTTTATTATAGGTTCATCTACGCAATCTCATGATTTGTGCAGAATCTAGCACCACACTGGAGCAGGCCAGCCCCGTTGGCTACAGAATGGGAACTCACCCTCTGCTTTGCCTCACCGACTGGGGTCTCTTAAGATGCATATGGGACTTAGGAACTCTCACCTACATATTATATATATATATATATAGATATATATAAGACTGCAGTGGCTTCATGCCATCTCTCGAAATGCTGGCTTAATTACTTTGCTGTACAATTCAGTGCATGTTTGTATAGTGAAAAGCTTATCACTGAAAAATCATGCGCACCAGTGACATTCCTGTTTCGCCCCTCCACAAAAACTGCTGGAACCCACTGACCTGATAGCAGGCCTGCACTTCACCAGAAAAGGGGATGACGCCTGTTCCTTGTGTCAGAGTTCCGTTTGAATGAAATCTGAGATGGACCACTCAACTGCTTAACTTAGTCATGGCCTAAGCAGGGTACTGTTGTAGTTACTTTACTATGCTTGCCTGCTTCGTGAGCTCCAAGCGCCTAAAAGAATACTTGGCTTGAGAGCTGTAGGCCTGGAGAAAAAAAAATTAAGGAATGCAAGCACTTCTTGAAGCTTCAAGGGCTATGCAGGTATTCTGCTCCATAACAGTAATTACAAAGCTGGAGAGCAGATATTAGTCCCTGAAGTATACCCAGTTTTAAATGACTTATAGCTTGTTTGTAAAAATCTAAACTGCAGCTCTTTTTAGCAATAACCAGCATTGCTGGAAAAAAAGTCAAATAATTTGGACTTACAACAAAGGGCTGGGTACATTTTCTAAAATGATTAGGTAAACAATTGGGCAAAAAGGCACAGAAGCCACAGAACATCCCTCAACCGGAGCAATTTAAACTTTTGCTAACCCCTCCACTGCACCTTCCTGAATGGAGAGTCCAATAGGATGAAACCCTGCTCTGCCTAGGCCTCCAAAAATCATACTTGCTGGTGAGAAAAACTCTCTACAACACAGAAAGATAGAAACAAACTCAAGAGGTCACCCATTGTGTACACCAACCAAGCAAAAGCCGGTGGGGGCAATTTCTACAGGATGGATGTTTGTAGATTTTTATTCTTTTTTAAATATAACTGACTGAGGAGCATACTGGACAGCTTGGAGACATCAGATAAAGTCTTGGTTCCTTTTCCTGCTAAGATTTTTCTCAAGAAACTTCTGAAAGTAACTTTGTTCACTGGACCTAATCCACCACCTCTGTTCAATGGAATGCCACTTAACTCTGATGTTTCTATGCCCAGAGTTTCTGAAACATCCTGTTGTAGTTTCACCATTTTAACTACTTCCACACCAAAGACTTAAATTAAGTTTCGTAGAAGATCATGTTAATAGATGCTTGTTTTAGCTATGGTCGAGTTAGGGTCATTTTGTGCACTTATTCTTGATCATATTAATACAAATTGTTTGCGGTTAGCAGCTAAACACTTTTTTAAAAATTAGTTTCATAAACGTTCCTTTGGCAATAATTCTTTACTTCCTTATTCCTTAACTGCATTAGTGTTTGACGTAATACTTCTTGGAAACAACTCTACATCTTTACCCACACATCTAAATGATTAGACAAAGATGTTTGAGGGATCTTTGGTTTGCCTATGGAGAGCTGCCACATTGTTGTGAATTTTCAGCAATAGCACACAAATTATTTCCGACAGCTCAGCCTGCCAAGAGGATTTCGATTTGAAAACAATTTATGATAAGCCTTTAGGTAGCTCAAAATGATCTCTGGAAACTTAAATTGCATCTCTCGTGTTGAATCCACACACATTTTGCACCCTTGGCAGAATCCACAAGCTGACCATAGAATCAATCAATCAGTCTTGTAAAGCGCTACTCCTCATAAATGAGGGTATCCAGGCAATGAGGTGACAGTGGTATCAGTCGAGAAGCCGGGTCTTCAGTTCCCTTCTAAAATCTGCTATGGAAGGTGATGTTCGTAGGTGGAAGGGCAGGTCATTTCAGGCTTACATGGCGAGGTAGGAGAAGGCGGGCCCTCCGCTGTGGCTGCGGCGAATGCAGGGGGTTGTAGAGCCAGGGCCAGGAAGGTGGAGCGCAGGTGTCTGACAAATTTGTGGAAGTTCACGCAGTGGTTGATGTAGGCTGGTCCCTGGTCAAGTAGAGCTCTGTAGGCGTGAGTCAGAAGCTTGAACTAACACAGCTTCTGAACAGGTAACCAGTCGAGGTTCCTGAGGTAGGGGGTGATGCGGGTGTGTTTGGGAAGGTAGAGGATGAGTCTGGCCACTGTGTTTTGAATGGTCTGGAGTCTTTTAGGAGTTGGGTGGTGATTTCGGCAAAGAGGGCATCTCCATAGCTGAGGCGGCTGGTGACAAGGGCTTGGGTGATGGTTTTCTTGGGGTTGACGGGGATCCACTTGAAGATTCTTCAGAGCATGCAGTGGATGTGGAAACATGAGGAAGCAAATGCATTGACTTGGCACGTTATTGTGAGTTTGCTGTCAAGGACTATACGGAGGTTGGCAGCGTGATCTGTGGATGTGGGTAATAGCTCAGAGGGCCACAAGCTGTCGGCCCACTGGGAGGTGTTCTTCCTGAAGATCAGCACTTCGGCCTTGTCCGAGTTGAGCTTCAGACAGTTGGTCCTCATCCAGTTGGCGATGCTGATCATGGCATTGCCGAAGTTTGTTCTGGTGGGGGCAGGGCATTCGTTGAGCGAGAGGATGAGTTGTGTACCGTCTGCATAGGATATGATGTTGAGGAAGTGAGTTCTGACTGATTAGGAATATGGGGCTCGCAAGAATGGGAATCAAATGCAATGCTGCAGATGACCAGAGTGTAAAAATTACGACTAAAGCAATATTCATTCTTAATTAACAAGTGACTTCAAAAGATATACAGCACACTTCTGAAAGGTATGGCACAGGCATCTTTTGATTTTAATCAATTAAATGTAAAAGAAATTATGCAACAAACCACAAAGAGACAATGAAATCATACATTACCTGTACATCTGGACTTCACTTTCTGTAGGATAATCACCTGTTTCTTAGCAAATTTGATTAGATCTTCCTTAGGAAGAGTATCCAGCTATAAAACAAGGAAATGTAGTCTCAAACTTTATTCTTCATGGCGTATCCAACCACAAAGTTGCGGAACATTTGTGCATAACAAGTGTTCCATCTACTGCTAGATCCTCATTAAATGGTAAACTATAAGAAAAGATGTACATGAAACATTACGGTTTACTTGCCAGAAGCTGTAATATCCAATTAATGGTTTAACTTTACAGATATTACTTACCTGTATAATGAACAGATCACAAGTTTATATTTCTAGACTTTAATTTCAGTCAAAAAATATTAAACTGAAATTTGATTACTTTGCTCAGAATGAAACCCACATTTTTTTTTGTTGAGGTCGCCCTGACACCTCCATCTGCATTTCCTTCTGTCAGTTTGTCTTACTTGGAGGTTAGCAGATGCAGCGGTATGGCTGAGTAGGAAAGGAAATGTTGGGGGCTGCACAACCCTTCATACAGCCCTGTACCCACTTCCAGTTTTTACTATTGCTTTTAGTTTTCAATGTACATTCTTTTCTTGCTTTTCCCACCTGTATTATTGGTTCTGCTGTTGCTATTGCTATTTACGTCTTTATGTCATCTACTGCAGTAATTAGGCATTACAAATGTAATGTTGTGGTTTTCATGTCACAATATGGAATATTTGCATCACAATTGTACGTTTTATAATTATTTTTCTTTAGAATTGCACATTCCCTTTATCATACATATATTTGCAGGTCCAAATAGGTATTTAATAAAAAATGTTTGGTTAAGCACCAGCTTGTAAGGCAAGTCGTTTGGGATGATGTTGAGGACTGAAGAGAAGTTCTTTAACAAACGTATTCACTTCCTCACCATTAGAGTAACTATGCCTATGGTGGATCCTGGATATCCTGACGTTTGCTCAGTTGCAATCCTTTGCCATGGCAGCTTGGTTTTAAAATTAAAATATTACACAACAAACACTTGTCATGTAGCATTGTCAGTTATAGAGTCATTCATTTCATATTACATACAAAGACAAGATTTTCAAGACATTTCATAAATTGGGTTCCCCCCATCATACTGCAGGCTAAATGGTCTTAAATGTTCCCACAAGGGCCCCAAAATCATCTTATATGTTCTTATGCAGCCTCCCATTTTGAATACAGTTTCTTTCGATTTAGATCAGGAGCGCATACCCTACTACCATTCCCCCAGTATGGGGGTCACCTGAGTTCTGCAGTGACACGCAAATCTCACTTCTGGCTGCTGAAAAGCCCAACAGTATTAGGATTTTGTTGCTACGGGATCCTTTCCACCCCTCAATAATCTCAAGAATCACAATTCTGGTATCTAACGCAATAGGTAGGCCCAATACGGTCTCCAGTTTTTGATGTAATCACGTCCAGTACTGGGCAATTTCTGGACATTTCCTCATATAGTATGGTGAAATGTACTGGAGTGTTTTACCAACACAAGCAGTTTGGGTTGTGAACCCTACCCATATGCCAAGCCTTGTCAGGTTGCAGTAAACTCTATGAAAGTATTTGAATAAATCAGGAAGGTGGATTATCAACAAGCTCCAATTTTATGATAGGAACTTCACACCTGCAGGATATTATGGCCCGAATTTTGATGACATTAAGCCTGTCAAGATGACAGGCTTAATGTCATCTTTCAGACTTCATCTATCAAATTATAATGGCTGGAGACTTTAATGTGCTTTTAAGACAATACATTGAATAGATCAGCTAAAAGTAGGTCAGTAAGCTCACCTAAAACACAGGCTTATTCATAAAATATGATGGGAAAATTAGCATTGTACAATTTATGGCGAGAAAGAGCAGGCTTAACGCAGGGTTACTCCTTTTATAATAAAAAAATATGGTCACTTGTCTAGGATAAACTACATTTTAGTAGATCAGGTCCTAAAAGAGGAAATTCAGCATATTATATCACTCCGATCACGCAGCTATAGTACTAAAATGTAAGCCCATTTTAAGACTGAGTTACAGAGATGGACCCTAAACCGCACTATATTGCTGGATCGAGATGCGGTCAGCAGTCTCTGCTCGGAGACTGAGGAATTCCTCAAGATCAATATCAAGGTGGAAAGCCCTTTCAAGATAGAACATAGTTTTTATGGTTTAAATCTCTTTATTAGTTTTATAACACACAAGAGAAAACGTAGGCGTCCTGCTCCATAACAGTGCGTACAAGCCCAGCCGGGCGCTGTGAGAAGTATTACCAAAGGCATACAGCAAGGAGCGGCCTTCAAACAAAGGACAGGCAAGAACCAATTCATCCAGGAAACACCCTCCCCCACCCACCTCCCCCCCTCCCGCTCGTCCACCATCACCCAAAAGAAGGAAGAAAGAAAAGGGGGGAAAAGAACATAGAAAAAGGGGAAAGGTAGCGTCCTCAGTGTTTCGCTGGACGGGACTTATGGGGCATGATATCCGGAATAGGTGTGTCAGGTAGACGGAGAAGACGTAGATATCTAGGACACGTCAGTTCCCGAAATCCAGTTGTTAATCGTGTGCGAAAGGGGCGCCACAGTTCTGGAAATTCAGACCCCCTCCCGGCCATTGTCAAGGAGAGTTTCTCCATACCCAGGACTGACCATAATCTGTGGAGCCATCCAGTAGACATAGTTTTTAATGTATAAAGGTCAGCGTGGATTTTAAGGCAACAACATTATTGCTGCTAGAACTACCATGCACAAGTACTTTATTCTTTAAATCCCCGCTGTCATGTTTAGGCAAATGTAATGCCTTCTTGGTATTGTATCAACGCTTATTTACAAAGGTGAAGCACTGACTGTTTTTATACTGGTTATTATTGTATATGCTTATCATTGCTACTCCGTTCCTTTTTTTACTTTTTTATTCATTTTAACACAATATATGCGTTATAGTATAAAGCGCTCAATTGATTACTTGGCTGTAGTAATATCCATGTTAACCAAATACGCTGTATATCTGTATTCTCTTTTTTAAACAATAGCAATGTATTTTTATTTGTAGCTTTTATCAAATTTCTGTCGAAATAACGCTTAAATTGAATCAATATCAGTACGGATCCTTCAACTGTGGTATGGGACTCACTTAAGGCTTTCTTAAGAGGGAAAATAACCAGCTTACCAAGTTTCATGAATAAGAAGTATAGAGATGAGGTTGGAACCCTGGAGACGGAAATGATAAAACTGGAGGGGCTATTGGTTTGTTTCAAAACTGAATACTGAGGAGGCTTTACCCCTAGAGAATAGACTTCAATTGTTGAGGGCACATTTGGCTGTTCTGTTGGAGGCCAGAATAAAGAAGAGATGGGAAGAAAGCAGGGAAGCTAGTGGACTATAAGTATGAAGAGAATGTGGGGAAGTCACTCACATGGATTATCAAAGCTGATCAAGCAAGGATTGTCATTCAGCAAATAAATTGTGCTCCGACTGGCAAAAAATTGACGAGCAGCTTAAATACAGAAAGAGCTCTCCATGTTTTTTGAAAAATTGTACGCGGAGGACTTGGAGATAACAGAGGAGGTGGTCAACCAATGGATAGGCGTGGAGGGCCTACCTATTCTAGCATTAAGTGATCAGTCTGCTCTGAATAGTTTTATCACCCAGTTAGAGGTTAAGGGGGCAATTACCTCAAGCAAAGGGGGTAAAGCTGCAGCCCCTGACAGTCTGCCAGCAGAACTGTATAAGGCTCTTGGCGATTCCATCCAGACATTTATGACGACTATTTGGGGAGATGTTCGAGGAAGGCTCACAGATGCCACAGTCTTGATAGAAGGCTATAAAATAACCCTGCATGCTGTGAATCCTACAAACCCATATCATTCCTCAACAGTGAATATGAAATATTTGCAAAAGTTCTGGCAAATCGGTTGAGCTGTGTAGTTGGTGGATTGCTGCATAGTGATCAGAACGGGTTTGTAAGAGGAAGGTACAGTCTTATTGGCACAATTGATTTGGCAAGCACCTTTAATATCTCTCTAGCAGTTTTAACCCTAGACACAACAAAAGCTTTCAACAGAGTACATTGGACATACCTGGCTACCATTTTTAAACAGCATAATCAGGGCAAAACTTTTTGTAGAGCCATATGACTGATCTATCAAGACCCCTTAGCAAGAATTGTAATGAACGTAAGCTTAACTTCAGCCTTAAAATAACTAGAGGCACAAGGCAAAGGTACCAGCTATCCCCCCCTACTATTTAATTTCTATATCGAGCCTTTAGCATATAGGCTTAGGCGTGAGACCTTCATTAGTTCCTTCTCTTGTAACGGGTAGGAGAAAAAGTATCCCTATTGGAGGATGATCTTACGGTATATACTTCTATCGACTGCTTTTCCAGCTATAATTCAGTTGACATTAAAATTTGGTGAGATCTCAAGATATCCAGTCAATGCAGAAAAAACAGAGACCATGGTGTGGAAGCAGGGGAGGCATAATCTACTAATTAAGAATGATGTGAAATACTGAGGGCTTAAGATCATGGAAGATAGGGATTCCTGAAGTCAACCTTGTGAAAGCCTTGGCTGAAACAAACAGGCTGATGAAGAGTTGTGCTCCCCTTCCATTGAAATTGACAAATTAAGTGAGAATGGTTATTCTCCCAAAATGTAAATATTTAACACAATCCTCTTGTACTTTAAGAAAGAATGGCTGGAGAGGATACAACCCGCTATTAGATTCCTTCAATTGGGCATATAAAAGGGCGAGGATATCATGGACAAATCTACACAGAAGGAGGGACAAGGGGGGCCTTTGTCTGCCTTCATGCAGTATTATGCTGGGGCTTTCCAGACAAAGAATGCCAGGATGTTTTTCCATATTCCAGACTGCTCTGAGATTGGGTTCCTATATAAAGCCATGTTAAAAGAAGTTACAGGGGCTAATGCCCATTTTCTGCTTAAATTCAGAGACATGGAGTATTTTAAAAAAGTGAGATTAAAAGAGTTACAAGCAATGTCCAAGATCTGGTCCCGTATCAGAAAAGCCATGAAACTGGAATACTACAGTAACCGTACTCCTATCTGGGACTTCCCAGGCAACCCGACAGTTTCGAAAAGATTAACTACCACTACCAATTAAGGTAGCAGGTATACAAACGAGGGTCAACTTTCACATGATGGTAAGCTGCTCCCATGGAATGAGCTTTATGCGGCTAAGGACGGAAGTCTCTCCAGGTTCAAATACCTCCAGCTAAAATGTTGGACTCAGAACATGGATTGTGAAATGGGATCCATAAACTATTCGGAAGAACATCTGCCGAAAAAAAGCCAGGGAAGAATGAGGTGTTCGTTTCGTACTGGGAGATGCTGGAGACTGAGAATGGTGTCTTTAGCTTGTCAGAGGAGCCCTGGGGAGGATGTTTGCCAAGGGCATAGCTAGAAGATCTATGGCAAGTATCAATGCACATATTATACAGCACTGGTAAACCTGCCTCTTTAAGAAGGAATCGTCAATTTTCCTTCCACAGCGCCTATTGGACCTCATACAGGATTTTGAAGATGGGGAAAGGGGGGAAGTGCGCAAAGTGTGGGCTGGAGAAGGCGACATATATTTATGGACTGTACTGCAAATCCGTAACTTTGGGAAGAAGTGGGTTAGACAGTCACAAATATTTTGGTGATAAATATTAAGGTAAGCCATATGCTAATTATTTTTGGAGCTGCAAGGGGGTTGGCGAGTCTGAGCGCCAAAAGAACAAGCTATTTTTCTCTATGCTGCTTCTGGCTCGAAGGGAAAAATGAAGAAAGTGGGTAGCTGACCAGCCTCCCCTCTGTATAGATTGGCTAAATGCGCTATCCTATATATCCAAATTAGATGTCGTGGGAAGGGGGTCTCTAAGAGGAAAACGCTTCGGCTCCCACTGATGGAGTGGTTGGGCTGGAATAGCAGCTAATATGGTAGCAAAGCAAATGATTACACCTACTGCTGTTTATCTCGGTTTAAAAAACACGGCTCTTGAACAAGGACAACCCGAAAGAGTATAAATGCCTCCCTGGTTCTCCCCTCTTCCCTCTCTCCATCACCTGTGATGCGGAATATAGGGGGGTTAATTGGGAGCCCAAGGTGAATCAGGACAAAAATATAAACAAAACGAAAATGTCCCTTTCTAGCAGTACTTCTCCTCCTTGGATCAGTGCTCGGGGGCTAAAATATGGCCCCCAAGCACTAATCAAAGTGAGTCCAGTTGGCACCAATTGGTTTAGCTTTCAATCAGTGGTATGTCATTGTGCTGCCCCGATTTGAAAAAATATATAACCTCTGGATGCGGAGGAAGCTTCTGATCACACCTCAACAACTTTTAACCCCTTGCATGCTGATGATGGCCCCCGTCCGTCATGCACCGCGGTGCTCGTGTGAACCCGCCCACTTGCGATTTTGCCGCACAGGCGCAGAATCGCGGCCGCATGCAAGGGGTTAAAATTAAAAACCTTCCAGTGCCAGCACCAGAAGGAGTTTCTGTTCAGTATAATGGACAAAGTTTTCACGTCCACCGCACTACAGAGGTTATGAGGCCAACATGAATTTTGCATCCACCACATTAAAGTGGTTAAACGGTACAGTCTACCAAATGAGGAGAGCCACTCTTCAATAGTTACTGTACCGTTGATTGCCCTACTCTTGTGCGAATAAGAGGGTTTTATGTCGGTTTCCTGAAGGAACGCTATCACACTGTCAAGTAGCTATAACTAGTCGTATTTTCTTTGGATTGTTTAAGGCCCCTTATAGTCTATTATATTAATCTCAGCTTGTTCATTAATTAAGAGGTAAGATATACAATTTTAGTTAAGTCATAATCTATGTTTATAACTAGTAATTTTGCAATAATTAAGCAATAAGCGCAAATTATTATTACACGGGTGCCTGTTCAGACCACAGCCCCTTTGAACTCGTGTTCTTACTCTGGTGTAGCAGAATTAGGGCATACAAGGAAACATTACTCGGGTTGGCGTTCTGGGATTTCTGTGTGAGAATCACAAAACAATGATATTCGTTGTTCTGCATGAAACAAAACCTTCCTTACGCATTTAGAGTGGAAACATATCTGCAAGGGTTGTACCAATAAACTTCCTTTTTATAAAGTTTAGTAGGTTACATTACAAGGCAAATTATTCATTAGAACGTGTACATATTCTAAAATTAGGAAAAATACTCTTGTCTCTGGAGAGCGTCATAACCTGGGACCTAAAGTTAAACTGAAGTCCTCGCTTTTCTTATCAACTGTGTCTATTTCAGCTCAAGCAAAACCTTTACTTTTCTTCCAAAAGTAGAACATCTGGACATCTTAAAAGTTATGTCAGACAAACTGGGCCTTTCCCAATAAAACAACCATGACCTTTGAAACATAAGCAAACAAAGTATATTTGATTTACTTTACCTTTGACTTCCCCGTTCCTGGTGTGGCCGGGGAAGCAACGCCTTCCTGACCAGCATCCTGCAGTAAAAAAAAAAAAAAAGGTACAAGTCATACTACGATTCATAAGTTCAATCACAAGCACTGGCAAAGCCAATAGTTCTAGCTATTTTTTAAGTGACATTGCTTCTTTACTGATTGGCGAGTTTGAGTGTGTGATTGTGTGAATATGAAAATATGTCAAGGGCAGGATGAATGGGCGAGTGTCTGAAAATGGTTATTTCAGAGAATGCATGGTTGATGAACGACGGGTGGGCGAGTGCATGGATGGATCAACGCTGACAGGTAAAGCCAATGGAACGGGCCTCACGCAACAGTGTTGCTATGTTCTAAAAATGCCAAGGCAGCAATATTGCCAGTAGAAGCATTATAAAAAAGCTAAACATGCTAAGAAGGTCTACAATAAACAAATACCATGATAATGCCAGTGCAAACATTGCACCAAGGGTGGACACCATTGAGCCAAAGAAGCCCACAAGGTAACAAGAATTACCACCATTATGCCTGTTCGGATTTGACCCACCAATCAGTAATCCTTAGTCCAAGTTCAGATTTACACACTCATTAATCTGGAATGAATGTATAGATTTGCACAATCACTTGGAAGGCTCGGCCGCCTGGCTGCGTTTGCACCATTGCTCATTAATGGTTAGTAAATGGCCAGATTTTCACCATACAATACAACGACAAAAACAAATAAAATGAAACACAAACACAAAAAAACATTACTTTTGTGCTGTTGCGTTGTATCTTGCGTTTTTGTTATCGTATTGGCATGCGGTCATTATAGGGGCATCTTGCTGTGTTGAATGCCGTTACTGTGTTTATGTGCAGTTTTTTATTTGTAATTCTCTTTTTATTGAACAAAACCAATGGTACCATGGCGAGACACAGAGAAGCACAATAGTGAGAGAAGACAATACAGGCTCGCAGGCCAATGCATACATCTAATGTTGGCAACAAAACCCCTTAAACAGTGAGCTGGTCAACATGAAGGGCATGGTTCTGCAGTTCAATTGAAGGCGACACAAAGGCCCCCGCGACACATTCCATTTCGCCCATTTACTATCCCATTTACCAGGGCAACCTTTTCGTAGGAAAACGTCTTTTTCGGCAATCGTTGCACTGTCGAAGTCTCTGGCCCATTTCGGAAACTTGGGGATATTCACCACCCCCCACTCCTGAGTGGTGTTCCTTTTGGCGAGAGCGAACCCCAAGGAAGCCCATGTGCACTCCGTTTGAGTTAAGTCTGTGGCCTCCCACACATTTGATAAACAAAGACGAGCAGAGCAGCCAATCTTCTTCCCGCTCACTCGCTCCAAGTAATCGACAATTTTGGCCCAGTATGGCTTGAGATGCGGACATTTACAGATTTTATGAAAGAAGGTACCTTCACCACCGCAGCCCCTGAGGCACCCTGGGTCCGGGCGCCTTCGCATCTTGACCAGTGTACGCGCTGATAGGTATATTCTGTGTAGGGTTTTGAGTTGTACAAGACACAGGTGCATTGAGATTGCAACTTCCCTAGGGGATGAGGGCCACCTGCCAGTTGTCATTGTCGAGATACCCTAAGTCAGTCTCCCAAAGTTGCCAGAGGCGCACCAAAGTGTCGGGCTTATTCATCAATTTGTGATAGGTAAGGGAGACCGTTTTATGGGGCAGCGGGTCAGTGAGGAGGCAATCCTCCAGCGCGGAGGCCTCGGGCAATGCCCCATCGCCACCGATGGTGGAGGTAAGCGCGTGCTGAATTTGAAGGTAGCACACCGTTTCCGATTCCGCCAGCTGGTACTCCTTTTGGAGAGCAGTGAAAGGAACCATATCCTTGCGTTTCCGAAGGTCCCCCACCGAGGAAATACCAATAAGGTCCCACTTATCAAAGCCGGGGCACCTGCCCAACCTACCCAATTGTTCAGCTTCTCACAGGAGGGTGACTAATGTGAGTTTCTTGCACCACCCTAGTTTTGCCTTTGCGTGGTGCCAAAGTGTCACCGCTTGAGCTGTGGGACCAGTGAGGTGCTGCCGGCCTGGGTTAGAGTACAAGGCCCGCTGATAGCCTCCCCTTGCCATTAGTCATCGGTCTGTGTGGAAGGCCGGCTTGGACTGCGGGGCGAAGACCCACTGATTGACCACAGCTAGTTGGGCAGCCCAGTAGTACTGCTTCAGGTTAGGGAGCGCGATGCCGCCACTGTACCACCCCCTATTCAGTTTGTGTATGGCTATGCCTGGGCTCTTCCCATCCCACAAAAGAGTCCGGACCTCGCTCTCCATACTTGCAAAACAGGCATCCGGTACCCTGTGGGGGAGGTTTTGTAACACAGAGGAATCGGGGAAGGGCCAGAATCAAATACAGCGCCCCTCTGCCAAGCAACGTGAAGGGTAGCAACCGCCAATGCGAGACGTCGTTCCGAAGCCTGGCCAGTGGGGCTCGAAGATGGGAATCATAAAACCGAACCGGGCATGGGGTTATATAGAGGCCTAGATAGCAGAACCAGTCAGATGCGACGATGATCTTGGTATCTTTAGGCAGCCATGGAGTAGGGGTTTGTGTGCAGTTTTATGTTGTGATGTGTTTTTTCTTGCAATGGGTTGCTGTGTTACTGGTGTTAGTTTGCACTGTAGATGTGTTGGCAGGTTGTGCTGGGGGGGGTTGATTCACTGTGTTGAATTGTGTTATATGCTTTTGTTGTGCTGCTGCAATGTCTTGTTGATGTTTTTAAGTTTTTTGGGGGGTGTTGCCTTACCAATGTGCTATGTTCCAATTCTGTAGTTGTGTCATTGTGTTATATTCCTGTGTTGTTCAGTTATGCTATTCTGCTGCTGTGTTGTGTTCTTGCACCACCCAGACTGTAGTCCATCCGCCTAAACATGCTGGTCCCATAGTGTCACTATCTCAAACACTTTCATGCTTTGGTGTCAGAGCACATTTGCTCCAAATACTCCAATATATACAACCAGAAACTGCAAACTGAAAATGTTTTGTGATGCAGCCTATATTTATGTAACTAAACTGCTATTCTGGGTCAATCTGTTAGTCACTAACGGACGATACTGGGATAAAGATTATTTAGTTAAGGCATTTGGTGCGGAGAGCAATGTGTTTTCAGAAAGGGTCAGGGTACAAGAAGGTAAGGGAGCTCAAGTGGTTAATGCACTTACTGCAGAGATCTGTACGCAATGTGTGTGAATCAACATAAAATAACTTAGTGGGTAAAAGTCCCTGCTGCGGAGAGCAATGTGTTTTCAGAAAAGGGTCAGGGTACAAAAAGGTAAGGGAGCTCAAGTGGTTAATGCACTTACTGCAGAGATCTGTACGCAATGTGTGTGAATCAACATAAAATAACTTAGTGGGTAAAAGTCCCTGCTGCAGAACACTGCATTTGACTTGCAGATTACAGGTCTATGAGCCATATGTATCAAGCTTTTTACCCATTTGCAAATGGGCAGATTCTCAGAATCTGCCCGTTTACGAATGGGAAAAAGCCTTTTGGGATGTAGCATCCCAAAAGGCCATCGCAAAATAGAGAGTTGCAAAATTTACGATTCTCTATTTTGTGAATGCAATTAAGTAATTGCAAATTGCGATTCCTGAAATGCAATTCTGGAAGCACCAGAAATTTTCTATTTGCCTTAAGGAATTGCAAATTACCACCAACATCAAGTTCGTAGTAATTTGCGATTTTCTTTAAAAAAAGCACTTTTCAGATTTTTTTTTAAAGTGCCATATGTTGCACATACATGCACTTAGGGCATGTATGTGCGCAAAATCTGCACACATGCATATTTCAGGGGTGCAACAGGGTGTCCTTTTGGCACCCTTGCAACCTTAAAATTGCATTCTCAATTTGCGATTCTCTAATTGGTAATCCCATAGGAATGAATGGGAAGGTATTCCTTATTTGCGAATCTCAATTTGCGACTCGCAAATAAGGAATATGTAGGATTCGCAAAATTTTTTGCAAATCCTACCTACATTGCATTTTGCGATTCGCTAAGAATCGCAATTTGAGAATCGTAAAACTCTTTTTTGATACATATGGCCCTATATCCTCGTATGATTCTCATTGGGTTAAATATGTGCTGCATAGATCCTTACGCAAGTTATAAATTCCAATCCGAGTAAAATAAGCCAATGAGTTGTGTACCTGCTGCTAAAATCACCATGTAACAGGGAAGGGATGCGTTAGATTCCTATTAGATTTTCAGTCAAACTTTCGCACTCCTGTGTAACACCAATTTTGGAGTTGCAATAAAAAATGTGTTCTGTATGCTATATCAAAGGCCATCTATTTTGGTTAACCTGTGACGTCTTCCTTATCTTGATAAGCGGCAGGCAAAGGTGTGGCTGCCTCCTGAAATGCCCTTTCACTTTGACACCTACCCATAACCATGTTCCAAGTGACAAAAAAATTAACCACTTTCCTTGCATGTGGAGTAGGGTGCCCATGAACAGTAGGGTGTTAGTTTTCAATCCCAATCCTCCCTAAAGGCAACAGTTTGACACAAACGTGCTGGTGGCGCTGCAGCATTTGCAGTTATTTTCCTTTGCACTGAAGGTCTTCTGTTTACGTTAAAGATTGGAGCAAAGGACAATAACAGCAGCTGCTGCCACAGATCCCACAGAAAAAGTTAACGGGTTCATGAATATTTATTGGTTCCTCCAGGTCTGATGGGGATATTAAACTCCTTACTTTCTGTACCATTCTAAAGTTCCTAAACCCACATTGTGGTTTCAATGAGACGCCCACACTCCACATCAGACAGCTTGGTCATTTTTAGCTAGGTCTTACCCACTTCCACCATTGTCCTAGACAAGTTTTGTTTCACAACTTCTCAATAAATAGTCCCTCAATGGCATAGATTTGCTGTCAGTGATAAAAAGTCTGAGTAGAACTGTCCAATTTCCCCGGTCGTTCACTGTTATATGTGCCAGGTGCTATCTTTCAAGAAAATACGCTTTTTGTATTTTTGATTAAAAGGTTTTCCACACAATAGAAACACTGTAAAATAAGACCTGGAAAACATACAAGTGAACATATCTAGTTAACTAGATAGGACTTCAAGTAGGTTTTTATTTATCACTCGGTTAAGTTGTTCTTAGTTGGCAGGTGAGGAGGTCGTTCTTTGTAAGATGGCTGCCAAATGTAAACACTTCAATAGGCAATGAGCTTTGAACACCTCTTCACTGTTCCTATTGTGTACCCTTGCTTACATCAAATTCTCTCTCAGTGCTCGCCCCTTTCTACTTCTATGTAGACTTAGACAAGAAAAGAGGCAAAACGTCAATAGTCATGATGTCTGGATCTCAAAACACTGAATCGCTGTTCTATCGGCTGATCCAAAATGCGAATTACACTTCCAAAACTTAAGGAGGTTGACCCATTTCCCCTCTCGATGTGTTGTTTCATCTTTGTTATATGAGCTCTGCTAGACAGCTAAAGAGGTCATCTACAACTTACCACAAAACTACATTTAGTGGCCTAATAAGTCACATTTTTTTCTGGCAAAAATACATGCTCAAACAAACAAAAATAGAAGACTCTACTTAATTACTAACAAGCATTGAAAATGCAATAGGTCTCGCAATAGAAGAGTTTTACATTTTTCGTTTTGCGCGTGGATGAGTGGCGTTGCGTGGATGAGTGGCGTTGCGTGGATGAGTGGCGTTGCGTGGATGAGTGGCGTTGCGTGGATGAGTGGCGTTGCGTGGATGAGTGGCGTTGCGTGGATGAGTGGCGTTGCGTGGATGAGTGGCGTTGCGTGGATGAGTGGCGTTGCGTGGATGAGTGGCGTTGCGTGGATGAGTGGCATTGCGTGGATGAGTGGCGTTGCGTGGATGAGTGGCGTTGCGTGGATGAGTGGCGTTGCGTGGGTGAGTGGCGATGCGTGGGTGAGTGGCGTTGCGTGGGTGAGTGGCGTTGCGTGGTTGAGTGGCGTTGCGTGGTTGAGTGGCGTTGCGTGGTTGAGTGGCGTTGGTTTTGAAAATAGCAAAATTAATAGCTTTGTCAGTTACAATGTCAATAATTTTAACTTTCGCAAATGTGACACCTATATCATTTGTAATGCAATGTGTGTTGTATTTACGTGACTTAGATGTATTGATATTACAAATAACAATGGCTTTTAATTTTTGTAAATAATAAATACTGAAATAAAATGTATTGTAATTTATAATGGCAATAGCTTAAACGTTTGTAAATAACTTTTGTGAAGATTATGTTCAGTGTATTTTATTGTGACGAAAATTCAAGAACATTGCATTTGCACCTACACACACACACACACATAGATGTGGTGGTGGTGGATCTAGGGGATATGGTGGTGGTGGATGTGGTGGTGGATGTGGTGGTGGTGATGGTGGATGTGGTGGTGATGGTGGTGGATGTGGGGGTGGATGTGGTGGTGGTGGTGGTGGATGTGGTGGTGGTGGTGGATGTGGTGAAAGTGGTGGTGGATGTGGTGGATGTGGTGGTGGATGCGGTGGTGGATGAGGTGGTGGATGTGGGGGTGGTGGTGGATGTGGTGGTGGTGGATGCGGTGGTGGTGGTGGATGCGGTGGTGGTGGTGGATGCGGTGGTGGTGGTGGATGCGGTGGTGGTGGTGGATGCGGTGGTGGTGGTGGATGTGGTGGTGGTGGTGGATGCGGTGGTGGTGGATGCGGTGGTGGTGGTGCATGCGGTGGTGGTGGAAGTGGTGGTGGATGTGTTGGATGTGGTGGTGGATGTGGTGGTGGTGGTGGATGCGGTGGATGTGGGTGTGGTGGATGTGGTGGTGGATGCGGTGGTGGTGCCTTTTTTTTTTTAAATGTGCTAAAGTAAGTTATTAATGCAATTTCGGATTAGGGGGGCATGACGACAGTGCATCTTTGCTTTGCACTTGGACATGCTGCAAAACATACTGTGTTGTATTCTTCTGTGAAATCCCCATGACATTTGGCAGTTAAAAGAATGTATTGAAAGAAATGTTCATCTAAATAAGATAATTAGTGTGCACGACATAATTCTGTAGAACTACAGATTCAGTTTAGGTATGCAGCCCTGCGTTACAAAATCATTTAGAACTGAAATGCAAGAAAGTTGCAGTTTGGCTTTGAAACGGATCAGAGAGGTGTCTGCGTGATAAATGAATGATGCATAGGAATGGACAGAATGGAAATGTGTTTCGAAGGACGTGCTCGGGGTGTGCATACTGGAAGCAGGGCGATGGATTCGAGGCTATGAGCGAGGGTGATGCCGAGCTCACCTCAAGGAGAGGGGGAGGGGCCAGGGCAGAAAGTAGGGAGGGGAGGTGTAAGTCGGCAAAGTCACACGGATCGAACAAACGATGAGTAAGGGAAGAATTGTTAAATAGGTTTAAAATGGAACAGGAAAAAAGAAACAAACTAGGGAAGGAAAGAAACGGAATCTGAAAGGAAAGAGAAAAAGAATAAAGGAAAGAGCAGAGGGAAAATACAAGACGGAGGGAAGGCAGAGAAGGGGAGGGGGGAGGAGAAATGCGACACGGCGGGCAGGGGAGGGGGCGGAGCGGGTTTCAGATTAGGGGGGCATGACGACAGTGCATCTTTGCTTTGCACTTGGACATGCTGCAAAACATACTGTGTTGTATTCTTCTGTGAAATCCCCATGACATTTGGCAGTTAAAAGAATGTATTAAAAGAAATGTTCATCTAAATAAGATAATTAGTGTGCACGACATAATTCTGTAGAACTACAGATTCAGTTTAGGTATGCAGCCCTGCGTTACAAAATCATTTAGAACTGAAATGCAAGAAAGTTGCAGTTTGGCTTTGAAACAGATCAGAGAGGTGTCTGCGTGATAAATGAATGATGCATAGGAATGGACAGAATGGAAATGTGTTTCGAAGGACGTGCTCGGGGTGTGCATACTGGAAGCAGGGCGATGGATTCGAGGCTATGAGCGAGGGTGATGCCGAGCTCACCTCAAGGAGAGGGGGAGGGGCCAGGGCAGAAAGTAGGGAGGGGAGGTGTAAGTCGGCAAAGTCACACGGATCGAACAAACGATGAGTAAGGGAAGAATTGTTAAATAGGTTTAAAATGGAACAGGAAAAAAGAAACAAACTAGGGAAGGAAAGAAACGGAATCTGAAAGGAAAGAGAAAAAGAATAAAGGAAAGAGCAGAGGGAAAATACAAGACGGAGGGAAGGCAGAGAAGGGGAGGGAGGAGGAGAAATGCGACACGGCGGGCAGGGGAGGGGGCGGAGCGGGGAGAGCGGCCTTTGAAGTGCACTTTACACGGCCGACCGGCAGTGAAACTGAAAGCACGGCCGGCCGGCCGTAAAGTAAAGTAAAGTAAAGTCCACATTTGTAAAGCGCACAATCACCCGTAAGGGTCTCTAGGCGCTGGGGGGCCGTCGGGAAGATTAAGCGAGCTATTGCCCAGAGTCACATGGTGCTGGGCTAACCTGCCGCCGGAGCCGGGGATCGAACCGTGGTCCCCAGATTCCAGCGTCAGTCGCCCTGGCCGCGGCGCCACACCTCGGCCGTGAAAGCCTTTGATGGCGCAGCAGGGGGAACAGACGGCGAGAGGGTGTGAAAGCAGCAGGGGCAGGCAGGCGGCTGGGGGCATGTGCACGCGCTTTTAAGCGCATGCGCATTTAGCTTAAAAGTCACGGGCACTGCAAGGAATCGCCACGATTCCTTGCAAGTTAGGTAAAGAGTGGTTAAGCCCCCATAGTCTCGCAAGCTCGATGCGCATGCGCATCGACAGGCGAGACCTAAAAAGGGCTACAATGAATTTCATGACACGACCGGAGGCTAGCATTATGCTTAACACTTTTATTGCCAGCTCCTTGCATCAATAAATCCTTCAGTTGGTTTTCTGATTGGTCATATTTCATAACGAAAAGACAAGAAGTGCAGGTGCACTCAATGTTTCCATTATTAATGCTATTTAATGATTGTAATCAGTAGCTGAATAGTGACCAGAAAGCTTTTTGCAAAGCATCAGACGAAGTGCTGAACTCCATGTACAGCGACTTCAATAACTCAATTTGTTTGCAGATTTTTTAATAAGGATTGTTTTTTAGCTCACACTAATCGATTAAGTGGTAAGTGTGGCAAAAACATTCATGCAGAAAAAACAGCGGCATCACAAATCTTCCAGATGACCTCAATATAATGAATAATTTGGAGGAAATGGATCTTTCTGTAGTGATCATCATCATCATCCCACAGCACTCTCACTTATTGTGCAGAAAAGAAATATCCATAGATGGACAGCAGAGATTGGTCTCTGGGACTGAACTAAGAAAATATTTAGACTCTGAGATGCTATATTTGACAAAAACAATTACACTCCCTTCTGCTTTATGAGACCCAGGCCATATTTACAAATTCTGTTGTAGGAAGAAGTTTAGGAAACTGTGCAGCTTCAGGGCTACGGTCCTACATTGAGGTTGGGGGGGATCGTCCTAATAGACGGAACCAAGTCAAAGGCATCCATGGTCATGAGACATTCTCAAATCTATATGTACCCAGATGACCCTAGGCAATTATACCATATAAGCCCTGAACATAGGAGTGGAATTTATTTTGCCTTCATTATGGATGCCCACTTAGATGGCAATTTATTTTTCATCTCCTTTTGAGGTCTCGCTACACAGCATATGCGCTGCGAGGCATTTTGTTTAATATTCAGTGGGCTTACAACCCACCCACAGCATACTGTTAGCTGTTTTCGTTGTCACTCACTTGCAGTCTTTCGATTGCTTAGCTCCAAATAATTCAAACCCTTTCATATTTAAACTTTAGACTCTAATTAGGAGTGAGGCACACAGAAGAACTTGACAGTTAAGGCTTCATTTGCCTCCCAAGGACTAGTTTATATAATTTTCAAATGTGTAACTATTAACCTTTCAAAGGAATAGGTGTCGTAGCTCTCTACCGGACCCAGGTGTAACACAGCATTTGATTAGTAGGACAAAAGCGCTAATTTCATGGGACAGAGAGCGTCTCATTACAAAGAGTGAGCTTTGCCAAGGTCTACAATTGAAGTGAAGAACTTGTGGGGACAACCATTTAAAAAAAGATTCTTAAAAATGATAATATTCCCATGAGTGGGAACTTGTCTTGAAATAGTCGCAGCTGCTGACGTGCTTGATCTTTCTTTTTATTTCTTCTTCAGTTGTGCATAGATTCTCCCTGAAAAACTGTGGTCGGTCTTGAGCAAAATTTCTACAATAGCTCAATGAAAAAACTTTAATATAGAGGCTTATTTCTATTAAGCCTTAATAAACTGATTTCGAGTGGGTTTCGCTTTTCAAAGTGTATCACCATGGAAAGTATACTCAGTTGAAATAAGTTCAAAGATAGTACTCCCATGTGGACATTTGCATTTTTCCTCATGCCACGTGGGGGGTCTTTTGTTTACTTACGATATGAGTGTGCCACAGAGGGCTGTTGAGGTCGGGGTGAGGGTGGGTGCCACTGCCCAGAGCATGCTTTGAACTACCAGGGATGCTGCCACATGCTAACTACCACAAACTGCTGCCATCCTTTTTGGAGGTCTGGTATATACAGGGGTCACCTGTCTGCAGTGGCGCTCTGCCTACCTGTGGGTACTTTTGCAAAAGAGCACTTCTTCCTCTCTGCTGTGTTGCCTCTTACCCAAGGATGTTGCAGCCTGCCTATTCAGATCGAGATTCTCTACCTGCCTGTGGTTTCCACTGGATACCTCAGGGGTCATATGTACTATTGTCTGTCTCAAGATGATAGCTTTGCCATCTAGGGATGAAGTTGCATGCCTGATGGTACTGACAACTAACTCAGAATGTGCGGTGCTGTCTGACCGTCAATGAGGAGACCTTTGCCTATGTGTGGCGTGTCCCTACCTCTCAATTGTTGGTGCCCCATTTTATTGCTTTTCTAGAGGTACATGCTACCTGTGCCCCCAGGGATGCTGTTGTCTTCACCTCAGAATTCTGTCCGACTGTTGAATACAAGGTGTACCTGTGGGGTGCTAGTTTCCGGACTCAGTGTGCCCTCCGCTTCCTGTTGGAACAGTGCTGTTTAACTGTAAGTAGCTGCACCATTTTGATTGCTCGGCATTTTCTGGTAAGCCATGTGGTTTTTCATCCTATAAATTTGAAAATCTATGGGTCTGCTGCGGAGCTCCGAGTTTTGATTACATTTCCCCAGCTCAGCACCACTCCGTGTTGGTAAGGAGGTGCAGAGAAAATTTAGGGTGTCAGCCACTATCTCATAATCCAAGCCATGGGAGACAGGCGATTGGTAGCAATCAATTCTAGTTTAGGGGCACAGGCATTTTTACCTTTCATGAAGCGTTTTCCTGGGGTCATTACGTAGTAAACTGACAGAATCTCATGACTACTCTTGTTTAATCGGGTGCACTAGTCCAAAAATACTGGTGCCCTCTAACTGGAGAGCCATATTGCTGTTTTAAGCAAAACTTTGAGGTTCCAAGGGCGAGCAGTCAAGGCAGACTCCAGGTGATGGAGGGGCTAGAAACTCAGATTCAGTATGAGATAATATTTTCCGAAAAGGAGAACGACCTCATAAACATGTAACACACAACAGTTAAAACGAAAAAAATACACATAAATCCTTACTTTACACTATTCACTATTGGTCCCGAGCACCGGTTTTCTGTGAAAACTGCATAAAAACCTTTGCTTGTGAAACTTTATGTGAAACAAACAGTAGATGTATTCAAAGATTTGAAAAGTTTCTCTTTCAACTCATCTTAACAGATCCTGGTCACACTGCACGCTAGAAAACTCTAGACCACCATTTCTCAAAATGATGCAATCTGGGCGACAACTCTAGGAGGAAATAAACACATTGTCTGGACCAGGTATCTAATGAATTCACTTCAGATTTGGCTGACATCCTCTGAAGAACTGTTTTATATTCCACGCACAGTTCTATTTGTGTAAATCAAAGGCAAAGCCATGGGTTGTTCTTTTGCTCTGGAGGTGGGCATTTTATTCATTTCAGATTAAGTTGAAATTAGGGATATGTAAACAATCCACAGAAAGCCAACATCACTATGTGAAGGAGCTATAAAAAGACAGTAGCATCCTGTGTGTCCCCATTGCCTGTAAGTCTGAGTTTCTGTCTGGAATGCTGAGAGTGAATGATGTAATAGAATGTTAGTGTGTGGTGTGGAGTGGAAGCTAGGCGAGAGGACAGTTGGAGGGATAAAGGAGCCCTGACTGGACCGATCTGTTGTTGATGTGGCCAGGGGTCTAGCATGAATTGAAGAACTTAGCTCCTACCTGTGTAGATCCAGATCCTGTATGAAGACCCTGCTCTCTGATTTCAACATTCTGGCAACAAGTTAAGGACCCAAGTGAAAATGCAGCAAGACTCTGATGGCAGTTGGGAGCCATTTCTAGCAGGAGAGGAAGCCTATGATGAGGAGGAAAATGGCACTGTGACTCTGGAGGACTAGTTTGGGGTCACCCACCCACAAATCCACAAGTGAATAGGGCCAGCTTAAGCAGCAGAGGAGGATGAGCCAGTTGAGGAGGCTTGGTAAGGTCTGCCAATGGCAAGGAACCAGCTCAGGGTATTAATAATCCAAGCTGATGTGTTCCAGTATATAGTCCTGTGTTTAACAACGTTAGAAGGACAGCACTGTGGTAACGGTGCTATGGAGAAAATGCTGTGGAGACAGTGGGAAGAAGTATAGATCTTAAAAGACCCACGGAGCTTCAGGAAGTGATACATTCATTTGGGACAGGGACATAAGAAGCAGCGTTCGTGAGCGAGCAGTGTCAATTCTCAATTAAAGCAACTATGACACAGGCTAGTACAAGCCTTTGTGGACGGTTGATGTTTGTGTACTGCGACAGTAGTCCATCACTCCATTTGAAATAAAGTGTATGAGTTGACTCATACATCATCCAGTTAATTTGAGAAGGACAGTGCTGTGTATAAGAGTTCTGGTTAAAGACGTTCTGCCTATTTTCTGGCACCCAGCATGAGTAACCAGAAGAGATGGCGAGGCTCCTGCTAGCGCTGTGGTTAAAGCGATGGAGAGAGGGTTTGTGACATTACAGAGCACCACGTAAATTGTGCTTTTCTCTCTGGCGCAAGTCAGATGGCACTGGTAGAAGAGGGTCTGGTGTTTGGGGGCGTAGCAGCGCAAATTGCTTTTGAGAGAACCGTACCATTGTCTTAGATTCTAGACCTGGGTATCGAAGTGGAGGCGCTGGATTTTGTAGACTTAGATCTCATGAAGAAAGGCAGTAAGTTGATGTTTGATCAGGACAGCTCTGGACACGTTACCAATGCTTCTTGGTTAATTTAGAAAGAGAAGTAAGACTATATCCAAGGACACTAATGGTAGAAATGAGACTGTGTTGTTCGAGGATGTACTGTGTTCTGAAGCCATGGGAATTGGCCAAATTTGACAGCACTTGTCCAATTGCGATGTTAACTAGAACATTCAGTTAATTAATCAGCTGGATTACTTTGCATTCATTGAGTACATGTTATTATATGTGCTTCTGTTAAGAAACATACCTTGTTTCCCCACTGCGAGTTTCATTAGATTGGGAAAAAGTTTGGTTGGTGATTTTTGTGCATTGGTGGGAGTCATGAACTTATTATTGATGTTGTATATGTCCAGTTAGTAAGTTTATGAATAAGTTAGAATGTGGCTGTTTGGGGATTGCAGTTTAGGTTAAAGGTAATGGTGTGCTGAATGCTCAGTATTGCAAGAAAAGTTGGGAAGTTTAAAGTACCCACCTGTTGGTTGTTTTGGGGGTAGTGTAGCATTTAACTTTGACTCTACATAGCGCCTCTTTGGGTTATTGGGTGCACATGTACTGGTTGTACATGTCCAAGTGCCCTGGCTCAGAGAAGAATAGTGCCCCATAGCAAAAGATACAAGTTAAAGTACACTTGTGCGTTTGTTGATGCGAATGGAGGAAAGAGCTTTACCCTGTAGCTACAGGTTTTAAGGGGAGCCCCAGAGTATGCAAAGTTGGGGAAGTGTAGTACCCTGCAGTGAGGAGTTGCATGTGGAAGCACCCCAAGGTATGATAAGGTGGTGAAAAGCTGTAACCTGTCATGAGAAGTTGCATGGTAGAATAATCTGTGGTGTGCCAATTATGAGAAGGGTTATGGGGGAGCACCCAATGAGTGCGATGTGGAAGAAGGAGAGTACAATGTGGTAAGAGGTTGCAAGGTGGGTAACCTGTTGAGTGAAATTGTGCAGAAGTGTAATACTCTGTCACAGTGCTGAGGATGACAGCCACATGTTTTGCCTGAGTCGTAATACTGTACAAATTAGATCATTTGACAGTGTGAGGTGCAGGAGGCAGAGTACGTTTGTGATCGTTTTGTGGTACGTTTTATTCAGTTTGTGTACAATAGAGCTGGTCAGGGTTGAGTTTGAGTGGCAGTGTTTGATATAGCTCTAGTGCATTGTAGGTGAGTACATCTTCACCTGCCGACGTGTCCGGTGCTGTATTGCTGGACTATTCTAGTGTTTGATTATTTTGGTGTGTCAATAATTATGTAACATGCATCTACTGAAGGCTCTCATCATTGTGTTCGGAAACCAGTGCAGTTTCTAGATGGCACTATACTGGGAGCTTAAGTGCTTTCTTTGGCCTGGCACTTGGTCATGTTGGATTGGCCAGGTAGTGTGTCTAGTTGTGGGATATGTTAGAATGCTGTGTAGCACTTGAGGGTGCGGTACAGAGTGTGGTGCTTTGTGACTGTCTGGAGACATTGTGTATGAGCTTTGTCGTGATGGCTGGTTTTGTGAAGGAGTCTGATCAAGGGTAGTTTGAGCTAATGTGATGTGATGTGATGTATGGTTAAACTTTCCATTAGTGGTTTGTTTTGAGCCCTGAATGGACTTTAAGACTTAGGAATGACCAGGGAATCCGAAGAAAGCCAATGGGCCCTGGCTGTCACGTGACGGAGTATCTGTGACAACACGTCCTACATGAATAAATGTTGTGAGGCGTCATTGTGGTAGTAGGGCCTCATCTCGGAGGAGGTGGCAAGACTCAAGTCTTGGATTGTTGCGCAAAGTGTGTCACAAGTTGTAATTTCTACATTTGACACGTGGTGACATGTCTTGACTGCTTTCTGTTGCCTTTGTGTGTTTGCATGTGTATTAGAAAGTTTAACTGGTTGCTGTTGGGTCAATGTGTAAGGTAGACATGTTGCTAACTGGGTGATTGTGACCGACTGTCTCTGTACTTTATATTTAAGGGAACTGCAGTTATTTCTTTTGTTGTTAGTAAGAAAGGGAGGCGAGCAGCATCCCGTGTTCCCCCATTCCCTGTATGCCAGAATGGTTGTCTGGAATGCTAAGCTTCAATGATGTAACAAATATTTGGTGCGTTGTGTGGAGTGGCAGGTAATAGAGAGAGGACAATTGGAAGGAGAACGGAGCCGTGACAGGAGCTACTTACTGTTGCAATAACCTCAGGGTATAAAATGAAATAAAGATCTTAATCCTACCCAAGTAGCTCCAGACTCTTGTATGAAAACCCAACCCTCTGACTTCAACAATGACACTTGTTGTTTATTGACTGGAACCGTAGGCATATTGGTTGAATTTTACAACTTGCTGGACCATAGCTCATCAGATAAATTTACAATACAAAAATATTTTTAGAAGGTTCGTTTTCTGGATATATTAATTTTATTTTGGCTTTTTAACACCACAAACCATCCCATTAAGTGGTTATGGGCAAGGCGACAAGAGGCAGGTATAAAAGTAAGAAAGTATAGTGTACACTGCGGTCAGCAAGCACTGTGAAGATGAGGAAGAACTGAAAAAGCCTTTGGCAATAAGTCTGAAGCCTCCGTGGAAGGGAATGACTTACCTTTGGTGTCTGACCATTAGAAATAGAAAGAATCATTAAAGTACTACTGCTGACAATTGTGGATTATCCAAATGCCATAGAGAAGTGGGGAGTTTCCAATAGGTTCCTGAATTTGATGTAATCATTTTCATGTCTCAAATGGGTGAATAAAGTGTTTCATAGAGAGAAGCTCTAGTGGCGGAAATATCTGCCTCCAAGTCTTTTGTATCTGGCTAGATGGGTAGCTATCAGGCATCCTCAGTTGGTAGACCTGAGATTCCAGGAATAATTTGTGTGGCACAAATAAGTTGTAGATATATATTAGAGACCTATCATATTTGTGAACCATGCAGGGGGGTTTGAAGGAAATCATTTTTTTTATCACAGGAGGGTGGTGGGAGTGTATGAATCAGAGTATTGATCTCTATGAACCCTAACTTGGATTCAGGGAGATCCAGGTAGTCTTAGCACAACACAACACAAAACAAATGGACAGAAGCAGTTTCCTGCAAAAGCAAACTGTGTCCGGTAAAGAGGTTTACAGACCAACCTACTGCTTGTACAGTTTCTTAGGATCTGAAGAAACTAAACACAAGGAAGATTATTTTGAAAATGTTGAAGTCCTGATTTAAAAGCTAAAGGCTAGACGATGTCGGGAAAATAGTCATAGAATACCAACAAAAGAGCCTAAGTGGTACCACAGGAAGAGCTACTAACCACACCAGTATGGAGGATGAGACATTCACGTCCTGTTAACATCTTGTCTATAGGCTGAAAGCAGAAAATCTTCCGATATGGACACTGTAAGGATTTTCAGATTTAGGAAAATATTGAGCTGCAAAGGGAGAGCTTCCATCACAACTCAAGAGTTTTTGCTCATTTACAGTCTGTGATGCAAAATATGCCATTGGCTTCAACATCTCAAAGTTAAGGTTGAAGAAGCTTAACCCCGGCTGCTTTTACTGTGATCGGAGGCATAGCGTCGTTCCCACCCCTGTGAATCGATCACTATGGAGAGGTGAAATTAGAAAGAGGGCCATGTCTGGTGCCCAGGGGTGGGGGCTGCATTGCAGTGCCACGACAGGCAAGTCTCACACCACATTCTGTTTCTCATTTTCTTGCTAGATGGTCTGGTGGGCCTTCTGGCACCACACCCCTGGATGGGCAGAGAGGTGGTCAACACCCCAATTTTCCCGTCCAGGGGAATGAAAGCCCACACTATCGGGGAGAAGTGAGATAAGTAATGGGGTGGGGTGCTTGACCGTCTTGCCATGGGCTTCAGCCTTAGGGCAGCAGACAGTATCCCTGCTCCCAGGGAAGAGGCCAGCCTATGTGTCAAAACTACACCCAAAGAAATCCCAATTTTCTCTCACTTATGATAAGTGGCAGCAGTATTTGGGCTCTGGGTCACCAGTAACCAGGGAAACCTACGACCCCATGAAACTTCTGAAAACTAGAGACAAGGGGAATCCAGAGTGCTGTGTCATGTATGTGTGGATCTCAGAATGTTTCCTTATGCAGAATTCCCTGCAAACATCAAAGTATTGGTCAACAAGATTTTTCCCATATTTATGTAACAGAAAACTCGAGCACTTAAAGCCAATGGCCAAAGTCTTACCACTCTCCATTCCCACACTTCTTCTAATTGAAACACTGCCTCCCATGTGTGGACCGAATGTATGTCATACGAATGGACCAAAACTATAACCATGCCACGGTATCTTTGCCACCACATTGACCCTCACGGTCGAATGTTTGACCTGTTCCTGTTACGGGCAATAGGCCATCCATAGAAGTGGGATACAGGTTTTATCAGAAGTATGGGAAGGGTAGTAGTAATGTTGTCAATTACCAGGCACTCTGGAACTTCCACTCACAAAAATGGGAGAAAAATACATGAATGTAAACAAAGTTTTAGGTTTACAAGGAAGTCTGGGTAGTAAAACGTAGCCACACCAAATTGTACTCCCCACTGGGTCTAGTTTACAGAAATGCCTGGAGCTGGTAGGTTACCATGAGTGTTGGCTGAGCCCAGTCCCCACATGATAAGAACAGGATCCACATCAGCTATCCACATGATAAGAACAAGAATTTCAAAAGAAAAAATCTTGAAGTTTCCTGGTTACGTTTTGAAACATTCCTGTCGCAGGTTACAGGTCCATCCACAACGGAGGTACCATTTTTTACAGGAGAAATGTGGGAACACACAATTGTAAAACATGTGTTACTATTAATTGAGTTTCTCTCCATTTTGGGCTCCCAAATATAAGTCACTGGGCAAGAGAGAACACATTTAAATAACAAGACCCTCTAATTTATTGTACATTGTGGATAAACACAAATTCACAGCTGTATGAATAATCAGTATTCTTAAAGTCATTATTGTGTGAACATTTAAAAAAAAAAAAAAATACATCGTTCATTTCACATTCCATTTTCATTAGATGTTACCCTATCAATTGATGCATGGTCTGTGCAAAATCAAAGATCATTATAAACAGCACAGGCGTCCAGAGGCAACCCCAGATAATGCTGGTACCAACGTGCAGGCCGTGCAGATGTGCAGACCGGTGAGATATGTAGAGCTGCTGAGTGCCTTATGGCGTCCTTGTAATGGCCTCGAGGGAATGAGTAGATAAAACGCAGTAAGTGAGTAGATAAAACGCCGCTAATTATGCAAATATGTAGATAGATATGCAGGCAGACAATTATGCAGGTGGAGATCAGTTGGTATTCGCCTCAGAACAGACCTCCCAGAGCTGGGATGAGCCAGGACTGGCAGAAATGCAACATCAACTGTGTGTCTTAGGCAGTGTCCCTCTTGTCGGCCATCTTAGGGTCAGGCAGTGTGGTGGAGATCTTCTCTATTGCTGGGCCCATTAGGACCACATTTAAGCATATGAGTTAAGCTCACCGCAGAGAGGGAGCACCAGGGCTTGACCGGGGGTCAAGTGGCAACATTTAACGTTACCGCATGCCTGCCACGAGTTTACAGGGGCCACCACCACATCGAGCATATCAGAATTACCAACCGCGATGTCTCCCTTAATAATATTGACCTGTAGAGGATGAGTAGATCCAGCGCATCTCCTGCGTCACAACAATAGTCAGCGCCCGAGGCCCATTGTTGCAAAACTTTTTCACTATAGGGACCGAGACGCTATCCTGCAGGCCTCGCAAGTTAAGGGCCCGGTGGCCTTCGAAAATGCCACGGTGAACTTTTATCCTGATTTCTCCCAGCTTGTGCAGAGACAGCGAATGGGCTTCCGTGGAGTCAAGAAGCGTCTTCGGGACTTGGGACTGCGCTATGCCATGCTTTTTCCTACCAGGCTGCGAGTTGAGTACCGTGAACGGACCCTTTTCTTTGATCGGCCTGATTCGGTGAATGACTGGTTGGACTCTTTGCCGGACCGGCCTACTTTGACTGAGCCCACCGAGCACCCGGGTGGTGCCGAGGGTGGTGTAGAGAGTTGAACTTACTGTCTACGCCCCTGTCTCCATGTAATGTGTTTCTTCCTGGGTTCTATACTTGAGTGCCTTTATTTTCTGTGTCTTCTCCTTTTCTTTACCTCTATCGGGGTGGCGGGTGGGACTGGGGCCTTTTCCTCCTCCGGGGTCTTTTTGTAGAACGGGGGTTTTTGGGCGACAGGCACACTGCATGTTGGGGTGGCTTATTTGCTTATTGCAGGGGTGCAGGGTGGGGGGTGTTTTCTTGGATGTTGGGGGGTGGATAGGTGGGGTGTTTGAGGTTTGTGTTTTGTTTTTTCAAGGCGATTCTATCTTGATAATGGAATTTTCAGTGTCATGCTCATTTGGGGATGGTTCCTGCATCACTTTGTGGGATGGGGGTTAGCGGGTTGAAGTTTGTTTCATGGAATGTCAATGGTCTAGGGGATCGTATAAAGCGGGGGGTGGTGTTGCGATGCCTGCGACGTTTGTCTCCCGATGTTGTCTTTCTGCAGGAGACACATCTAGTGGGTAATACTGGTCATGCAATGAATAGGTGGGGCTATCGTCTTGTTGCGCATTCAGGCTTTACTACGGGTTCCAGGGGGGTGGGCATCCTTCTCCGGACTTCCCTTCCCCTTGCTATAGATGATGTAATCCTCGATGATCGGGGGCGTTACGCCATCCTCGTGGGACGATACGAGGGCCGAACCCTTTCCCTGTTCACCGTCTATGCGCCCCCCGGCCTACAGTCCTCTACCTTCTCCGATTTGGGCCGTGTGCTGTTGGGACTCCCTGATGGTGCTCTTTTCATGGCTGGTGATTTTAACGCTGTTCTCTCCGGCCTGAATGATCGTTACCCCCCTAGGGATACTCCTTCGGCCCAATTGTGGCTGGGTGGCTTTTTGGATACTTTTGGTTTGGTGGACTGTTGGAGACTTATGCACCCCACTCAGCTTCAATACACCTTTCATTCTGGAGCCCATGGGAGTTTGTCTAGACTGGATTATTTCCTCATGCCAGCTGCACAATCGTCGGCTGTCCGGGAGATTAGACACCTTCCCCGGGGCATCTCGGACCATTCTCCGCTCTGGCTTTGTTTTGATGTGGGGGTGGAGGCGGCAGGCCGGGTGGCCCCTATCAACCCTTGGTACCTGACCTCCCCTGTGACCCGTGGTCTGTTAATTAAGTCCCTGGACAACTACTTCCTAGATAACGAGGGGTCTGTCTCCTCTGCGGTGTCCCTTTGGGAGGCTTTTAAGACAGTGATTCGTGGGCAGGCCCTGTCTCTTATTGCTGAAACCAAAAAGGCGAGGAATCGGGAGGTGGTGGGTCTTGAATTGGAAATACTTGAGCTGGAAGCTGACTTGGAATTGAGTGTTACTCATGACAAACTCCATGCCTTGGGTCTGAAACAATTTGCCTATAAGTCTCTGGTCACAGATGCGGCTAAAATGATGTTTCGAGAGCAACAGGGTCGTCTGTATGATGGTGGGGACAAAGCGGGTAAATTGCTTGCCTGGTTGGATAAGAAGGAGAGAGCGAACCGAGTCGTGCCTGTGATTCGGACTTTGAATGGTGTGAATGTGACTGACCCAGTTGAAATAGTGGATTGCTTTGCTGATTATTTTCGTGCGGTTTACTCCCCAGTGTCGAAGCGGGATACAGACGACTCTCGCCTCTTATTGCGCGACATAGCTTTGCCCTGCCTCTCTGACTTGGAGCGGGTCTCTATGGAGGCCCCGCGCTCTACGGACGAAATAGCGACTGCGATTCGCTCTCTCCGTTCGGGCAAGGCTTTGGGCCCGAACGGTTTGCCAATCGAATTATACAAACTGTCTCCTGATAAGATTGCGCCCTATCTTCGAACAATGTTTTCGGAGTCCCGTGAACGGGGTGCTCTTCCTTATGACCAACGCCTAGCTACGATCGTTGTAATTCCTAAGGACGGTAAGCCCCGGGATCTTTGTTCGTCGTATAGACCCATCTCCCTGCTAAATGTTGAGCCCAAGGTTCTTGCCAAGGTCTTGGCTACTCGCCTCCTAACGGTCATTAGTGACTTGGTTCATCCGGATCAGTCCGGTTTTATCCCGCACCGTAACACGGCTCTGAATCTGCGTCGCCTCCATGGAGCTATCGCGAGGGCGGGGCTTCTGACGGAGCCGGCCATTTTGGCTTCGTTGGACGCCTCGATGGCCTTTGATACGATAGAGTGGCCCTACCTTTGGGCGGCTCTTGAGAAGTTTGGTTTTGGCCCGGGGTTTATTGGATGGGTGAAGCTGCGGTACACCGACCCCCTGGCGCAGGTTGTGGTTAACGGCCGAGTTTCGGTTCCCTTTTCCCTTGGTAGGGGTACCAGACAGGGCTGCCCCTTGTCTCCACTGCTGTTTGCTCTCGCATTGGAACCGCTGGCTGCGTGGCTTCGCTGGGAGCCTTCTATCAAGGGTATACGTTGGTCCCCGGATCTTGAGGACCGTGTTTCGCTTTACGCGGACGACATTCTTCTTTATCTTACTTCCCCGCGTAAATCTTTAAATGTTTTATTTGATGTTCTCACCTCGTTTGGCAAAAATTCTGGTTTGGTTATTAACTGGGCTAAATCCTGTGTCTATGTTCTTTCGGGTGATCTGCCTCCATTGCCGAACAGAGTTCCTATCCAGATTGTTCAGTCCGGGTTCAAATATCTGGGGATTTTTATTACGCTGGATTCGTCGCTCCGGTTTGAACGTAATCTCCTTCCCCCACTTCTTAGACTGAGGCTGGATGTGGCCCGTTGGCGTAGATTACCGTTGTCGCCGCTGGGCAGGGCCGCCCTTTTCAAAATGATGTCCCTACCGCGATTCCTTTATGCACTTCAAAATTCTTATGATCTTATCCCTGCTACCTATTTCCGAGAGGTTGAAAGTCTGCAAAGGCAACTGATTTGGGACGGGCGTCCACGTCTCGCCCTCGCGAAGCTCACCATCCCTTGGTATGACGGGGGCATAGCACTTCCTGATATCAGGAGATATTACTGGGCTACCCAACTGTCTGCCATTAACCATTCAATGTATTCCCCGGGTCGGAACCCGGCCTTTGACATGGAGAGACTCCAGCTGCCGGGTGGGGACTTTAATAGAGCGCTTTATTCTAGGTCGGCTGGGCGCCATCTTACCAGGATCGCGGTTAGTGTATGGCGCGCTGCGAATGTAAGCCTGGGGTGGGACGACCGAGTGACGCTTGCTACTCCGCTCTTTGCATCTGAGCGTCTGGGATGTCTCTGGACGACGAAGGGGTTTGACCGCTGGGATACGATTGGTATTTGTAGAGTGGGTGATGTATGTGTGAATGGAGCGGTGAAGTCCTTCGAGACCCTTCGGAATGAATATGAACTGAGTGATAGGGAATTTTTTAGATATTTGCAGGTCCGTCATGCTCTCGCTTCTGTTCTGACTTCTGGTGCCGCTCTTCCCGAATCCTCCCCCCTCGAGGATCGTATCCTGGACGGTCATCTCCCCGATAGCACTATCTCCTTGATTTATAAGAAGCTGATTCACAATCGCGCCGATTTGCTTGTTCGACTCAGGGAGGCTTGGGTCGGCGACGGGCTGGAATTGGATGACGAAGATTGGCAGTCGGCGCTGTCTTCTCCAAAAGAGGTCGCCATTCCTGCCCGCCTCCGTCTAGTTCAGCTTAAGATCCTCCACCGGGTGTACGTCACTGGTCCTCGTTTGGTAGTGATGGGTTTTTCCCCGGATGGCCTGTGCAAGCGTGGGTGTGGGATGAGTGCTACGTTTCTTCATATTATCTGGGAGTGTCCGAGGGTGGCTGCCTACTGGACGGAGGTGCTTGCGGTGATGACTGATGTGACTGGAATTGCTCTGGCGCCAGAGGCCCGGAGATGCCTGTTGAATGTGTGGGAACCCACCGACTACTCGGTGGCCCAGACCAGATGGGCGACCCTGGGATATATGATTGCGATGCGAGACATAGCGCAACTTTGGGGCTCACACAGGCCCCCCAGTGTCTCTGTGTGGGAAGACAACATGGACTGGTCTATGTTCCACGAGAAGACTGTTTACACAGCCAGGGGCAGGCCTAGGGCATGGACAAAGATCTGGAGTCAGTGGAACGCCTATCGCGGTGATATTTGCGCTCCTCCCTTGGTTGAAACCCCTGATGTTATCCTGTCTCCCTAGGCCGACGTTCCTGAATTTTCGTATACTGTCCCTTGATTTGATTGACCTCCCCGCTGTCCACCCCTGCCCTGCCTTATCCTGTTGATTGTGACTTTGGATTCCTGATCAGTGGGGTTCCCCTCCCCCTCCTGGGCTGACTCCGTTTATTATGCATTCGCCTTTTAGATGTTTGTTTGTTTTTGTGTGTATAAAATGGAAAATTGTCTTCTCCTGTTCTATAGTGTGGGCGACATCCTGTATCCGGTTTGTGCCCGCCCGCCGGAAAGGCTCTCATTGTTTTTATCACATTGTGCTTTGCTTTTAGCGGCCAGCCAGTGCGGTTGTAGGCCCATCTCTGTAAATTTGATTTTGTTGCTCAATAAAAGTTTTTAACCAAAAAAAAAACACAAAAAAAAAAACAATAGTCAGCGCTTCACAAGAAAGCTTCGGGGAAATCGGGAGTTGAAATCGGGTCGGCTCAGAGAGTTGCGGCCACCATTTTAACCCTTGAGATGCCTGACCAAGAGAGCTTCTCTTAAAATGTCACCCTTCTCGTGTCGGTGCTCTCATCTGTTCATGCCGCTACGATTCATGGGGAAGGCTCTCACCCGTCTTTCTGCTGCCAGGGGTGGAAGCGGAGTCCCGCGACAAAGGTTAGACGGCACTCACTGTAGCGGGTAGGGGCGCGCGCCGCTCTCCATGCGGTCGCGGCCCGTGATGAGGAAATCAGCCGCTCCGGGACATCGTACGCCCTCACAGAGCTTCAAACTGGTCCCCGGTGTCTTCCGCCGCTTTGCCTCACCATCGGAGATATCTTTGGCTGCAGGAATTTACCATTAAAGTTATTACACTTGGCGCCACGGGCGGAGAGGAACGCCTAGGCAGCCATCTTCTCCGGCATGCTGTTACACCCCATCCGGCAAAAAGGGATCCCAAAAACCTTAAAAGGGCAAAAGCTGAGCCACCAAATCCAGATTCGCCTGTCAAAGGAACAAGGGACATGAACGCCACTCTAGACACGATTCTCCTCAAGCTAGCGGAGGTACATAAAATCACGAAGTCCACCAGCGAGGATATTGCTGCGGTGAGGCAAGACATCAAGGACACCAATATGCGACTATCTGAAACTGAATCTATGATCAGCCAATTGGAAGACTCGGAAGTAAAAATGAGCAAATCTCTAAAAGATCTTTCTTTGTCTACGTCATCAATGTCACGCCGTCTCGCGGAGTTAGAAGACAGAAATCGGCGGGGAAATCTGAAAATTTTTGGTATTCCGGAAGGATCTGAAGGGAAAGATGGAGACTGTATATCATTCCTGGGATCCTAGTTTCCTCAGGCCACCAACCTCTCCTTTAGTGCGCCGTTGGAACTCGATCGAGCTCAGAGTCCCTACTCGCCTCATTCATCAACAGAGGGGTCCCAGATCAATTGTATATAAGCCTCTTAGGTATCAGCATGTAGAACAAATCCTGTCGTTCATGCGTAAACACAATCACATCCTTTGGAAGACCAATAAGGTGTACATATCCCAGGATTGCTGCAAAGAGACTGTTGCTCTGAGGAAAAATGTCCTGGCCCTTTGCCCGAGGCTTCGCCAGCTTGACTACCAATACGGCTTTGTGGGCCCTGCACGCGTTCGTGTAACAGTACAAGGAGTTCCCCAAGTATTCCCGGACCCTTTACATCTACAGAGATTTCTCGATGGCCCAGAAGAATCGAAAATGGACACTGCGGCAGCGCCAATCACACAGGGAAAAGACGATTAACTCTTGTTCCAAGCTTTGACCGTACTATACGTTCATGTTCATCAATGTTCATCCATGTTCTCCGACGCCCAGCTTTTCAGCCTTCTTGCAAGCCTGATCAGCGCGAAGGTTTCGGACCCTTGTCTCGGCTGATTCGGTCTTGGAGAGCTGTGGTCTACATCACAATCCATGTATACCCCTAGAAGCGTCATAACTGCTATTGTTCTCTTCATCTCAGGGTGGAGCTTTTTTCTGGAGGAATGGTAGGACGATTTATTTCTTATTCACATGTTCCAGCGTTCATATACTTATAGGGGTCTTTGTCCTACGGTGTGCGCTGAATGGCTATTATCTGGCCTTGCACTTCTTTTGGTAGGATGAAGAACTGCTGGAGCTACAGAATGCTTACCACTGACATATGTTATGCATATATTATAAGGTGGGATTACGATGAGTCAGGTGTTTCATTGTATGGTTCTGACAGGAACAACCGTTGCACCAATGTGATGTTTAACGCAGTCATCTAACTGACATATGACTTACGCAATAATGTGCGAACCCTATAACTGTCGTGATAGAGCTCTACTGTTATGATCTTCATCGTCGAAGGCTTACTATTTGTTAGGGACAGTTGTTTGATATTTGTCCAAAGTTGGATCAGTGGATTATATATGTCACTCCAAATGCGACTGCAACCGGGTCGTCTTATGCATTGATTAGTCTGTTATATGCAGGTGGAGTCCATAGACCTCGTTTCAGTACATAACGGGGTAGCTAGATAATGTTGTTAGTAATGTGTGCCATCTTGAGACTCTAGGTCTCAGACGAACTACTGACTAGTTTCGGTTGTTTACATAGTTTGATTCCGTAACACTGTTTTGCCTACACTTATGAGCAGGTTCCTAGTTTGCGCCACGGAGGAGGGCAACCACTGTGGTTGCTTCGCCCTGGTCGCCATGCTCCAAGTGCATTATTTGGGTGGGAGGGGTGGGTTGGGAATGGCGGGGGGTAGGGCTGGGTTTTTGGTTCTTTTAAGCGTGTTTCCTTTTGTGTCGTCTTCTCTCTTGTTTCTTTCCCCTCTCCTTCTTCGGTCTTCCTGCAGCAACACACTACATACCGGCACTGACGAGAATGTTCCGTGTTTACAGCATACCCGCTTAGACGATCCAGGGAGCCGAGGTCGCACCATTGAAAGGGTGATAATGTTAGACAGATCTCAGGCTACACATATCATGTGAACTACTAGATCATTCGCCTTCTCTTTTGATGGCTACGGATAAGCAGACTATAAAAATAATAGCGCTCAATGTCAAGGGTCTTAATCACCCAATTAAAAAGAGGAAATTTTTGGATTTATACAAACAGAAAGGTGATATTATAATGCTCCAAGAAACTAAAATAGACTCCTCGCAATTCAACTCCATGAAAAACAAGCTCTATAGGGAAGCGATTGGATCGGACGCCATGGGCAAAAAGAATGGGGTACTCACACATTGCGAAGCGAGCCTACAGAGTAGTTTTACAGAGTAGTGCGGACACTAAAGGCAGATGGGTTTCTACTAAATTATCTAAGAGTGGGAAGCAGCTCTATGTAACAAATGTATATGCGCCCAATAAGGATGATCAAGATTTTTGGAAGGAACTTAGCTCACACATAGAATCGATCCCAGACAATGCAACACACATTTTGGGTGGTGACTTAAACCTACCTATGGACCCCCTCCTAGACAGAGACTCAAAATGTCAATTCAGACCAACCAACTCACATAAAGCACTTCTCAATCTCTGTACCCGCTTTAACCTAGTCGATTCCTGGAGGCTGATGAACCCGACAGGCAGAGACTACACCTTCTTCTCCCCACCGCATGGCTCATACTCACGTATAGATTACCTGCTCACATCGGCGCACTCAAAGGGGGATATTGAACACACATCTATAGAAGCGCGAGTGATCTCCGACCACTCATGCGTTACAATGACTCTTGCATTGCACAAGACGGGTAGTAAAACGACCTTGTGGAGATTCAATGATGCGGTACTAAAAAAAAGAAGCACACAGGACTGCCATAGAAGCAGCAATCACGGACTACCTTAGCCACAACAAAAAAGGAGACACCACAGACCTCGAAAGGTGGGAAGCCCTTAAAACAACGGTTAGAGGGGTAATAATAAAAATGTGTGCAGCCATGAACAAAGATGCAAACTCCACCCTGTCACGTCTAGATGAAGAGATAACTGCCCTAGATAAAAAACATATATTATCCAAAGATCCTTCGGTCCTCAATGCCTTAATGAATAAAAATACGAATATAATAAAATCATTAGTGAAAGAGCAGGTATCTGGCTTCAACATCCTAAAAATTTTAGGTTGTGCCAAACTAACAAAGCGGGTAAAAGTCTTGCCGCCTATCTGAAATTTAAACTACAGCAATCAACTATCAAATGCATAGTAGACAAATTAGGCACATCTCACTCAGATCCCAACAAAATAGTCGATTTATTTAAAGAATTCTACAACGAACTATATAGCAAAAACAAAGATATTGACAGCTCCATGGTAAGGACATATCTTGATAAATGTGAACTCCCGGCTCTCTCAGCTCAAGATCAAGTCGCACTCAACCACCTCATATCAAAATCAGAAATTTTACAGGCCATTAAGTCCCTCAAAACAGGGAAAGCTCCGGGCCCGGACGGGTTCAGTGCTTCGTTCTATAAGAATTTCTCGAATGTTCTGACGGAACCACTCAAGGACCTCTATGAACACTTCAGTACCAGTGGGCAGGTCCTTGGCACGCCGGCAGAAGCCATTATTGCGGTCCTGCCAAAAGACGGGAAAGACCCGTCTGCCCCCAAGAATTATAGGCCTATATCACTGATCAACCTTGACTGCAAGATCTACGCCGCGGTCTTGGCATAAAAGATCCAACTAGTCTTACCCCAGTTGATACATCCTTCACAAGTGGGATTCCTCAAAAATAGACTTTCGAGTGATAATACTAGAAGCCTTGCGCACATTTTAGAGTGAGCTAAAACGTCAGACTCCCCCCACCGTGGCTGTGACCCTAGATGCCGAGAAGGCCTTTGATAAGGTTGACTGGGCCTACTTGGAAGCCGCTCTCCATAAATTTAATCTGGGCGCGGATTTCATACGCATGGCGATGGCCTTATACTCCAACCCCTCCGCGCGTGTTAGAGCCGGTGGATGCCTGTCGGACTCCTTTTCCTTGCAACAAGGTACGAGGCAAGGCTGTCCCCTTTCTCCGTCACTCTTTCTTTTGGCATTGAGCCCTTCCTTTTCTCTCTAAGGAACAACGACCTAATTAAAGGTATAAACTTCAATGGAACCGTAGTCAAAATTTCGGCTTACGCAGACGATGTCCTGGTAGTGTCCGAAAAGGCGGACAAGGCCATACCGGCTTTGTTGTCCATTATTGCAGAATTCTCGGCAGTGTCCGGATATAAACTCAACAAGGACAAAACTGAAGTAAAACTGCTTAGTAACTTCGGTGATAGGAGTGTCCTGGGTAATACAGGCCTTTGCTGGCAACAGAAGAGTTTTAAATATCTAGGGATTGATTTTGAGAAGGACTTAATTAGTATGCTTAAAATGAATGAGACCTCATTACTTAAGAAAATGTCCACACTTCTAGAAGGCTGGTCCCCGAAGTTTTTATCATGGTGGGGAAGGGTGGAGACCCTCAAAATGATGATTACACCCCTTGTAAATTATTTAATCAGCATGTTACCCATGTTACTTTCGGATGATTTCCTATCCAGGGTACATAAACACTTCAATAATTTTATTTGGCAGGATAAGAAACCGAGAAATTCCCTGAAAAAACTTCAACTGCCAAAAGACAAAAGGGGGGGGTAGGTCTACCTAACTTAAGATGTTACCAGACGGCATTCTTGTGCAAACAAGGAGCAAATTGGTTCCTTAAGCAACAAGAATACACTCCCGTGTGGGTTCATGTGGAAAAATCCATCATTAACAACCTGCCACTTTCCGCTATAATGACTATGGACTCTTCGGCCTTTACTCAATCAAAATATATATTTCTCAACACTAAGCGGGCTCTACTCAACCTTGAGAGGCACTGCAAAGCTAAAATAAAAATCTCCAAATCAAACCTATCATCGTTTTGGTTTAACCCAGCTCTAAAGGATGATTGCGGACTTCCCTTTTGGGAGGACTGGGTTAAAAAGGGTTTGAATTTGGTGCAGGACATTTACGATGGTACTTCCCCGCTCCCTTTTGCCACCATACAGTCGCGGTTTGATCTCCGACCGCTCGACTTTTACAAGTTCCTACGCCTTAAAGCACTTGTTTCTGCCAGAGTCATTGTCCCGCAGCAACCCACTCTATGCACCAGGCTAGCTCACATTTTGTCACAAGGCCACATGGTATCAAAAATGTATAAACTCATATCACCGTTACCACAGAAAACACATAGAAAGTGTGAGAGGGACTGGGAAAACGAGACAAACTCCTCTAACCTGACTTTTGATTGGGACAAGATTTATCTCACTCCTTTCTACAATAAAATATCACCGATGCTATCGCAGGCCAAACTTATGCTGATAAACAGATCCTACTGGACACCTGAGAAACTCTTTAAGCTCAAACTTCTGGACAGCTCCCTTTGCTGGAACTGCAAAACACACGTGGGTAACATGGCACATATGTTTTTTCACTGTCCGTTGATCCAAACATTCTGGGACAAGATCTTTGCCTACATCCACCACACCTTCCACTACCGACCACCCAGGGACTTCACATATATTCTGCTAGGTGCGATTGACCCGAATATCCCTAGGGAACATGACAGACACCTCCTGGACCTTATGCTCACACTGGCTTGCAAGATTATCCTGAGCAAGTGGAAGAGCGCTTCTGACGTCTCTTTCGCGCATCGGCAGGAATGGCTGTCTTCCCTGAGGGGTGCGGACAATGACGTATTACGCTCATCCCCCTGGCAAAAGCCTCACTCCAAACTCTGGAGTCTGCTCGACTCATTGGAACTCTGTTATGACCCACTTTAGGTGCACTGCCAAAGGACTCATTAGGTCCCTACTGGGTCGCTGCTGCTACATCAGGCATTACTTCCGGTATGTATGACGTATGACGTATGTCCGGACTCAAGTAGTTTCTTCAAACCTTGTTGCTGCTACTCGATCTCTCGATCTCTCCCCCTCTCTTCGTCTAATCTCCTCCCCTCTTCTTTCCTTTTTGTCTTCTTTGTCTTCTTAGTTATTTTTGCTCCATGACACAGAGATTGTATGCATGGAAATCTGATACACTGCTCTCCTTGCTTTACAACTATATGGATCGACTGTGTATTTCACACGGGTGTATTATGTCATTAGCATCTTATTCTTTCCATGCATTATTCATCGTATATCTCATGCGAGCTACCTTTTGTATGTTTGCCTTCTTTTTCTGTGTAATCTTATGTACCTTGAACTTTAATAAAAAAAGATTTGAAATAAAAAAAAAAAGATTATAAACTGCACCTCAGTTGATGGCTCTGGATAGTGCGTATTTTTGACAATCAAAAAACACAATACATCATGGCAGCCAGAAGTGTCTGATTGACGGACATTATATAACTTTTGCAGCTCGCCCATCGGCGCAAAACCTACATATGAAAACATTGTCACCTATTTCAATGTTTTCCTACTTACTTCAGTTAGTTTATGCTGTCAACAATTAGTTTCTTTTGGATGGGGGGGAAGGAAGCAACAGAGGGTAGGTGAGAGTGAACTGGGGTGGCGAAGTGAGCTAAAGAATGATGATGCATTCAACCCAGATCTAATAGTGACTGGGGCCAGTGGGTGTCTGAAAAGTTTCAGAGCTCTGTCCATCATCTCCTTGTGTTTGCTAGGTGTGAGGAAGCAACAGGGGGGTGCAGATGAAGGGGCAGAAGCAACACACGAGTTCAGGTAGGGTGGCAGTAACACAGAGGGCATGGGTGAGAAGAAAGCAGGCAGAGAGCTAAGTGAAGCACTAGGGGCATCAAAACGGCAAAAGACTGCAAAGTGGAACGAGTGGTGGAGAAGCAAACAGCAAGAAAGGATCTGGGGCAATGTAGAGCGAGCAAAGCAGAAGTACACAGGCAAGAAAACAATGGGGGAAGTGGGGAGTACACAAAGATGAGCTCAGCTTGGAGGGGGCAGGGAGTAGCACACAAGAGGCAACATGCAGTGCAGGGGGAGAGAAGGGCACAATGGAGAAATCTGGAAATCACATGCACATCGCTGAGTGCTTAACCCAAAAGAAAAAAGTGGTTCTTGAAAAGTAAGCATGTGTGAGCCATAGAAGCCAGCCAATCAAAAGTGACTAAAGTGGCAATGCTCCTTGAGAGGAGAAAACGTAAGCATGACAAGCTAAGGCATCAATAAGAAATAAGCAAATGAGGGACAGGAAAGCCAACCAATGAAAAGCAATGGGTGCCCTCCAAAACCCTGAAAGCTCTTGGCAAGCCCAAAACAGGTCTGGCAACAGACAGGGCATGCGCTGTCTAGTAGATTTCAAATTCAACACACAAAAAAAAAACAGGGAATGTGGTTTGAGACCAGGCAAGAAGGCCACCTAATCCTGTAGCTCTGTCGCAGCGAGGAAGGGGAGTGAGATCAGCAGACCCCAATCTGCACACCAATGCTCCTTGCATATTGGCAACTGTTCTGCATCAGGTGAGAAACAAACTGAAATACCCCTTAACTTTTTCGGTCCAAGCGCAGGCCCGAGAAGTCTCCAATGACTTGGTGACAAGATGGCACCCCTTGGTAACCACTGGTATGTACGGGAGACGACAGTCTAAGGAGGTGCTCCAGTCCATCCCCACCACTCAGTCACCAGACAGTGATCCAAACACGGTAAGCAAGACATCCACAGCATAAAGGGGCAATTCGAAACCACCCTGACATCATGCAAAGGCTAAGCTAATGGCAGAGCACCGGGCCGATTTGATGTGATTAGATTTGGGACACCACCGGAAACCGCAACAGTACTAATCCCCAACTCTATAGCCTCATTACAGTTGTTTGGGAGCGAGCACTCCACAGACCCTGTCACGGTCACCACAGTTCCATTGGCACTGCTGTCTGCTTCTAATTAGGTGAGGAGCGGTTGAAACATAGGACCCCTGCCTATTCTGACCTGCGCTTTAGGCAGGTGAGACTGATCAATGGAATAAAAAGGCACCCCACCCACCTGTAAATGCAAGAGCAATCATTGTCTTCAGAGGAGCTCCGTGATTCAGACGTCATCTGAAGCAGAGACAGTGCTAAAACCCCCTGATCAGTGAGAAACTTGTGGGATACATGTGCGAAAACAGAATAGGGGCTTCATGATAAGCACTCTTATAGCAAGGGGTGTAGCACACTGTTAAACGTCAAGATCTCTGCTTCACCCTGCAAGCCTCCCTCTGGTGCTCAGCATAACCTGCAAGAACATTTAAGCCAGGCGCCTGGCCGGTGAGGGAGCTCTTGGTTCCTGCTCGCATTCCTCGGACCAAATCACACCCCTGCAGCCGGCAGACATCTACGTCGCCCGTCAATAGTATACACCCAAAGAACCACCCAAGGAGGGAGGTGGCTTCCTTACCAATGTTACTGCATAGCTGCATAACCCTATAATCCTCCAATAAAACCAAATGAAACCCTCCAACGAAACCAAATGAATGTTCATAACAACCTGGCTGTCACTTTTAGATATTATTAAATATATTAAAAGCAGACAAGATTCTGGGGGCAAACATGGATCTAATACTGGAGGACGTGAATGCCCTCCATGACCTGACCAGGTTAACAAAAACAAACACTGACATTTTGTAAACAGAATTGCAAGGCCTTAGAAAAGAGCTCCAAAACATAACCTCCAGAGTTGCCGTGACTGAATCCAAAGTGAGCAAAGTTGAAGACCAGACCTCACCTCTCCTGAAGAAAGCCAACACCAATGAAAAAAATATCATACTCTTCGAGAAAGATCACAAACCTGAAAGACAGGAACTGTCGAGAAAACCTCAAAATGTTTGGCTTGCCCGAAAACGCCGAGAATGAAAATGACTTGTGTGGCATTCTTAGAATCGTGGGTGCCTCAAGCACTAACAACAAGACTTTGAGATTGAGAGGGCAAATAATCCCAACCAGACCCTAATACCACCTAAAAACGCATCGACCAGTGATCTTCAGACCACCCTGCTATGAACACACAGAAAAAATCCTAACTCAAATAAAAATAAAAGCCGTGAAATTTGTCTTATGGAAAGGCCATAGAATTGGAATATTGCAGGACTACACGAAAGAAACTGTGAATAGCAGGAAGAGATTGCTCGCTCAAAAAAACAAGATGAAATCTCATTCTCCTTCATAGATCCAGCAAAAATGAAAATGGCAAGTGTTAGGAAAACATCATACTTCGATGCACCGGCATTTCTGAAAACCTTTCTAAACAATATAACTAAATTAGAGATGGTCATACAAGGATCCCGTAATGTACCCTAAGCATGTTCTTTCTTGTTGTCAAATCTTGACTAGTTAAGCGTTCTCAACTGGTATATTAAAACACCTCATTACCTTTGTTATTTAATCACCTACTCTCCAATTATATACCTGGTAATACACCCTTATAACCACCATCTAACCACTAAGAACATCTACATTAACCAGCACCTTTTACTAAAAATATGACCTCCTTGCATGCATCAAATGTAACCACTCAACCTGGCACGCCACCTTAAGAATACTGCTAAGATTGCTCTTCCACGACTCACCATACAAATCTGACTATCACCTGTAATAATAACCCCTAACATTATTATGACCTCTTAAACTATTTGCTACTATTGCAAAGTTAATAATTCCACAGCTAAAGGCGATATATATGAGATGCTTATTAGATGTTTCCACAGTGCGTATAAGAGGTTCATAAGATGATAACACATGTTGAGATGACTATGGGGTGACAACATACATGTTAATACACTCATGTGAGAATGACACATATGATGCCCTGTGCAAATTTTCACTACAGATGTTTATATACACGTCTAGGTGTCATACATTCAAAAAGAACAAATGGACGGAATGCTGACCAATGTCCTTCACTCATCCACAGTACAGAGATCTGGGCCCAAGTCCATCGTTTTTTTGCTCACCATGCCACTACAGTTTGGACCCAGCCATATGCAAATCAGTCTTGACCCTGTTCCCCACAGGAAGAGTCCTGCCAGGTCATGTTCTTCCGGACTGGAAACAAGCTTCCTAGGACCGGTTTCGGGGTATCACCCCTCATCAGTCAGGGTAGCTTGACTCTGGTGGCATGGTGAGCACGGTACCCACGTCTGAGGATACTTGCTCCACTTAGGGTGACAAATGCAAAAATAACTTTTGCTTAGGCATAATAAATACAATATCTAACACTCTGCCTTGACTTAAGAGAGAAGTAATATTACACCGGCACTTCTGAAAACCTTTCTAAACAATATAACTAAAATAGAGATGGTCATATAAGGATCCCGTAATGTACCCTAAGCATGTTCTTTCTTGTTGTCAAATCTTGACTAGTTAAGCGTTCTCAACTGGTATATTAAAACACCTCATTACCTTTGTTATTTAATCACCTACTCTCCAATTATATACCTGGTAATACACCCTTATAACCACCATCTAACCACTAAGAACATCTACATTAACCAGCACCTTTTACTAATAACATGACCTCCTTGCATGCATCAAATGTAACCACTCAACCTGGCACGCCACCTTAAGAATACTGCTAAGATTGCTCTTCCACGACTCACCATACAAATCTGACTATCACCTGTAATAATAACCCCTAACATTATTATGACCTCTTAAACTATTTGCTACTATTGCAAAGTTAATAATTCCACAGCTAAAGGCGATATATATGAGATGCTTATAAGATGTTTCCACAGTGCGTATAAGAGGTTCATAAGATGATAACACATGTTGAGATGACTATGGGGTGACAACATACATGTTAATACACTCATGTGAGAATGACACATATGATGCCCTGTGCAAATTTTCACTACAGATGTTTATATACACGTCTAGGTGTCATACATTCAAAAAGAACAAATGGACGGAATGCTGACCAATGTCCTTCACTCATCCACAGTACAGAGATCTGGGCCAAAGTCCATCGCTTTTTTGCTCACCATGCCACTACAGTTTGGACCCAGCCATATGCAAATCAGTCTTGACCCTGTTCCCCACAGGAAGAGTCCTGCCAGAACTGCCAGGTCATGTTCTTCCGGACTGGAAACAAGCTTCCTAGGACCGGTTTCGGGGTATCACCCCTCATCAATCAGGATAGCTTGACTCTGGTGGCATGGTGAGCACAGTACCCACGTCTGGGGATACTCGCTCCACTTAGGGTGACAAATGCAAAAATAACTTTTGCTTAGGCATAATAAATACAATATCTAGCACTCTGCCTTGACTTAAGAGAGAAGTAATATTACACCGGCACAGAGTAAAGTTTGCCATTAACATGACCTCCAGTTGATGTTTTTCCCGTAGGATCAGGAGAAGCCATATAGCTAAGGACTGTCCTGGAAAAACCACTGTGCTCTCCAGCATAACAACGCACAGGTTCCTAACCAGGAGGATAAAGCGCAAGCAACAAATGACGGACGCCTATAAGGAGGTCAACTCCAAGAAGTGCAGAAATTATCTTGCAACTCAGCTAGCCAGAGTGTACTGAAGAACATATCTGTGGAATATGGGGTGGACACTTTAAGGAAATATTCCAGGACTGCAAGTGTGGCAAGTCTGCTTCGTCCCTTGTCTGTGCCCTAACACACCTGATTTTATAGGCGCTCATATCATCCCAATTTCTAGCCAAGACACCAAGATTAACAGCTTCTTGGATACGTTTGGACAAAGTCTCCCGAGTGGCTTGGTAAACAAGTGCCATCCAGCACTGCAATGTTTTTCACAAGCCCTGTCATTTTTCTCAAGTGAAGTTACCAATCGCACAAACTAACTGGTGGTGTGCCATGTAATTTTTTTGTGGTGTGATATCAGAGCTGTGGTATGATGACTGGTGTCACCCAAAGAGTACCGTCTTTCTGAGTAAGTGCGTCTACTGCCACTTCAACTCAGGCTAATTGGTAACTGGCAATATGATTCTAGTCCAGGGCCACATTCTTTTATAGCTGTAGTCCTGTGGGTAGACTGCCTGTCCAGTCCACACACTTGGATGTCCACCATTTACCCTTTACATTCTGTTGCCTATTCAGTTTTTCATCCATCATTCAGCGTGTCACCATTCCGTCTGTCCACCCTTCATATCCAAACCTATCCATCCATCCTTAAACCTATCCATTCATCCTTTCACTCATCCATCTCTTTATCCACCTTTTCACTCATCCATCAATCATTACGCTCATCTATCCATCAACCCTTTCACTCTTTTATACCATCCACCCTTTCATTCCAACCACCCTTTCACTCATCCATCATCCACCCTTTCATCCATCCTCCCTCTCATTCATCCATCCAATCTTTCACATATCCACCCATCATCTGCCCTTTTATCCAACCACCCTCTTTCACCCATCCATCCATTCACTCATCCATCCATCGATCTATACATCCACCCTTGCTCACTTATCGATCCACTCACTCACCCACCAACTCGCACTACTACGTTATTTATGAACCTTTATCGCCAAGCAGAAATGAACACACAAAGTGCCACCCATTTTTTTTTAAAATACCTCCTGAGAGTGTCTTAATTCTCTCTCTCGCTTTTTTCTTACAAAAAAACAGGCATACAAATGCAGGCAAACACACACACACACAAGCAAACACACAAAAGACACCGGTATGTGAAAAACCATGTTCTACTCTTCACCATGGCTTTTGTAATTGCCACGGCCATGAGACTGCCAAGATTCCTGTGTTTGCGCAAATGCACAGGATAGTGTGAATGTGATTAACAGCACAGGGCCAGAACGGACCCTGCTCTGTCAAACAGCATGATGCTGAACACCGGACATTATTCAAATGAGCCCTGCTGAATAGCTCAGCTGGGGCTCAAATAGGGGTTACAGAAGCGGCGCTTTGGCTGACAGACACAATCCACTCCTGCTCATTAGCACTCTCAGCCAATGAGCCTACCTTTTCATGAGTACTAGAACTCTCCTCGGCAATAGAGAAGTGCCAGTACTCAGAGTGATAAATTTAAGAAGTGCCGGTACTCAGTACCGGTGAGTACAGGCCCATTTAAAGCACTGCCTCTAGGTTCAACCTACATTTTGGATGGCTGCAAAGGCACACTGCTGCTGTAATCTGTGAAAAGAGGAACAACTTACTTACCTGCACGAGGGCCTGAACAGCTTTTGCTTGTATAAGCAGACCCGATTCAAGGCAGACCAGAGCAAGGCCATGCTGATTTAAAAACAGCAGTCGGGTGTCTTGATGAACATAGGTCGCCCAGGAGATAAGCACCTCATATTTCATCTGGTCAGGAGAAGCAAAGTCCATGGGAAGGCATTCTCTAGGTTGTGGGGTCGCCTGTAATAATCAGCAGGCCTGTATCATTCCTTCAACCATAGTGTGCCAACATATCTCTTGCCAGAAGGACAGGAAGCCAGCTGGCCTAGACGCTCTCATTTCTCTTTGCTGAGGGAGGTCACTCTAATTCTGGAAGTGTTTGATCCCTCCATATCCCTCTTATGGTTCTAGGATATCAACTTTTGAAATACTTGTCAAATATAATACTAGTAAGACCAGTTCTCAGAATGGACAGGTGCCATCAGTGATAGAGCGGGTCTTTGATGAATGTGCAGTTCATTTTGGATGATTGGATTTTTCGGAAGTTGCTTTTAAGAGCATTTTCTAAAATTATCAGCCATCAAGGCTTAAATGCAGAGGTGTCTTTCTGGGCACAGGGAAGCAATACGAAAATAAGGCAAAGGTGAGAAGTAGCACAACTTACTTCATGCATTTTAGCATTCTGCCGAGCAATTGTGAACCATTTACTAGAAAATGTGTGAGTGCTGAAGTAAAAAAATGTAGGTCCTATTGTTTTGCATAAATAGGTGAGCGGACCAGAACCTCTAATCATAGGATAACATTGGCCAAAGTGCATCAGACTAATTTAATGTCAATGCTATAATATTTAGCTGTTATAAAACTCTTAGGGTTCCTGCCCCGTTCCTTACTGGTACTCTTCATTATCGGTAGTTCCGAAAGTCTTTGGCACAGTCACTACTTTTGAGGGGTGGGTGGGGTGCGACTTTGTTTATTTTCTGTTTTTTCTAATGACTGGGATAAGGACGGAGTGACAGAGACAATATCTCAGCCCCACATGGTGCTAGGGCATTCTACGTGATATGCTGTTTCTTACTTTAAGTGTTTTCCATGTAAACAAAAGAGCATCTCTCTGGCTCAAGGAAGACTTTAAAGTAATCCAAAAACATCTTAAGATACACCTCTTCCGCCAAGTATTTGGTCTTGTCCCAGGTTAAGCATTCTCTAACCCACCCTTCCCCAACCCCACATTGTGCCCCGTACCTTGTACAACCTCATGGAAATACTAGCTTTGCTGCGTTAGCGCTTAACAAAAGTAACGCAATGCAAATTAATAACTGTAAAGAGCGGAGGAGGCAGTAAAAGTTTTAAATAGGATTTATTTAAGTTAAATCCAAGGACCTACTGGAGCACAAACCAAAGCGTCTAGATCAGATCAGCTCCAACCATCCCATCCTCGTCGCCATTGTAAAGAGCGGAGGAGGCAGTAAAAGTTTTAAATAGGATTTATTTAAGTTAAATCCAAGGACCCACTGGAGCACAAACCAAAGCGTCTAGATCAGCTCCAACCGCTTCTCTGATCTAGAACTCAGGTCCACTACAACATTCTCCATTACATGTGTAACATTCTACAATACATATGACAATTCCATAAGTGACATCAATGACAATGCTAGAAAGAAAAGAAGGATATTACCACAATAACATATTATTAACAAACACAACCCAGACTGGGCATTGAGTTTTAATGAACGTAAATAAAGGTGTAAAATAGAATGTTAGTTCCAAACCTCCTTCTACATTCTGACTTGAGTTGTGACCGCACATGAGTTGTCAAGAGTACTGAGGGAGTATCTGGGTACCAAATTAGAACGTTATAATACTGCGACCTTGGAACAGCATTTCGAACACAACAGCAATCACACCGGAAACAGTCCAGTAACCACAAATGCACTCGGTACCGGAGAAAAAGCAAACCTCTGCATGGAGCAGTTTGCTTGCTTGTGGGTTGCCTGTGAGCGAGTAATTGTTTTCATTGGCTACAGGGATGCCACTTCCTACTCTTAGTGCTTCAACGGAGATCAGTGTTGCCTTCCTGGAGGTTCGTGTTATTGGTTCATTTGGGGTACCGGCATATAACTATTTTCCCTGCCTGCCAATGGGATACGGTGTGCCTGCCTATAGGGTGATATCTGCTTGTCGTCCGTAGTCCTGCTTGTAGGTGATATCTCCGAGTTTGGAATCATCTGACTAGCTGGTGCAGCCACCTAGCTCAGTTGGCTTACGTCTGTTTAAGGGTACTATACTCTGCTTCCAAGAGAAATGCCGAATCCCTCCTGCATTCTCTTAGCTTAAACTGTAGAATGTTTCATTTGTAAAGTTAGCCCCGCTACCCTCTCACCTCCATGTTGCCGCTCAAAGAGTTGGCTAATGAGCCTCAAAGCATCGTCCCATCAGTAAAAGAACCATCACAAAACACAAGCACTTCCGCCTTCCTCATCTCCTATGACGCTAACAATCGTGTTTGCCAACAAAAGAGAAAACGGACGTCGATGCTTGAACTCATACTTCAGTAGTGCCAAACTAGCGGCCATGTTGATATAACAGCGAAAAACATCTGTGCGCCCTGAGGTTTGTTTTGAAAGTTTAGTTCGGGCATATGTTTTCAAACTGTTCACATCACTTAATGCATACTTATTACCCGTACAATCAAACATTTTAGACACTCCTATTCTCAACAGTTTTGGAAAGTTCATCTCAATCTCTACATTACAGACCGAATAGATCTTCTACAAGCTTTCACCTGAATGGAATGCTCATTCTAACAGGTTTACATTGAAATAGTCATTGGTCTTATTTTTGCCGTTTATATAGCGCGGACATGGCCCGAAGGCATCAGCGCTTTACACATAGCTGCCAAGGTTGCAGATTGCTCATGTGTGACACTTTCATACTTTCAGTGCAATTATGAGTGACATTCAACGACTATGAGTGACACTTTCTTGCGAGCAAAATTAAGCAATGAAGACGAGGGAAACAAGTATCAGAAATTACATTTTTTTAATGTACTGCTTCAGGAGGCATTCGCCAACTTGGGATCGTAAATTAAAAAAAGGCAAGGCATACATCATAACACTGGGCCGCCCTAGCATCCTTGATGATATCACATCATAACAATGTTTTTGAATTATTATTATAATTTTGCTGCTGCTCTACAGTTTTGGCAAAGCAAATCGGTTGAAAAGACTTTGACAAAGTTCGAATTTTTTTGAGTTTAATACACTGAGTATTATTATGTTGTTACTCAAAAGAGATCGATATTTAATGCAGAAAACTATGCATAAAAAACATGCTTTTATATTTTGAGCGGTAATTCCGGAGACAAGTAGTTGGGACAAAAACATTGCATCATAGTTAAAGGGCTGGAGAATCAAGAGTCTAATGTATTTAACTGGGCTGAAAAGGAAGGGTATAGCTAGAGACCGCGTAATGCATGCGAGTAAATGAGCTGCCAAGTAATGCCATGTCACGTGATACCTCCCTGCCAGGTCTGGCATTTACCTAACAGCCCTTTAGGACTTGAAAGCTCAGGTCGCCCATGAATATATGCGGGCCGTCCTGGTAAATCAACGTATGAGGGAGAGTAAAACTATAAGGCCCAGAATGCAATTCAAAGTGGTGTTAACTGAAAGCATGACTAGTTCTATATGTCAGATCGGGGGGGCACTTATGTTGTCCCGAATTCTAGGTTTGCTTGTTATCTAGAACGCTAATCGTGGGGGTTGAAAGGACCATCATTAAAGAACCAATTGCCGCGCAGCACAGGTGTGATCTGGTCCAACATTACGAGAGTGACTTTCATCCACTGGCACCACATATGCGAGGCACGCTGAATGCATACTCATAGCAAGGAAAACTCGAGGCCACAGCGTGCTTAGCACTGCTTCTGTCTGTTTTTAGTGCAGATTGTGAGAACGTTGTTTCATATTTACTGCAGGCCTTTGAACAAACACCTGAAAAGGCGGTTTGGACTTTGCATTCTTAATCGCCTCTTCCCGTAATGTTTGGATGTATTGAAAGGCTGCCCCGGGACACCAAAGGTGGCCACCTACAAGGGCGGCCACCCTTAGTGCCATAGGATGGCACAGACCCTGAGCGGTCTAGTGGTTGGGGGGACCAGTGGTCCCCCCGTGATGTCACTTCCTGTTCTTGGGGGTGGGGATGAAGGGCTATATAGCCCAGGGGGCGAGGGTCAAGCGCCCTCTTTGTTCCCCACGCAGCAGCGAGTTGACCCTCGTCCCCACCCCCCAGGCTGATCCAGCCGCGGGACTAGAGACTGCCCGGCGTTTTTGTTTTCAGAAAAGAAGTGGCCGAAGAATACATTCTCAGGAGGACCGTGCAAACAGGATTGGGAGCAGCAGTGCGAGAGAGAAGTTTTGGTCTGGTCCGGAGTTAACTCACGCCTAGTTTCTTCGAATGGAATTTTGAAACGATCCTCCGTCGATTATGGAAAGCCAGTGATCCCCATCGCTATTCTCCCAGATGTCGCAGGTGGAAGACTCGCTGCCTGATGCGAGCCATGCAGCACAGTGGGCGGCCTTTATTGGAATGGTCAAGGGGAAGGGTCTATCCTGGGCTAATGGGCTTTTGAAGGAGGCTGAAGGGGTGGACTCCGGGGTCATCTGCGAGGCACCCCTGTCCGATTCCAAAATGCAGGAGGTTTATCCGACTAGATCGTCCAAAAGGGCGAAGAAGCAAACGTCCAAAGAGTTCCCACCAGACCCTCCAGCGGCCAAGAGCAAAACGGCGATCGCACAAATCGAGCCCCCGCCTAGACACGCTTTGCCTTGTGTGTCAACAGTCGCTCCAGCAGGCAATAGCAGAACTGTGATCGCACAAATCGAGCCCCCGCCAAGACACGCTTTGCCTTGTGTCTCAACAGCCGCTCCCAAGGACCCGGTCCCGCCTGTGTATGCCACTCGGGAGGACCTTGGTTTATTGTCAGATTCCCTTAAAGACTTTATCAGAGAGCTCATTGGAGCCAAGGTCCCTCCTGCCCCGACCGCCATGACTGTGGGTAGACCTGAGGACAATGTTGGGGGAGCAAAGGCGGCGGCTTCTGTGTGGGGCGCTCCGCCGGCGGCTGCTTTGCCTTCCACTTTGTTTCTCCCGCAAGTGCTCAACACCCCTGCCGTTTTGGCGAGTTCTTCCACGCCGCCGACGAGCGGAAGCATTGTGTCGCCTACCCCTCTTCAGGCGCCTGCTCTTCCTGCGTTACCGGCGCCTGCCATCGTCAGCGATACTGTGATCCCCGTGGCCACGGGGGTGGTCACTCCCGCTCCTAACTCCGGTACGTCTGTGGCTCCTACATTGGGTAGTGGTGCTGTGGTATCATCTTTGTCAGCTAACACCATTTCGTCTACAGGAAGCGCTGCTGGCTTAGTCCCCTTGGCAGCATCACCTCCCACTCCTAACCCTGAGCCCCAAGTGGCGGCCGCACCCCTGTTGTCAGGTCACTGTCACCTGGCATGGCAAGTCCCTTTAGCGGCCAAGGAATTGATATGGAGGCGGGAATTGATTGATATATTCTCGCAATTGTTGTTAGGTCAGGAAGGGACTGATGTCAGGAAGGCCGGGGTGAAAGAGGAGGATAAAAAGACCAAATACCAACAGTGGCCGGAAAAGACTATAGAAAATTGGCTAGATACATTTGCTATTTTACAGGGGGTGATATTAGAGAAACACCCAGAGCAGGCACAGGCGCTTGTCCAGTATAGTACCCTGATAAGAAAAGAAGCCGCTCGTAGGGGCGGTCAAGGTTGGGTGACATACAACTTAGAATTTCGGAGAAGGATGTCCTTGTGTCCCGAGATGAGATGGGTCCAGAAAGAGGTTCAGCTGTGGCTAGACCACATGGGCTCTAATCTGCTTCGCAATGGGGGGGCCTTGGACAAGAAGCAGGGAAGTAAGGAATCTAGCAACTCCACGCAGCGTAGCGAACAGCAGCAGGATAGACAGTCCTTTCGGGGTGGCTACAGGAATAGAGGGGGCAACAGAGGGTCCTTCAGGAGGTCGTCCCCAGCCATTTGTCGCTCTTTCAACACCGGTCATTGCGCCTGGGGGAAGTCTTGTAAATTTGCCCATTCCTGCAACAAATGTGGGGGCTCCCATTCAGCAGGATCCTGCACCATTCAGCAAGGGGGAGCCTCCCAGCCCGCAAAAGATTCAGGTAGCAAGCAATAGCTTCAGCACCTTTCCTCCTCACCTCACCTCAACCACCCCCCACCCCTGATTTGCTCACGGGTGAACTTGCAGGCCTTTCAGCAGGCGTTAAGAAGGGGCCCTCTCCTGTGATCTTGAGTAATATGTTACCCCTCCTGCAAAATTACCCGCTCTCACGCGACAGGCTCCTGCTGCTTACTGGTTTTAGCGAAGGTTTTAAGATACCCTAGGTGGGCTGTGAGGCCCCCAGAGAGGCTGAAAATTTAAGATCAGCTAGGGAGTTGCCTCTTGTGGTCAAATCCAAAGTAGAGAAGGAGAGATTGCTAGGTAGAGTAGCTAGCCCCTTTTCCAGGCCACCTTTAAAAAACTTTGTGGTGTCACCGCTGGGGGTTGTCCCTAAGAAGGAGACAGGGGCTTTCAGGCTTATTCACAATCTCTCTCACCCTGAAGGAGCGTCAGTCAACGATGGGTTAGAGGAAGGGTCTTGCTCAGTCTCTTACTGCACCCTGGATGTAGCTTTGGATCCCGTAAGAAGAGCAGGTGCGCGGGCGTGGTTGGCCAAAGCAGACATAGAATCAGCCTTTAGGTTGTTGCCGGTGCACCCCAGTAGTCAACACCTGCTAGGTTTCAAATTGGATGGAAAGTATTACTACGATCGTTGCATGCCGATGGGTTGCTCAGTGTCTTGCGCATACTTTGAAGCATTCAGCAGCTTCCTGCAGTGGGCGTTGCAATCCCGCTACGGGATCAGTGGGGTGTCTCATTACCTTGACGACTTCCTTTTTGTAGAACAGGGGGCTAGAGAGTGCAGCGAGACATTGCAGAAGTTTGAAGAACTCACCACTACTTTAGGGGTCCCCTTAGCACCCGGTAAAACAGTTGGGCCTGCGCAGGTTTTGACCTTTTTAGGGATTGAGATTGACACGGTGAAGGGGGAGTGTAGGTTACCAGCAGACAAGGTTCGGGATCTGGAGCAGTCCATTGTTTTGGCTCTTGGTCAGGACAAGGTGACGCTAGGTTTCTTGCAAGGTCTGCTGGGGAAACTCAACTTTGCCGCCAGAATCATCCCGGCAGGAAGGGTCTTTGCGCGCAGGTTGGCTAGGGCGTCCGCTAAAGTCAGTAAGAGTTATCATTTGGTGAGACTTAGTAGAGGCATGAAAGAGGATCTGAAGATGTGGGCTACATTCCTTGCTGATTTCAACGGCTCGGTAGTTTGGAAGGCACCTTGGGCAGGGTCTCCTGAACTGGCTATGTTCACAGATGCATCTGGTAGGGAAGAATTTGGTGTTATTCTTGACACTGACTGGTGCGCCCAAAGATGGCCTAACGTATGGCGGAAGAAGAGAGTGACTTCCAACATCACGGTGCTAGAATTGTTTCCTATTGTGGTAGCTTTTCATCTTTGGCCGGCAAAGCTAGCTGCACGTAGAGTCTTGATGTGGTCAGATAATCTAGCTGTGGTACAGGCCATCAATTCTCAGTCTGCTTCTTGCCCTTTAGTTTTATGCCTACTCAGGGAGTTGATGAGGGTTTGTCTGGTTTGCAATGTAGAATGTAGAGCGCGACATATCCAAGGGGTCCAGAACACAGCTGCTGACGCTCTTTCTCGCTTCCTGTGGCACAGGTTTCGGGAGGCGTGGCCGAGAGCAAAGGAACAAATGACAAGATTCCCAGAGCACCTGTGGTTCATTCTGAATCTGAGAAGTGACTGAGAGGTCTAGGCGAGCTGGCTTTGGCTCCGCGAACAGTCAAGCGTTACCGGGCAGGAGTGGAGAAATTCTGTGCTGTCACCGGGGACTGGGAACAAGAGATGCCTACTTTGGAGTCCAGGACTCAGGATTTTATCATGTGGGTGAAAGATGAGGGCAAGTCACAATCTTGGGTGGCGGGGCATTTGTCGGCCATTAGTCACCGCGCTAGACTGAGGGGACAGCCTGACCCAACCAACTCCTTTTTAATAAGGTCAGCGCTGAAGGGTTGGTCGAGAAGCGAGCCCCGTGCTCCTGACAATAGGGCAGCGATTGACTTTGCGACCTTGAAGGGGATGCTGGACAACACAGAAAGGGCCACCAGTTCAGCGTTCGAGGCAGCTCTATTTTCCGCAACCTTTGCACTAGCCTTCTTTGGTGCGTTCAGAATAGGAGAGATTGTGGCCACCTCGAGGAATGACAAATCAGGCACAGCTTTGTGTAGACAGGATGCTACATTGGTTGGGGACTGCTTGTCAATAAGGTTGAGACAATCCAAAACAGACCAAGGAGGTGCGGGCAGGGTAATAGTGCTGTACAAATTGGGAATTGCCAGGTACTGCCCCGTACGGCTGGTCGAGACTTACCTTGCACAGCGCCCCCCGGTGGATGGTTACCTGCTGATCCATGAAGACGAAACCCCCCTGACCAAGTACCAACTGCAGCGCATCATGGACACTTGTTTAGACTTATCTGGCAGCAAAAAACAGGGAAAAAGGTTTTGTCCCCATTCTTTTAGGATAGGAGCTGAGACCACAGCATTTCAGGCAGGTTTGCCAGTGGAAAATATAAAACAGGTGGGGCGCTGGGAATCTAACTGTTACAAACGATACATTCGCTCTTGAGTGGGTTGGAATAGGAGTGGCTTTCTGAAAGCGGGTGTTTCATTTTGAATACTATGTGTGTGACGTTCAGTCAGTGTTATTGATTGCAGTGTATAACTTGGAGTGTTGTTAATAAATATGGTTTTAAGCATCTGCATCTTTTATTTGGTAGGTAAATCTGTTTGGGTGGCAGGAAATGTGAGAATCCTAAGCGTAGCCCTGTGGGCTGAGAGCGGAAAATGGAAGCATGGTTTCTCAACAACAAAGATCAGGTGGATAGTGTTGGCCGACTTACACTTGAGTAGAGTGAAGCGTGTATTTCAGCAGTTATTGGACGGGGGTGAATCTTCACCAGACTTGTTAATTTTACATCTGGGGGGCAAGGAGTTGGTCCACTTGGAGCGCAGGGTCCTGCTACAGACAATGAGGGGCACGTTGTGCGATTTGAGCAACCTTTTGGGGCCTTGTGAATTATGGTGGTCTGAAATCACTCCAAGACTGCATTGGAAAAATGCTAGATCAGGGGTGGCCGTTGAGTCTTCCCGCAGACGGGTGAACAGTGCCATGCGTAAATTCACTGAGCAAAGGGGATTCGGCTTCATAAGACACAGTTTGTTACATACCAAATGTACGGGCTGCTTCGATGAGGACGGCGTTCATCTATCAGAAGTAGGGATAGCCATTTTCCTGCTTCACCTATCAGAAGCTATGGGAGCAGCGGGTTGTAAATAGAGGAGAGATAAGGTGTGGGGGGACTCTGGGACGGCGACTGCCGTACCCAGAGCCTTGGCGGAGTTACAGGGCGATCCAATACAGGAAGGTACAGAAGGGTACCCTCTACATGAGCACCGGAAGGGTGTGTGAGCGAATTATCCCCCAGGGAGATCCACGATGGATCCTGGAGGACCGACGGCTCCCCGTTAGTCCTTCGGGCGGTTGTGTACCTGAGCAACCTGGGGTTGCCAACGCTCAGCCCCCCGAGGGGGGGCGTGAGTGAGGGGCCGACGAGAGGTTCGCCGGGGGAGGGGTTAGACCTTCCTCCCAAAACTGACAACGCCCAGTTAACACCGCGGGGTTATGGCTCATCAGGTGGGCGGGTCGCGAGAGGCGGCCTGCTCTGGATCACCCGGAAGATAACCCAACATGTTGGCATACTGTTTATGCTAATAAATCTACAACAACTTTCTCCATCAAATTGTGTTGTGTCTGTTATTGGTGGAGGGGTGTGCTGTATGAAGAAAGGTTTGGGTTTGGGCCGATATTGGCACTATGAAAGGCTGCCCCGGGACACCAAAGGTGGCCACCTACGAGGATAGCACAGACCCTGAGCGGTCTAGTGGTTGGGGGGACCAGTGGTCCCCCGTGATGTCACTTCCTGTTCTTGGGAGTGGGGATGAAGGGCTATATAGCCTAGGGGGCGAGGGTCAAGCGCCCTCTTTGTTCCTGACGCAGCGGCGAGTTGACCCTCGCCCCCACCCCCCAGGCTGATCCTGCCACGGGACTAGAGACTGCCCGGTGTTTTCCCTCCCATCCGCTTACCCTGCTCTTGGGCAGATCGGGGGGTGTTTGTTGCTACTAATGACTTGTCTTTGTGTTGCAGGCGGAGTTACAGGGCGATCCAATACAGGAAGGTACAGAAGGGTACCCTCTACATGAGCACCGGAAGGGTGCGTGAGCGAATTATCCCCCAGGGAGATCCACGATGGATCCTGGAGGACCGACGGCGCCCGTTAGTCCTTCGGGCGGTTGTGTACCTGAGCAACCGGGGGTTGCCAACGCTCAGCCCCGAGGGGGGGGGGGGGGGGCGTGAGTAAGGGGCGGACGAGAGGTTCGCTGGGGGAGGGGTTAGACCTTCCCCCCAAAACTGACAACGCCCCGACGGTTAACAACGCGGGGGTTATGGCTCATCAGGTGGGCGGGTCGCGAGAGGCGGCCTGCTCTGGTTCACCCGTGAGATAACCCAACATGTTGGCATAATGTTTATGCTAATAAAACTGCAACAACTTTCTCCATCAAAATTTGTTGTGTCTGTTATTGGTGGAGGGGTGTCTTGTATGAAGAAAGGTTTGGGTTTGGGCCGATATTGGCACTATGCACTGGGAACCCGGGGAAATGTAAACAGCATATTCGTTACCAGCTCTGCCACTAAACATGAAGAGCGCTGAAAAGAGGGGCGTCGCCCTTATAAGAAAGGGATCACGTGCAAGGGGAATACGCAATAAACACAAGTCTCTTTTGTTTCCCAGCTCTGCGTCAGTTTAACCCCATTAACGATAGTGCCCGCAGTCCCGTTGAGGGCAGAGTCGCAGTGAGCAGACTGAGGTGTGAATGTCACTGCGCTCTAAATTAAAAATATACCAGAAGAATGTATAAATATCTGCGTGAGAGTCACTCAGAGCGAGCAGCGGGCGGTCTGGGGACTCAGGCTGGCGACATGCATGAAAGCCACTTCAGCACAGACACCACATTCTGTTCGTCGGGCGGCCACGGTTCGTCCGGTCTGCCGGGTCGGTGCTTCAAACACTGTTGAGCAAGTCCGGCTGGGCCCAACTCACTTGTCCAGCACTGGAGGGCAATGGTCATCAAGGCTCTGCACCGAGTGGCGATTATGGGCACGGACCCCCTGGGCCTCCAAACAAATACTCCCTGCCGATCATAAATGTGAGCTTAGCTTGTGGTATGTGATAAGCACATGGATCACAGCGCCCGAGGCCTTCAATACGATCACCCCACACCCAAAGGCGCGCCGGAAAAGTACCTTTGCTGCGCTACGAACCAGTGTCAGATTATACCTCTCAGTTGTGCGAAGCGCCGGCGTAGCGATGCAGGCAGGAGCTCTGTGCTACATACCCGTTGTGGCCCGCATCTTAGCCACGTCTAGGGTTGCCAACTGGCAGGGTGCGAATTCAGGACAGTCAGTGTAAAAATTCAGGACAAAGGGTCAAAATTCAGGACATAAATTCAGGACAGAAGGTGAAAATTCAGGACAAACATTTGGGATAAAACAGAAGTGTTACAGACATATCAGAGGAGGTGACACAGTAATATATAAGTAAGTAAATAGGCAACCAAAATAAATACAAGTCAAAATAAGTTTATATAAGGTTGAGCCAATCGTGCACTTCACAGTTTTTGAATATGCACTCAACTTTGCAAAGCGACGTCGGGGCCTTTCTGCAACCAAGATTTGTGCTAGTAACAATAAACATTAATAAATAGTATTTTTTTCTGTGTATGTTGAAATCTGTCTTTTAAATGTACAGTGAAAACGGTGTTAGTTATTTTATTTTTATTTTTCCAGCATATCGCCAAGACAAAAGCAGAATGCCTTGCAATAGTCCCATGCAGGAGAAGGCACCCCACATGCTGTCACTACGGGAGACAACCTTTACAACGCAACTTTTATTACGCAGTGCCATTACGACGCAACTTTTACAATGCAAACCATTACAACGCATTGCGCTGGGGGGCGCTCTAGGATAGGGAATAGGTTTAATTTACTATCCAACACCTTCCCTACTATCCACGGAGACTGGAGTTGGAATAGTAAATTAAACTATTCACTATCCAGCGCCCCAAAGCACTATGCGTTGTAATGGTATGCGTTATAAAAGTTGCGTCGTAATGGCATGCGTTGTGAAAGTATGCGTTGTGATGTCATACATCCTTCACTACAATTGGGCCCATTGTCATTCTAAAGTGCTTATCAGCTGCAGTCTCAGAATGACAATGGGCCAGTCCACAGTCTGCACGAGGGAGGCCTGGGAGGTGCCTCTGCAGGGAGCCTCTTCAGTTTACAAGATAAATGTGAGAGGCCCCGAGTGAAATCTTTTTAACTCACGGGGCCTCTCGCATGGGAAACAGCATTCCTTACTCAGATTTCCCATTTCGATTTTAGTATGATGTCTATAAAGCGTCCGTAATTTGGGATCCCCAAATTACGGACGCCTTGTGGACATCATACTAAAATGACGGACGGTCCGTGAAATTTACGGACGGTTGGTCACCCTAGCCACGTCCCGGGGGTGTTGGATATACTATTACTGTGATGGAGGGGTCCGACAGGATTTTTCTAGTCTTACCGCGCTGCAACAGACGGCCATGGGGGCATGAGAGTGAGTCCGAGTCTCCTGCCTGCGCTAGATTCCCCCACCGCTTTTAGCCTACTTCCTCGAGTCCGGACTTGACGGCACACCGTCGGCACATCCGGATTATCCCGGCCCCCATGGTGTCACGCCGGTGATACTATTTAGGAACTGAGGCTCAGCAAGCAGCACGAGAGAGCCCGGGCACAGGAGCCGCTGGTGGCGCGCCTGGCACGGGTGCCAAAATGCGTGACAATGCATTTCAGTGCGGTGATACGGATCACCGCACTGAAATGCGTGAGTGTCACACCTGTTGCGTGCCGCTTGGCAGGACTGTTTACAGCAGTTAAGCAGACGGCTATATGGTTTACAGCGAGTTACAGTCCGGCCGGACTGGGAACCCAAAGTAACCCTGGCAAATTTTGTCAGACCAACAGCCTTGCCAATTTTCCCAATCTATGCATGCAGTGCTTCTCCAGTTCGATTTTTTCTTTGAACTCTGGGACTTGTAGTCTTGTTTATTGCATTATAAAACAGGAATACAAGTCAAACAATGTCAAAGAAATATCCCTGAACTGGAGCAGTACATCACGCATAGACCTGGGAAACTTGGCAGCTATGTAATTTACCTTAGGGTGCATAGTGAGTGCAGCAAGCGTGCCTGACCACTACAAAGTGGGGGTTTGTGGGGGTTCTTCCCCCAAGAAAATTTGGGGTAAAATAGTGCATTGTACAACATAAACACATTTGTCATTATATATTCAATTGTATTCGCTTTCAAAGCATAGTAAATTACTGTTCACCAGTATACAACAACTTTTGTAATGTCTCTTCAAGAATTTTCTCACTATCACCCTCCAACAGTGCCTCTCATCTCTCTATACCCCCTCTCTTATGCGTATGTTATTTGTTTTAGATCACCTCTCATACCAGGGTAGAGTATCGGAGCACTTTTCATCACACACACATACAGAGACAATGAATCATACATGTGTAAAACAGTGTATTAAAAATGTCGTCACATAAGGCAAAGGGGACTACGAGACGCAGGAATTACATGCCATACATACTGGTTGATCTGGAGAAGCACAAACCCAGAATTCAAAACATAGCAAAGTGGTTAGGGTTGGCTTTAATAATAAGAATGTATTTCTACCCAAACATACCTTTTTCAGCAAAATTAGGATAATGAAAGACTGGAAAAAAACATAACTTTCTAACCTGTACCATGAAGCTAGTATGTAGCTCTTTGAAGGTTGTCCATAGCTCACTGTGTTAAATTACTATTGCAACTTATGAACTGCACAGTAACAAAAGAACTTCTGTGACAAAAGCAGTAACCCACTAAGCTATGCACATAAAATAGTGTTCTTTGTGCATGGTACACATTCTGTGCAACAGGTATATTAATCTCTGTGCTACTGTTAGAAATGGGAGTCTCTAGCTGGCAGTGGTATACACCCTGACCAAGTAGGGACCCTTCCTTCTAGTCAGGATGTGTAAAGCACACACCTAAGTTTGATTTTGCTCACCCTTTGGTAGCTTGGCACAGAGCAGTCAGGCTAAACTACAGAGAAAATGTGTAAAGTATTTGTAAGTAACCCACAGTAACACAGTAAAAACACCACAAATGGACACCACACCAGTTTAGAAAAATAAAGTATATTTATCTAAATCAAACAAGACAAAAACAACAAAAATTCAACACACACAATTCAAAATATCACTTGTAAATGGTTTCTTGCAAAAATATAGCTTTCAGAAGACAATAGCTCCAACTGGGGCTATCTTGACGTCATGACAGGTACAATTTCAAAGTACGGCGCCAACCGCAAGGTGCCCGGGTCTGCCCTGGAGTCACACAGACCTCCAGAGAAATAGTACCTTTGGTGATGATCCAAACAAATGCAACTCATGGTGTTGGAGATGTGATGTGGTGCCTGTGCCTGGTGTCATTGAATTGTTACTGCTACAAGGGAGGTGATGCGTTGGTACCTTACTGCTACGCAGGCGAGGTGAGGCGTTGGTTACTTACTGTGCAGGGGAGTTTCTTACGACGGTGCATCGTCGGGCAATCACTCACATAGGTTATCCACTCTGTGATGCTGTGCAAGAAGAGCTGGTATTGGTTGGCGCCAGGCAATGCTTCATGCGCTCCACTAGCAGTGCCCTTGACCCAGGTGCAGGCAGCGGCTTCTATGATGATGTAGGAGTCGATGCAGGGACGGCGTCTGCAGGCGCCGGGCCGTTGGTCGTCTTGGTCAAAGCTGCGCCCACCCAGCAAGCAGTGACCACGGCATCGGTGCAGGCAGTGGCATTGGAGACATCGTCGGGAACCTTCTTCTTGGGGTTTGCAGCCCAGCACACACCTCCAGTGGCCCAAAACTGGGATTAACACCACTAGGCAGGTCAGAACTCCCAGCAGTGGAGTTCAGGGATGCTGAAAGTGAAGTCTTTGTGTCTGTGAGAGTTCAGAACAGGAGGCAAGCACACCCAAGCTCCTGTTGATTTTCTCATGCAGGTTCAGAGCAAAGTCCAGTTTTTGTCCTCTCCAAGCAGAACCAGCAACTAAGGCCAACCCAGCAAAGCACACACAGCAAAGGGGCAGTCTCCTCCTCGCAGCTAATCAGCTCTTCTCTTTGGCAGAGGCTCCCTTCTGATTCCAGAAGTAATCTAAAGTTTTTATACCCCATTTTCTCTTTGTAGTCTTTGTTTCCAGAGTCCCTGAGCTCAGTAAAAGCAGTTCTGTCCTCCCTAGTCCAGTTTCACTACAGGAGGTGGAGACAGCATTACGCAGAGCAGACACACACTATTCAGGTGCTAGTGAAAACTCACCCCACTACTCTAAATGCAGAAAGGTCTTTTCAGCCTTGCTATGAATCACTCAGGAAAGACAGGACACATGTCAACCTCCCCTTGTGACCGTCTAGAGTGAATGCACATCCTCCGCTCCTGCAATTCCATAACCAGATGGTGAATACACAAACAAGCAGTAGGGCACGCAGGATGGTTAAACAAGAAAATGCAGTTCGGGCTGGACTGTTCTCATGAGGCACAGGGTCAAGAAATATTTGCATATGCCTGGGTCTAAACTGGGGTGACATGGTGAGCAAAAGAACAACATATTTAACCCAGATCTCTTGACCGGGGTTGAATGTTTGATTTGCTCTGCATTCCGTCCATCATCAGTGTGTCTTTTGCTAAAGAAAATGCCCACTTTCTAAAAGTGCCATTTTCAAATACACAATTTAAAGACCACCTTCCCTAAAAGGTGTGTTATTACATTCTGAGTTCAGAGAGCCTAAACTCTAAAATGTCTAGCTGTTCCCAATGGAACGTTACACTTGTAAAAATGTTACAAGGCAGCTCACATGTAAGCCTATGGGAGAGCTAGTCCTTGTAATCGCGAAAAACGAAATTGGCTTAATTTCACTATCAGGACATGCAAAACACACCAGTACATGTTCTACCTTTCACATACACTGCACCATACCCATGGATGTACCTTGGGAATACCTCAGGGGTGCCTAACATGTAGAAAAAGGGAATGTTGGGGCTGGCAAGTGGGTGCACTTGCCAGGTCAACATGGTAGTTAAAACTGCGCACATACAGTGCACTTTACTAGGGACTTACCACTAAATCAAATATGTCGATCATGGAGTACCAATCAGAGTTACAATTTACACAGGGAGCACTTGCACCTTGTCACTGATCAGTAGTGGCAAAGTGCCCAGAGCACCTAACCCAGCAACAACAAAGTCCAGCACACAGTTAAAAATACAGGAGGTAGAGGCAAAAAAAGTCTGGGGAAACCACACCATGGATGCCAGGTCTAACACATGTCTACTCATGGTGAATAGTGGGGAGTACTACCCACCCTCTTGGGAGTTCTCATCACTAAGGTGGAAGAATCTGGACAGACCGTCAGCATTGGTGGGTTCTGTATCAGGGCGGTGTTCCATCGTAAAGTCCATCCTTGGTAGGTTAATGGACCACCTCAACAGTTTGGGGTTCTCACCTCTCATCTACATTAGCCATATGAGGGGCCTTTGGTCTGTCTGAGCCTGGAAGTGAGTCCCAACCAAGAAAAGTCATAACCTTTTCAGCGCCCAGACCACAGCATAAGCTTCTTGCTCAATTGCACGCCACCTCTGTTCCCTGGGAAGCAACCTCCTTCTAACGAAGGCTACACATTGGTCCAGGTCCTCATTGTTCAGCTGTGAGAGTACCTCTCCCACACCATGCTCTGAAGCACCTGTCTGTACGACAAATTCTTGGGAGAAGTTGGGTGCCATGCATACGGCAGCTTTCAGAGTATCAAAAGCAGTCTGGCACGCATTAGTCCAGATCACTTTTCTTGGCTGCTTCCTGGAAGTTAGCTCAGTCAATGGGACAACAGTGGTGCCATAGCCTTTGGCAAATCTCTTGTAATAGCCGGTGAGACCTAAAAAGGCTCTCACCTCTGTCTGATTGGGGGCTCCCAAGCCAGAATGGTGTAAATCTTACGGTTGTAGGGGCATCACCTAGGTGCTTCCTACCTGGTGCCCTGGATACACCACAGACCCTGGCCCAATCTGGCACTTACTAGCCTTGATTGTGAGGCCTGCCCTCTGCAGGGCCTTCAACACTTCCTAAAGGTGTTGCAAGTACATTTCTCAGCCGGAGCTGAACACTGCAATGTCATCCAGGTAGGTAGCACTGAAATCCCCCAGTCCAGCAAACACCTGGTTGACCAACCTCTGAAAGGTGGCAGGGGGTTCTTCAACCCAGAGGGCATCACCCGGAACTGGTAGTGCCCCACTGGTGTTGGGAACGCAGGCCTCTCTTTGGCCCCATCAGTCAAGGCAATCTGACAGTACCTAGATGTGAAATCAAAAGCGCTGCGGAATTTGGCAGCTCCAAAACAAACTATGAGCTCATCAGCTCTGGGGATGGTGTGCATATCAGTCCTGGTAATGGCATTAAGCTCAAGGTAGTCCACATAAATCAAAAGTTCAGGTGTGGTACCGGGTGCAGCAGCCTTTGGGACCAAGACCACTGGACTGCGAAAGGAATGCTGGAGGGCTCTATCACTCCTGATGCCAGCATCTTGGAAACCTCTTCCTTGATGCTGGCTTTGACCTTGTCAGTCAGCCTGTAAATCTTGTGCTATACAGGTGGACTATCCCTAGTATCCACATCATGGGTACACCACTGGGTGACTGCTGGGGTCAAGACGAACAGTGAGGTCAACGGGCGATGGTCCTTCTGATGCTCTGCAGTCAGTGTTGAGGGGAGGTTCACACCCTCCACAGACCCATCGTGCTCCTGGGCAGACAGGAGGTCAGGAAGAGGCTCACTTTCCTCCTCCATTCCATCATCTGTTGCCAGTAGTATGTCCACTTCAGACCTCTCAAAGTGAGGTTTGAGGCAGTTCACATGCAGGATCCTCAAAGGGTTCCTTGGAGTCTGCAAGTTCACCAGATAGGTGACTTCACTCTTGCGCTCCACCACTTCAAAAGCCCCAGCCCACTTGTCTTTTAGAGCACAAGTCTCTACTGTAGCCACACCCCACTTACACATCATGGAGTTTGACATACCACCAATCATGCCTTTCAAGCTTCAGTTGAATCTCTCCATCGAACGGTTATCCTGGGGGGTGGTAAGGAGTGGTGAACTTGTAGGTTACACCACACTCCTGCCCCAGAGACTTCTTATACTTGGATATGAAGTTGGTACCCCGGTCGGACACCACTTCTCTGGGGAATGCCACACTGGAAAAGATGCCCATTATTGCCCTGCTGACCATGAGAGGTGTTGTTGTCCTCAGAGGGAAGGCCTCCGGTTACTGAGTAGCATGGTCCATCAATACCAGGATATACCTGTTGCCCATGGCTCTCTTGGGTTCCAGAGGCCCCTCAATATCAATTCCCACCCTCAAAAAGTGTGCTGACCACAGGGAAAGGATGGAGTGGGGCCCTGCACCGCCTCCCACTCTTACCACTTGTCTGGCAAGTTGGGGATGACCTACAGCGTGCATCCAAGTGCCTCGTACCTGGGGCCAGAAGAAGTGGGTGACAGTCCTTTCAAAGGTTTTGCCCTGCCCCAAATGTCCTGCCAACGGCACATCATGAGCCAGCTCCAGTAGGAAGGTTCTGAACTTCTGGGATACCACTAGCACACAAGCTGACCCAGGTTCAGCAATCTTAGGCTCACTATTCAGGTGACCATTCTCCCAGTAGATCCAATGAGATCCAGACTGATCACCAGCTGCCTGGTATGCAGCCTGCTGCTGCAAACCAACAAGAGAAGGGCATTCCTGCTGCTCCTTGCAGAATTCTTCCCTGGTGGGATCCCCTTCCCGCTGCCAATGGGGTCGCTCAGGGAATTCCAAGGGGAAGCTCCAGGTCATTCCCTAACAGACAGTCAACAGGCATGGTTGGATTCACAGCTAACTTCATGGAACCTGAGACCACCCCCTTCAAAGGGAACCTGCACCACCTTACACAGGCACACTGAGTATTCTGCAGCAACTACTTGGTGAAATACTTTGGGGATAATCTGCTCTTCAGACACCAACCGACACGGGACAGATGTCACACTGGCTCCAGTGTCTCTCAGAGCCTCCACCCTTTGGCCATTGATGGTCACCCACTGTCCATATTTCTTTGTGTTCTCAGGCAGAGAGATTCCATGAACCATATCGCTGTCCCCTAATGAGACAAGGGTGATCTCAGCTGGTACCCACCCTTCACTTGGAACCAACTCCTCCCCCAGCGATATACTAACCAAGCCACGTGACTGCACACCAGTGGGTGCTGACGTGTACTTGGGACACTTGGGGACCCCCTTATGTGACCCTACCGATCACATGCAAAAGACTTGAGAGAACCCCCCCTCCCCCCTGCAGGCTTCCTGGCAGGGTTCCATGGTTTCTAATCACCTGGTGGATGGGAATCATTACCATGGGAACTAGATGAAGGCCCTTTTGAGAACTCCTTCTGTTTACCCTTGTCCCCTCTCACTCTTCTGCTGGAAAACCTGCCCACCCTTAGGGGAGTCTCCCACATTCCCCTTATGGACCCTGGTGCTGACCCAGTGGTCAGCCTCCACAAAAAGCTTCCTGGGGTCAGTAGGCCTACTGTCAATCACTTGCTGGCGCAGGTCTGGAAAACAACTATTAGACAAGTGCTCCCATGCAATTATATTATAAAGCTGTTGATAGTCAGTTACCTTGCTGCCATCCATTGCCCTGAAGAATAAAGCAACATACTCAACCCATGTCTGTGACTCAGGTTTCATGAAGGCCCTGAACTTCTGTCTGTACATATCTGGGGTTATACCATACCTCCCGACCAGAGCCTTCTTCCTAGTGGAATACTTCATCTTGTCCTCTTCAGGCAAAGCTAACAAAGTGTTTCTCCCCTCTGCGGTAAAGTGGCTCCACTACCCTGCTGCCTAATCTCTCTCAGGGATCCTGTGAGACAAAATGTTGAAACACCAAATTGTCAGGATCGGAACGATGCTCAAAAATGTTCCACCTCTCGATAGCTCCAAGTCTACTTGCTATTATAGCACAGATCAGTGAAGCACTCAGGCTAGGGAAGGAAATGGTGGGGACAGCGGGGAAGGAGACCGAAAAAGACAAGAAGAAAAAGAAACAGAGAGACTGTGAGTACCTTATTTATAACCTCTCTAGACTGTATTCACCATTGCTATACCTAGGATTAACTACCTGTAAAGAAAGAAAATAAGGACTGTTCAGTTGAGCCCACAAGGAGTATCTTGTCCCTTGTAGATCAAGTCAGTATGGAATTCTTGGACACTCTTGATAGAGCATAAATAATAATAACAAAATAGGAAACAAGAAAAAAAACAGAAATAAGAGACTTTAAATGTATATGAATCTATTGGTAAAGTAAGAATCACTCCAGTTAGATATTTCTATGGTTTTTTAACCTACCCAAATGGGATTGCGCCACACTTCATAGAGGTTGTAAGAGGCTAAGGAAAATCGCTCTTCCACAATCCCCTGTTATTAGGGCAAAATAATTGAAATAGTTTCATTAAATAAATGCCTAATGGTTCCAAATGATAACACATATGAGCTAAAACCCCTCTTTCATCTCAGAGAGGCATATGTAACAGAGACTTTCAGTTAACCAACCGCATTATCTTCACCTTGCTTTGGAAATGTTTTGTCTTCCCCATAGAAACATATTTGTCGTCCGTAAGTTCAGCCAAAAAACTGGACAAGGATGAACACAAAGGACGTACACACATAATGTTAATGTGAAACTCACGTATCGTAAGTATCTTAGTCTTGTATCAGCAAATGACTGTTTCGCTTTGGGTTAACTCTCCTTAAGTAATTATGCAGCCTGTCACTCCTCTCCGCATGAATTTGCGGAAGGCAAATTCGGCAATGGAGGGAGTAATGAGTACGAGAAATTTAGGTGCTTGCCCAGCATGCGCCCCTCCCTGGCCAGGGAGACTCGCCAACAGGACAAGTGTTTAAGCAAACAGTCAATATTCTATAAGCGAGCGCCAGTAACCCTACTACCCGCATGAGACCACAAACATGTGTCTCATCAACAGGGAGGGACACCACGTGCTAGGATGTATCTTAGCAGGAGATGGCTACCAACAAGAGCGTTCACTACCCAGAAGGAGTCGTTTTGACTCTCTGGTTGCATCAGCAAAAGCAACAGATCCGTCTAGGAAATAGTGGTGCAACTGCACCCGTACCGGACCCCAAGAATCAGCCAAATGATGCGTCTCCATCAGCTCCTGCACTGCAATTCAGAATAATCGGTGGTGCTATGGGGAAGTGGATGTGCTTTTATTTGTTTCCGCTCTCCCACTGATGGCAACTTGCCACCGCCGAGGCAGAGGGGAATAGCAGTTTTATGAGCCTCAACGAATAGTCACTGGGTATGAGCGATCAAAGCAGGCAGTATGACAGGGTTCAAGTTGGGGAACATGACACAACATTGCTACCTCATATGCTTTAAACCATTGACTAATATCACCCCCCTTAAAGAAATATTTTATAACTTCCTTGTGTATATGCACTCTTTCCTCTGTGTGCACTGTAGCTATGCTGTCACCATTTGAGCTGGACCATGCACTCTTAACCTTTATGCCCAACTCCTTCAATCCTCTCTTATTCTCTAACAGCATTTTCTTTTCCTCCATTGATAGTTTCTGCCTTTCCAATTCTAACCTGAGCTTCTCAAACTCCAACTCATGCATGCTGCTCCTTTCTCTGTCTTCCAGCTCCTCTGGAGTCAACCCCTTTGAAGAGACACTGCTGCCTGCCCCAGAGGGCACCCTCCCCCCGGCAGGTCCTGGCCCAACAGCCCATCATGCTGCATGTTTAAATCCTCAGCCTCCTCCGCAGGCTCTACTGAATGCCAACTTGCATTCCTAGCTTCTGATCAGGCCCCCAGCGCCTATTGAAGCTCATCCTGCCTGGTGAGGCCTCTCATTGGGACGTTAAACTTTTTGTAGATCTTTTTCAACTGGGCACAGTGTTGGAATCCACCCTATCCTCCTCAAATTCGAAATCCATTGAAACAACTGAAGCTGCCTTAGACATGATGAAATTGGAAGTTCAACACTTGGCAAAAAATACCCCAAAATGCAAATACAACCAAAGAAGAAAACAAGTATGCAGTCACGTAGTGGTCTGCACACTGGAGTAGTGTACACCAATAAATGTAGGTCAAGTGAAATGCAAGCCCTATCCTCACCGCTAGCCACTAATGTTAGAAATTAGGGTCTCTAGTTGGCAATGGTATACACCATGTTCAAGTAGGGACCCTTCTTTCTAGTCAGGATGAGTAAAGTACACACCTAAGTTTGCCTCAGCTCACCATCTGGTAGCTTGGCACAGAGCAGTCAGGCTAAACTACATAGGCAATGTGTAAAGCACTTGTATATACCCCATAGTAACACAGTAAAACCACCACAAATGGACACCTAACCAGTTTAGGAAAATAAAGTATATTTATTTAAACAAAACAAGACCAAAACCTCAAAAATCCAACATACACAATTCAAAATATCACTTGTAAATGGTTTCTTGCAAAAATATAGCTCTCAGAAGGCAATAGCTCCAACTGGGGCTATCTCAAAGTCATGACAGGTACAAACCCAAGGTACGGCGCCGGCCACGAAGTTTGTGGGCCGGCCACCGAGTAACACGGACCCCCAGAGAAACAGTATCTTTTGTGATGATCCAAATAACAATGTAAAAACTGCCTTCCCTAAAAGGTGTTATTAAATTTTTACTTCAGAGAGCCTAAACTCCAAATTTCTAGCTGTTCCCAACGGAAAGTTAAACTTGTAAAAATTTTACAAGGCAGCTCCCATGTTAGCTCATGGGAGAGCTAGCCCTTGCAATAGTGAAGAATGGAATTGGCAGTATTTCACTATCAGGACATGTAAAACACACCAATGCATGTCCTACCTTTCACACACACTGCACCCTGCCCATGGGGTACCTTGGGCCTACCTTAGGGGTGCCATACACGTAGAAAAAGGGAAGGTTGGGCCTGGCAAGTGGGTGCCACTGTTAGGTGGACATGGTTGTTAAAACTGCGCACGCACACACTGCAGTGGCAGATCTGAGACACACCGGAAAGGCTACTTGTGTGGGTGGCATAATAAGTGCTGCAGGCCCACAAGTAGCATTTGATTTAAAGGACCTGGGCACACACAGTGCACTTTACTAGGAACTTACCAGTAAATCAAATATGCCAATCATGGAGAACCAATCAGGTTGACTGACCTCCTGTGTGAGCTACAGGGACACAACAAGCTTCCAGAGGCCTCCCTGCAATTGCCCAGCTGACCAGGACCAACTGGTTCTGCCGGTGCCTGCCTGAGCCGTGCTGCCGGCCTCTGGTGGAGTAAGCCTGATTCCAAGGAGGTGCCCCTGAGGTCCTGCACCCTTGGCTGGTATCAGTGTGAACTCTCCTCAAGAAAAGTTGAAAATCATGAAGATTGAGCTCCTTGCGACAGCAAAGTGACCTCCTTGCACCGATAAATTACCATCCTCGGGGACCACCAACATGAAGCTCCAGCGGGACCTGTTCTTCCTGGCAACAGTGATTGTCCACAATGACTGTTAATGCTAGACCTGCAGTTTGCGCAGACAACGACCATCTGCGAAGATCATTCTTGGCTAAGCTCTAGCAACGAATGGATCTTCATGCTACAGTAACGACCTACCTTGACTCTCGACCGTCTCCTCACCCCAAAAGCCTCCTCCTTAGGACCCCTCCAATGTGAATGGAAGTCTTCACGCGATACTTGAGAAGGTAACCCTTCAGCTGTACTAACCTGGTCCCTGGATCTGTCCCCCATCAAGGTCAGCTTGATCTTGTGCTTTTCCTCTAGACTAGCGCAACCAGATAACCGAAAGTGGCACTTTGTGCTTCTTGGTGCAATTTTCACTAAATATTTAAAAAGGAATATCGCAGATTCCACTGATTGGGTTCTTGCTGTTTTGGTGTCATTTTATTTATTAAAATGTACTCTATTTTTCCAAATTAAAATAAGTTTGTTGCCTTCAGATTTTATATTGAGGCTAGTCCCACTGTGATTTGTTGGTTGTTGTAGGGTGACACTGACAGATGCACTGTGATTGGTAAAACTTAGAAGTGGGTGCGCTGCAATTGATTGTGCTGCGAGTCATGTTATGGTTTGTTGATTACGCCATTTGGTGTTGCACTAGGATTGGTTAGTTATAGGTGAGTGCTGTTTTAGATTGGTAGATGTGATTGAATAGAGTGAGTTCAGCACAGGAAAATGGGAATTGTTTATGAAACATACCTTTTGGAAGAGTCCTAATACCATCATTCTAACAGTCTGTTCATGATGTGTCACGTGGAGGGTGTTATGAAAGGGAAGGGGTGGTGGATTCTCATTTGACTGTTAGTTCTAGACGTGAAATACTTTCGAAATGTACATTAAATTAAATATATTGACAAAAACAAAGGTGGAATGGTGCACCTGTAAACAAATAGATCAATGAGTCTTTGGGTCCATTAGATAAATTCCTGCTTTATTCAAATCCAATATTCAAAGTTGTAAAATCCAAAGGTTTAAAAACATCCAGCCAACGCGATTCGTTCAAGCTCAATTTAACTTCATCGGGGCTTATATTTATATGTCGTTGAGTAACAGTTTAAATGTGTATTTAATCCTTCAATTTTTCATATTTGTCCACTTCACACTGTAACGGTCTGCCGTATTGATTACTAGTTCAGTATGGGGCTATTTGTTCCCCATGTCCAATACCTGAATCAGTATTGTGTAGTGAAAAAGCTGCGTCTACTCGTTCAAACGCAAAGGAATGAAGAATCAGATTAGACATTCTGTTAGTAATTGGTTGAGTGTACAATGTAATTCAAGACAGCAAGAATGGCGTGAAAGCATGACTGAAGATGTGAATGTGTGTCCTGTGATTGTAAGCGAGGACGAAAAGGAGACAGCAGACGAGAAAGAGAGTCAGGTTAAAGAACAACAGATAGAGAGGGACACGGTCAAGTAATGATAAAGTAGTTGGGTTCTTAGGTGTTTTATTACATTCAAGACCACCACCATATCAGGTTATGCTCCCTCCTGTGTGGTCAGCCCCACATGAGCTTTGGTCAGGAGTATCAAGATCTGAGGTTACTGAGGGTGCATGTGTATCCATTGCCCAGTGTGCACCAGAAGTAGAAATCTCTTTTGTTGTATCAGTTGCATCTACCAGGGCAACTGTCACACCTGCAGTCACCACTGTTGCAGTCATAGAAACACAGCGGCAACCCAGAGAGACAGTGGACACAGAAATTAAGGTATTGCAATTTAAAACAGAATTTGAAGATATTTGAAGTATTGAACACCTATGGTGAAGTTGAGTTGAGATATTTGAGCAAAGACGCTGCTAGGCGTGCTTAAGAAGAAAATGAAATATTGGAAAGTTTGGCTGAAGAGTATGAAATTGACCACTCAGAAGAAAATTCTGCAGAAGAATTTGGGAATGGTGATGAATGGTGAAGAGATGAAAGAAATGAGAACCTTGAGCTCTAGAGTGAATATTAAGGAGTTAATAAATAACACCAAACATTGGAGAGAAATAAAGAAAGGTAAGGATAGATGAGCAAACAAAGAAGGAGCCAAGGTGAAAAAGGTAGCAAATGAAGCAGAGAGGTAAACCAGTGTGATTGAACTTGAGACTAGATTGGCCACTGAGTTCTCCATGATAGACGTCAATGGAGCAACATATGTACATGTGCCTTGGAGTCGAACAACTGACTTCACCAAGCTTAGACTGAGCCAGGGTAATGGTATGAGGAAATAGAAAGGAATGAAACTGTGTCAAAGGTACCTTGGGATGATTTGAATACTTTATTTTAGATTGTTCTTCCCAGGGATTTACGGATGGAGTGAGGAGGGGTTATTTGATATTTGATATTTATGTGTATTTGTAAAGCGCAGACGTTCGCTCCCAAGGGAGCATCATGGCGCTAAGCAAGCTGTGACGGATAACTGAAAGAAGTGGAGTGTGATAAAGGAGTGAAGCTAAATGGCAGCCAAGACAGAGGAGTCTGGTTGCTGGTAGACCCATGTCTTGAGAAGTTTTCTAAAATTGTTCTCATTTTCTGTACATCTAAGGTTGACAGGTAGGTTGTTCCAGGCCTTGGCTGCCAGAACAGTGAAGGATTTCCCACCTTTGGTCTTGAATTTGAATCTGGGGATTCGGACCAGATTTGTCCCGGAGGATCTCAGGCAGCGCGGGGGATTATAGCGCGTGAAACGATTTGCAAAATAGCGGGGCCCTGTATTTTGCATGGTTTTAAAAACTGTGAGGAGCAGTTTAAAAAGGATTCTTTTATGCAGCGGCATCCAGTGCAGCGAATTCAGTGCTGCCGACGCTGATGACCTTCTGGGGAGTTGTAAAACCAGTCTGGCTGCAGCATGTTGGATGCTCTGGAGCTTTCTGAGAGTAGATTTTTTCACTCCGGCCATAAGGCCATTGCAGTAGTCGAGTCGAGAAAGTATGAGAGCTACCGCGACTGACTTTCTAGCTGCAATTGGGAGAAAATCAAAGAATTTCTTTAGGGATTTTATTTGTCCAAAGCAGCGACCGGCAGTAATCTTGACGTGGTCATCGAAGGAGAGAGATGAATCGAATTGCACGCCTAGGTTCCGGGCTGATGGTACAGCCCTTGGAGGGGCCTCTGATCCTGAGGGCCACCAGTCTTTCGGACAAAAAGACAGATTTTTACCCAATGGGATGATTTCTGTCTTAGCACTGTTGCATCCAAGATGGTTAGTATTTAGCCACTTAAAAACATCAGAGAGACAGTTTTTGAACCGGAGATCTGCGTCAGTCCGCTGTTTGTCAATGGTGACGACCAATTGAGTGTCGTCAGCGTAAGACGTGACTAGAATCCCATGTGATTCTATCACAGCTAGGAGGGGTGCCATGTAGATGTTAAAAAATAGAGGGCTTAATATGGACCCCTGGGGCACTCCAGATGTGATGAGTTTTTCGCAGGAAAGGTGAGGACCGAGGGACACGGTCTGGGACCTATTAGATAGGAACGATGAAATCCAGGCCAAGGCTGTGTCTGTCACGCCAATCTCTTGCATTCTGTTGATTAAGATGACATGCGAGATAGTGTCGAACGCTGCTGTAAGATCCAGCAGGATGAGGACAGCTTGCTTGCCCTCATCCTGCAGGAATTTGATGGAATCAGCAAGTTCGATCAAAGCTGTTTCGGTGGAGTGACCGGAGCGAAAACCCGATTGTTGGGGGTGCAGGATGTTATGGGCTTCTGCAAAAGTTTTAAGCTCCTCATGTACTAAGTGCTCCGTGACTTTGCCAAGGATAGGAAGTAAGGAGATGGGGCGCATGTTAGTCAAATCTGTTGGAGACTTGTTCTGCTTTTTCAACAGGGGTTTTACGGTGGCCTTCTTCCAGTCAGCCGGTACAAGTCCGGATTCAAGAGATTCATTAATGATGGCATTAATGTAGGGGTTAACTGTCTCAATCAGGTGATGTAGAATGATGGGAGGACAGGAGTCAGTAGGCGCTCCTGATTTACAGGCCCGAATTGCCTTACTAGTTTGTTGCAGGGAGACCGATTTGAAACTGGAGAGAGGAGGGTAGTTGACTGTTACCTCTAAGGGGGTTATCGAAGGAGGAGGGAAATCTTTCTGGATGTTGACAATTTTGTCAACAAAGAAACCTGCAATTTGATTGCATAGGCTCTCTGAGGGGGGTATTTCGATGGTAAGGGCTTTCCTATGGGTAAATGACTTAACTATAGTAAAGATAGTTTTTTGATTTTGGTGGGCTTCCGTTACGAGCTTAGTGTAATATTCCTTTTTTGCTGTTTTTATGTCAGAGAGATATAATTTCCTCTGTTGTACATAACGTGTTCTGGGGACCGTGTCATAAGTTTGTCTCCAGTATCTTTCTAGTCTCCGACATAAAAGGTGACTATCTGCTAGGGTCTGAGTAAACCAGGGGGCATTGGGTTTTTTCTTCTTAGGACCCTTTTCATGATGGTTTTTGGGCACGGTATTAGCCATGACAATTTGGTTCATCCAGATATGGAAGTTGCAGGAGTCAATTTCCACATCTCCAGTTACTATAGGGGATGGGGGTAGTGGTTGTGACTCCAGCTTTATACGTTCGGTCACCTTCTTCCAGTTGACTGTAAAGGTGGCTGGGGTATGCCTGGTACTGGATAGGGTAGGGAGAGGTATCATAACATCAAATGGGATAAAATAATGATCGGTCCAAATTTGAGGTAGCGGAGGGGAGGTTGAGAGGGTTGAAAGATTAGAGCAGATGCCATCAATAGTGTGTCCGGCCCTGTGAGTGGCAGTGGTGATACGTTGGGAGAGTCCGAAGATGTTTAAGGACTGTAGGAAGGAGATGGTATGGGGGTCAGCAAGCGATTCCATATGTAGGTTTATATCGCCCATAAGAGTGAAGTTAGGGTACTGTAGCATGAGCGCTCCGAGGGCCTCATCCAAAGAATTGAGAAAGGAAGTAGGATTACCCGGAGGGCGATATAGGAGCCCTCCCGAGAGAGAAAACGAGGCATTGATTTTGATTGAAAAACCCAAGCTTTCCGTATCCTTGAGGTGACATAGATCAAATGTGTGGCAGGGAAAACTTTCCTTAATGATTAAAGCGACCCCGCCACCTCGACCAGAAGGTCTATCCCGCCTGAAGATGGTGAAGTCAGGGGGGAGGGCGGTAGCCAAATCGGGATTGGAGGAGTCATTGAGCCAACTTTCAGTAATAAACAGGGCATCCAGTTCGTGGCTTAGTATTAAATCGTGCACGTCTTGGCCATGGCAGGCTAAGGACCTGGCATTGACAAGACCTCCCTTGAAGTGTGTGGAACGAATTTTTAAGGGGGGATGCGCGTCGGTGACGTCATTTATAGGCGGGGAGGGAGTCCACTTACAATGAGGACATGCGAGGGGGCTAGTAAGGGGGTCAATATGGGGGCAGTCGGAACAGTGGGGAGCGGGAGGAGGACGTAAGGACAGTAGATAGGTGTTGTCATACCTGATGACGGGGGGCAACCTGGCAGCATGCCCTGCGCCCGGCGCGATCCGGCCGCGGACGGGCGCAGACGGGCTTGACTTTGGCTCGACTTCGGCGCGCTTCCGGCGCGCCCGCTGCGCCAGCCCGCTGCGCCGTCTAATTGGGTGACACATGATATGGGGAGGAGGAGGGTGGGAGGCCGGCCCGACTTGAGCGCTGACCTCGCCGTCCTCACCCAAGATGGCGCCCACCGCCGAGTAAAATCACTACCAAAGCGGGTGGAGGCTCGAGATATAGGAGGTAAGGGTGTGAAGGGTGTCAGTGTACCTGCAATTCAATTCCCCAATCTAAAAGCAGCCCCCAGGATATAAATGCTGTCCAATAATAAAATGCTAAAAACGCTCCGAATAATTTTCTAAAATGCCTGTCAGCAGTGCGCAAAGGTTCGCGCTTCCTCCTTGTTACCACAGCAGCTCGCAGCCCCAGCAGCCTCGCTAGGGAGAGCTCACTGTAGGGCAGGGAGCGCTGGGTAGGGCGGACCTAAATACTGTGGGAGGGCGGGAGGCCGGCCCGACTTGAGCGCTGACCTCGCCGTCCTCACCCAAGATGGCGCCCACCGCCGAGTAAAATCACTACCAAAGCGGGTGGAGGCTCGAGATATAGGAGGTAAGGGTGTGAAGGGTGTCAGTGTACCTGTCAGTGTACCTGCAATTCAATTCCCCAATCTAAAAGCAGCCCCCAGGATATAAATGCTGTCCAATAATAAAATGCTAAAAACGCTCCGAATAATTTTCTAAAATGCCTGTCAGCAGTGCGCAAAGGTTCGCGCTTCCTCCTTGTTACCACAGCAGCTCGCAGCCCCAGCAGCCTCGCTAGGGAGAGCTCACTGTAGGGCCATGAATTGGCTCACACAAGAGCACACAAAAACAACCCAAAATGGTTCATCTCTGATGTCAGCATTTAAACCTGAAAGTCTCCCAGAAGGAGGTGACTTGATCCACAATTATGAGAGCACCACAAGAACCCAAGGAATCAGTACCTGTTTATTAAGAATGTTAATGAAGAATTACAGACAAAACAGCGGAATAGAGGACACAGCTCAGGAAGGCCTTAGTGATTTCGTTTCAGCGCTTGTCTTGGGCTGCTCCCCCAGCTTAGTTCTCAAATACAACAGAATGTGATCTGTTGGCAGACACAATCTGTGGACGAGATCCTGAAGACTGCAAAGTATTGTAGAGATGCTCAAGAGCCCAAGCAAAGAAAGATTAAAGAATGTTATTTATGTTGGCACAGACAATGCGCTCAGAGGTGGGCAAAGAGGTTCATGACAGACCTAGGTTCGGATTCTCTTTCAGGTATGCTTATGGGTATCCAAGGAATAGGTGTGTGAACAGGGAATGTTGTTACTCATGGAGGTTAAGGTTTTGTTGACAATTCCAAAGCAAATGTGAACAGTTGGGCCTTGAAAAAGGAGACACAATTCCATATTTGTGTAGACAGCATCCTAACAGAGTCCAAAATGATGCTCAGATGAATTCCAAATTTCAGTACATGAATGTCATGTCTCAGAATGAGGTTAGGCAGCCAGCAACCCCAGCCATACTAGACCTTGTGCAGAAACAGAACTTGAATGCAAAACATGCAAAATCAGAAGCCACATAATACGAAAATGCTACAAGCCTCAATGATGCAGCGAAACATGCAAAATAAGGGGGTTCATTTACAACAAAAACCCCGAATTCAGCCATATTCTTTAATAACCAAGAACAGTTCCTCCCAGGTTTTAGTAGTTTCTGAAAGTTTTGCTGGACCTGGCCCTAATCAATCACATTGAAACTGAGATGGGAGGAGGATTGTGTGTTTGGTGCATCCTAGAGGTAGACCAGAGTTACCCATATATAGAAGATGGTGTGAATAGCCATCCAGTATAATTTTTGATTGTTACAGGTGCTACCCGCTCCACAGTTCATCCGATGGAGTTTGGACCTATCATTCTTGTTAAAAGAAATCTAAGTTGTACGCATTTCGAATAGACAAATAACCAATCAATTTTCAGCAAATGTCCCTGCAAAAGATTGGCCTATTGAACATACCCATGAGTTCATAATATGTGACACTAATCCTGTAAATTTAGTGGAAAGGGACTTTTGTGCAATATGAATTGCTTCATTTTCTGTACACAAGATGGATTGGCATTTAAGACATATGATGAAGATGCTGACTTTAAAATAAAGTCACAAAGTCAGAAGTCCGTTTGTTCCCTGTTTAGACTAGGGGCAATTTATCATCTGAATTAAAAGGCGTAGTATACAAGGAAGTTTGTGATTTTGCAGGCCAAGGTATTGGACAAATAAAAAGATTTAGAGACAGTGAAAATAAAAGTGAAAGTAAATGTAGTTTATCCTGAACACCCCAATATAATCTCACTCCTGAGACAGTGGCCGGAATGACACCTGTCATACAGAAGATACTAGAGGGGGCATTCTAAAAGAAGTGAAAGGGAGTCTCTGTAACTCACCTGTCATGTGACTTCAAACCCCAAACAAAGATTGATAAGGGAGAAGGACCGTAGAAAAATTGACCAGATTGGAACTGCACATTGTCCTGTGGCAACGAATCCTGATGTAATTCTTTTTCAAATCCCATCAGATGAAGAATGGTTCCCAGTCATATACTTGTGCCAAGCCTTCTTTTCCATTTCCCTACACGAGGACAGTCAGTTTCTTATCATGTGCAAATATTTGAGTAAAATCCTGGTTGGTATTGAGCTCCTCAGGGGTATCCAGGAACCCCATCAATATTTAGTCAGATTTCAAAGTATAATCTGGAAACCTTAAAGTTGCCCTGTAATTCAGCACTAGGACAATATTTGGAAGACCTATTTGTGGCATCCACAAGAAAGGGAAGCTGTAGATTAGACACAATTGCCCTTTCTAAATAATCTAGCAAAGAAGATGTCTCCTAATAAACTCTAGTACTGTCAGAAAGAGGTCATATACTTGGAACACCACATTGAAAAAGGAGTGAGAAAGGTGTCCAAAGAATACATCTTCTGAAATTCTAAGAACAAACCCACCCACTACACAAAGAGAAGTCAGAATGATCCTGGGAATGGTTGATTACTGACGCCTGTTGATTCCTATCTTTTCCATACTGGCACAGTCTCTACAGAGGCTTACTCACAATGATATGAGTGATCCGGTACTCTGGGATGATGAATGAATAAATGTCTTCCTAGAGCTCAGAGACAAACTCTGTAGCATGTCAGCACTAGGAGTGCCTGAGTATAGGAAGTTTTTTTTCCTCTTTTGTCACAAACATGACTGGTGCACAATGCCTGTTTTGGCTCAGACCCACGGAGAAGTGAAACAGCCAAGGGCTACTTTTCAGCCACACTGGATCCTCTTGCCAAGGCACTTCAGGGTTGCCTAAAATAATCTGCAGCTGTTACTGAAGGAATACAACAAAGGGAGAGGAGTGTGATGGGTTACACCCTTATTGTGCCGGTTCTTCATTCACTTAAGATTTTGCTGACTCACACTAGAACTCACCCTATGACAAACAGCCGTTTGATGAGGTACAAACAAATAGTCTTGGTAGCTGAAAACATTTCCATCTGAAGGTGCTATGTCGTGATTCCGGCAATAATGTTGGCAGTATCAGATCAAGATGATGAGGAAAGAGATCTTGACCATGACTCTGTGGATGTCAGAGAATTATATACAAAGCCAAGACCAGACATACTGGTTGTATCATTTAAATTGACTAAGGTGACATTATTTGTAGATGGTGCTTGTTTGATAGACCCTTAATGACCCTGGAGAGCAGGATATGCAGGCTGCACCTCATTTTGAATCATGGCAGCATCTTACTTGGGCAAGTAACCTCAGCCCAAGTAGCTGAATTGATTGCCTTAACAAAAGCATGTTCTGTGGCCGATGATTTGAGTGTTACCATCTACACTGACATCCAGTATGGGTTTGGTGAGGTCCACGATTTTGTCTGGCTATTGTCACAAAGGGGTTTTATGACATCCTCTGGTTCCTTCATACCACTTAGGCAGAACTTGAGAGGGGCGAGGCCGGTAGAACACTCCCAAAGTGCTTAGAATGGGGAAAAACGCCTTCTCTGAAACTATGATTAAGAACACATGCTGCAGGAACCCCAGATTTATCTGGCCTGCCTACGGTTGTCCACAGAGCGGTTCACTTACCTGGGACTCTATATTACTACTGAGGTAGCGACCAACTTAGAGTATAATATCAGATGAATTCTCTTGAACTTCCAAGAAGAGGTCAAGAGGTGGAGGAAACTACCTCTGACAATCATAGGAAAGGCCGCTATGTATAAAATGGTCACACTTCCGCAGTTGCTGTACATCCTGCAAAATACTTATTGTAAAATCCTAGAGACCATGTTTGCAACCCTTAATAGTGAGTTTCGCTTTCTACTGTGGGAGGGGGCCCATCCGCGAATAGCGTTGCAAACACTGCAGCGAAATCCATATAATGGAGGTCTAGCCCTGCCGGATATCCTAGCCTACTACAGAGCAGCCCATCTCATTGTAATCAATGAATGGAACCATGCTCCGGGAGACTACCCCACAGACAGGTTGGAAAGGCTACAATTTAGGCAGCGTACCCAATTACACTTTCTATACAGTGGCACAGATTGCACTCAACTCCTACTAGCCACCCAACGCGTGCTGGAGGCATGGAAAAGTACTGAGAAGCAGATCAAATGGGACATGAAGCCAACAAGGGAGACCCCGTTATGGGAAGGAACTAGATTGACTGAAATCAGAAAATTAAAAAGCTTTAAGCAGTGGGATTTAATAGGGATCTCAAAAATAGGGGATGTACTACAGGCAGGCACATTGGCCCCGTTCGCCTTGCTTCAAGCCACAAATCAGTTGCACGACACTCAAGCTTACGCCAATCTCAGATTACAACATGCCTGGCAGGCGGCGGGACTAGACACAGAGACACTGCCAGAATATGCCCAGTTAGAAGGCAGACTCTCACAGGAAGAGATCCAGACTCAGGCCATCTCGATGACCTACAAATCATTGATTAATAATATGACTGATAAGCTAGGTCCTCTCGGAACTAAATGGGAACTTACTACAGGCCCACTAGAGGACATTGGCTGGGAAGCTGCCCTTATGCATCCACGTGAATTCGTGATTAAACTACAATTACGGCTTATTCAATATAAAATACTCCATAGGACGTACTTTGACAGAGCACAACTTCACTCCATAGGGAGGGTTGATACTCCAGATTGCCTCAGATGCCATACACAACGCGGTACATTCATACACACCCTCTGGCAGTGCAGTAGGATTCAAACGTATTGGCGCAAGATAATGCAGGAACTAAACAATATACAAGAGGCCCAACTTGAGTTGGATGCAATGGTCCTTATACTGGGAATCCCCATAGATGTGGATCTGACTAGACATAAACTCATGTTGGCTAATTTGGAATTGGTGGTAGCCAAGAGAGATATAGCTAGGTATTCGGGTGATCACCGACTCCCTATACTAAAGGAATGGAGAGCAAGTTTGGATCTCTATATGGTCGCGGAAAAAGTGACATATAAGGCAAGGGGTTGCCCCTGGAAGTTTCGAAAGATATGGGCGCCATGGATAAATTATTATGATCTGGAACCAGGAGAGGAAGAGGAGGGTTGCTATTGCCACTAGAACGATCAGGAAACGAGACTTGATGATTGTGAGACTAGACCCATCATTGATAAGGGTGGTTAAGTTGGATTTGACCATCAATCTATGTACATGTATTAAGTTGCATTATAACTGTATGCTCTCTTTCAGAGGAATTGTCACTATACTTTTTGTTCTATGCCAATTGCGATTGCCCAACTACCGGTCTATATTTTGTATTCATGATTACCTTGGTTGTAAATTCAAACTATTAAAAATAAATAAAAATACTTTTAAAAAAAAGAACACATGCTGCCACCACTACCCATGATGAATTTGGTCTACTGAGGATTTGACAAAAGATTATACTCATCCGCTAGTGCCAACCCACCTATCTACTCAAATTTGGCCACCCATTCACTCATCTATTTATTCTTGCATCCTTCCACCACAAACCCATGCATCCATCTACTCAAAACGTCTTTCCACCCACTAATGTATTCACCCATCTCCTCCACCCCTTCTTGCATTCATCATTCATACACTCTCATGTATTAATTCAACTACTCCCAAGTACTCGTTCATTCACTATACTTTTATCCATCTACTTATGGGCCTACATCAATCTATCTAACCTCTCATTGATTCTTGTAAGTACCTACAGCCATTCATGTATTCATCTATAAGTACATCCACTCAGCCAACAAATAATATACTCAATATCAGGTTTTAATTCTCTGGCTAAAAAAATGTCAGGGCCAGAATATTGACTACTAAAATCTCATGATGGGAAGTATTTATAGGTAACTATAGATTTACTATACATAACTCCACATATAGATACATACCCATACAATTACCTAAATACACAAATATATATATTTACCTCATGATGTATTGGTATGCAGTAGTATAGCTAGGATATGTTGATATGTGCGGCCCGGTCCTTTAACACGGGAGCTGCCCTTTAATAGCCAGTATAGCCCGCTACAGTGGGCTATAAGGCTATATTACAGACCCCAACTGCAAGGGAGCAAAGGTGCAAGCTTCTCCTTTCAATTCTTTCTCATCTAACTGCCTGACTTCCCACCAATATTCCAGGCTACATTCCAGTACCCTCTGGTGACATAGTAAGACTATAAGTGCCCAGTAGGGACAACCTAATTCTACATCACAACACATCCCCATCACAATCAAATAATTTTAAATAGAGATGAACAAATCATTAGATACCTACAAAATTATAAGCGATAAAAAAATAGAACGCAACTAAAATACAAATAACAAAATAGTAACATTTTATAATATCTTGTGCACCATGTAGATTACGCTATTTGCATACATAATCTTGCAACCAGACTGGTTTATTAATTCTTCTACCCGATTTGTCCACTCTACTACCATCCTTGCACACTGTAGTCTTGCTTTCACCAGGGATGTCAGTGTCTGAACCAGGAATAACCTTCTGCAATGTGGAAGCCAATTCTGCTGGGAAACTTGTGGAGCTTCCACCTACAGAACGTTTTGAGTTCCCGTCATCATTCCTATGTTCTTCAACCATCCATTCATTACTCCTGTTGGAACCTTGGTCTTTAGAATTTTCTACTCCTTTTTTCCCCTTGTACAAAGAAATGCGACTTAAATGTTACACTCTACCATCACTCAACACAACAGAGTTGCACAATACTATTATCACTTGCATTTGTTGAAAACAATGTCCATCCACTTTTCTGTGTACACCTGGTTTCTTTACTCGAACTCAGTCTCCTTTGTGTATACTAACTTGTCTGCATTGGTACTTCTCATCAAAATAATCCTTACTCTTCCTCCTCACCTTAACTAAATTCTGCCTTACTGAATCAGGTGTCCGCTCTCTCCTTCTAGACTTCAACTTCCAACCCACATTATCCTTCATGAGTGGTATTCTGCTAGCTTGGTAGTACAATATTTGTGTGCTTAATATTCTGACATACAAACTTTGTGCAACTATCATCATCCAGTACAGGGGAGGCTTTTGGCATAGGCGAGCGGGGTCCAAGATATCAATTTTCTGAGGGTCTGAAGTAGCTGTCTGCACTAAGGTCATACAGACAGCAGAGACCTTGTCACTTGGCTCCAGTGATTCACATTAAAGTGATTTGACTCTTTTCAAAAATTATTTTTAACATGCAGCAGGCTCTCACACTCTTCCGCAAGGAGCTAATCTGTGAGGGATTCAGGCGAGTTGGGGAGGTGCAGAGGTGTAATTTTTCAAAGATCAGTCACAACTCTGATGTAATTAGCTAGGGATTGACCTCTGAACACAAAACTGGCTCCCTGCTGCCTCATTGTATTCTCAAGCAGCAGAGAGGGCGGCACATTTCTTTTCACCTAAGACCAGGAAAGACCGACCCTGCTCCGGTCTGCTTCTGCACTGTGTGTGTGACTGCATCTGTGCCTGTATGTTCAGTGTCCATGTGCGCAACTTTGTCTTTGTGCTGTCTTATGGAGCTGTGAATGAGCAAAATTCACAACAATGTACTTGCCTTACAATAAAAGAAAACAAAGATCACAGACCTAAAATTTGTCAGATCTATTGACTTTGCTAATGCTTGTTTGTTTAGGCAGCAAAGGCAAACCAACTGTCGCTGGTTAGTGCAACGGGAGACGGAATGTAAAAATAAGCTGTGGGCCTCGCAGGAAGTGTGTGCAACATGAGCACAACAACCAGCATAGCGACTAACAACACAAGATTATTTAGCCCTAGAGCAACCATCTTTTGTTTTGTTAACAATCCCCTGCTCTCTTCAACATGAGTAGAGGTGCGGTGTTAAAGTCTTGGCGATCACTGTCTGCTCCCGATGTGTTCCCAAATGGGAATCATTTTTTTTAAAGCCGCACCTGTCCCTTTAAAGGGAAGGTTGCCAATCTGGGGACACAAAAGCAAGAATTGTGGTGCTGTCCCTTTGAAGCCAACATCCCTATGTAAGCAGGCATTCGGTGGCGGCGGGGGCGGCAAATTGTGACCTGCCTAATTAATGTTCGTTACACATGTCGTTTTGTGAACCCTGTGTATGTACCATCCGCAGTGAGACCTTTTAGAACTTCAGTAGCAATGCAAATCTCATGCCTATTCACATACCGGTGAGTATGTAAGTTGCATATCATGGTTTATGAATGGGTCTTACATTGGACCCCTTAGTACCGAGCCTGCTGCAAACTGCTGGAATTCTTTGCAGTGAATTTGTGCCGCGGAGATTTTTAGGCCCCAACTGGCCAATAGGTCGCTCTGACATTTTCCTAGTAGGCTGCAGGCTACTTTCAGAGCTGGAAGGGGGTGTGATGACCTAAAGGCCCCATTCTAGGCGAGGCCGCCTGTTGGTTTCAGCAATTTTGCTATGTCTAATTATGATTTGCATAACGACCCTAGAAATTGTCTTTACTTTCACCACCAGCCAACTGTTTTAGCTTTCAGTTGGATGAGCAATAGCTTGTAGAAACAATAGGCCCCATTCACAAAGGTAAACTGAGATGAAAGTCTAACTTTACCACTTTCGTTATTCACAAAGGGCATTTACGAGTAAAGTTAGACTTTTGACTCAGTTTTGGTCTTAGGGAAAATTAAGACTAAAACTTAAGTTTAACTGAGACAAAAGTCTAACTTTACCACTCGTAAATGCCCTTTGTGAATACCGAAAGTCGTAAATTTAGACTTTCGCCTCAATTTAGCTTTGTGAATCGGGCCCCTTCAGTGTAAAGTGGCAGCAATAGTTTGTATCAACTCAGATGCAGGGTCTCTGACTCTCTTCCCCTTTATCTCACTCCTGCAGGTTCATTCTTTCTCCCCTTTATGACGTTTCTTTCATCTTTTTCTTTCTCCGCCTCTCTGCTTTTTTAAAAATTCTTCTATCTCAGTGTAACTGTTGGCTGTAGAAAAATAAGGATCAAATTAAGCACTGTTATCAAAACACTCATTGTGCCCTTATTTTTAATTATTTTCCACCATGACGTTTCTTTCTTTCTGGGTTTCTGTTTAGCCAATTTCTTGCAATACGTTTCTCTATCTCCTTTTTTTCCCTCGACCGCCCCTTGTCTTCAGGGTCTCTCTTTCATGAGGAAATTATCCCTGGTGTATACAACCGGAATTTAGACGATGCTGTTAATGTGCGTAGTAAGCTGCTGCGCGAGCACCAGCGTTCTCGCGCAAGGTGTAGAAAGTGTTCGGGGGGGGGTCTGCCGTCCCGCTGTGCACCATGATAATGCCTAGGGGCACGCTATAAATAAATCACACCAACTCGCGGGTACGGCTTGGCGCGGACTGCCGTCGCAGTTCCACCTTCTTTATTTTATTCACGCGTTCACGCCAGCTGGCTGGAACGCAGGCGCGGGGCTGCTGAATGCGCACCAGCGGGGAAAAGCTGGTGCGCCAACTGTTATATCCCATCTCAACTCAGTCTTTGACCATGGTGTGAAAAAAGTCTTATTGTTCACTTACTTGACAGGCGCAGTCTCTTAGGCGGGTGCTTGGGGGTGGGTTTGCTCTCAGCGCATACCTGGTGGCCCTTCTGCTGATCAGGGATATGGGGGCTGGTGTCCCGGGGGCAGGAGCCATGCCTGGGTTGGCCTCGTTGACTCCTGGACACTTCGGCATGGGGAGTTCATCGGATTGTCGATCATCGGCTCTCGGGGGGCTGTCCGGACGCTCTCCAGTCTCCTCAGTGTGGTTCTTGATGGTAGGCAGGGGAACCAGTGGGTCTATTTGCTTGAACCAGAAGATGTTGTGGGTCACTCTTTCTTTGGCTTTCTCAATGGTCACCATCATCCCTTGCCGGCCGATCACTGTCCAGTGTCCTTGTTCGTAGCCTGTATGAAATTGCCTCCTGGTCTTCTGTCCCTCAGGATGATCGTGTCCCCTGGCTGGAGTGGGTAGACTGCTGCTCTCCGGGCCCGACTGGCCTGGTTGTTGCGGTTTTCTCTTCTTCTGAGTGCCCCTTCCTCGTCAAAAGGAGGGGGACCACCCGGGGGCAACGGGGATGCCATCCCGGCGTGTGCCGGAGAACATGAGCGCACATGGAGCTTGGTGCGTTGAACAGTGTGGCGTGCTCTGGTGTTCTCATAGGAGCCTCTGGAGTTCTTGCTCGGGGTCATTCTGTTCCGCCACCACGATGCGAATGGACTTGTTTATTGTCCGCATGAAACATTCAATCTCCCTGTTGGCTTGTGGCCATTGGGGGGGTGATGCGCCGATGTTGGATTCCGTGGTGGTACATGAATTTGCGAAATTCGTGCCCTTGGAACGGGGGTCCGTTGTCACTGCGGAGTTCTTTTGGACATCTGAACATTCCAAATATTTTCTCCAAAACTGGGGCGACATGCAGAAAGGCTGTTGAGGTTACTACTTCTACTATCGGGTGTTTGGAGTAACTGTCAATGAGGGCTAACGTGACTCGCCCATCAGGAAAACTCCAGAAGTCCACACTCACTTTCTCCCAGGGGCTCTCCCCATGTTCTTTCGTGCGGACGGGTGCTGGTCTCTTGGGTCCGCTTGTGATTTGGCATGACGGGCACTTGTGGACCAGTTCCTCGATCCGGGCATCCATCTCTGGAAACCAGGCCTTCTCTCTCATGCGGGCTTTCATCCGTTCCGTTCCCTGGTGTCCTCCATGGGCCAGTTGTGTTGCCCGCACTTGCAGGGACGCTTAGATGACAATCCGAGTCCCTCTGAGGAGGAGTCACCCTTGGGTGAGGCTCAGTTAATTTCTTACTCGCCCCATGTGCACCTGGCTTTCCTTTTCTGGGCTAGACCACGTGTTCGCTGATTGAAGGAATTGTCTCCACAGCCCTCCTTGGATGGTGTTTTGGACTTTGATCATCACTGGGTCTTCTTTGGCTGCAGTGGTTATTTCTTCCAGTGTCAGCGCCCGGGGGCACATCAGGGCTGCCAGCATGTCCAGGTGTGCCTCTGTGTCATCACTGTTCAGTTCTTCCTTCTCCTCTTTGGTCATGTCTGGGTGCCTTGATAGGAAGTCGGCCGGGTTCTTGGCGCCAGGCCGGTAGATCACATCCATGTCATAGTGCTGGAGCCCGATGGCCCACCTCTCGATGTGTGGGGGAGGGTGGGGCACCGACCCTTTGAAGAGCGGCACTAGGGGTTGATGGTCTGTGACAACGGTAAATGGGTGTCTGCAGACGTATAAGTGGAAGTGTCTGCATCCCCATCGGATCACCAGGGCTTCCCTTTCAATCTGCAAATATCGCTTCTCTGTTGACGTGAGCACTTTGCTAGCGTAGGCTAGGGCAGCCCATCTCCCTGGTTCTTGTTATTGTGTGAGGACCCCTCCTAGGTCAACGGGCTGGCGTCTACAAGCATCTCATTTCACTTTGCAGGGTCCAAGTACACCAGCGTGGTTTGGTCAAGGAGCGCTTTTTTGACTGCTTGAAATGCTGTCTCTTCAGCCTGACCCCATCTCAACTGGCGTCAGCTCGGATGAGGCTCCGCAAGGGGCTCCGCAAGGGTGGCCAGGTTGGGTTTGAAGCGACAGCAGTACGTGGCCATTCCCAAGAAGCTGCGGACCTCTGCGACTGTGAGCGGAGTGGCTGCGGTCTTGATCGCTTGGGATTTCCGTGGGTCGACTTGTATTACCTCTTGCGTAAATGTGTATCCAAAGAACTCAATTGTCTTTTGGAACAGCAGGCACTTCTCCTTGTGTAGTGTGACCCCTTGTTCTGACAGTCACTTCAGCGTCGCTCTCATGTGTTGGTAGTGCTCTTCGACCGACTTTGAGTGGATGAGGATGTCGTCCCTCACGTTTAAGACACCAAGGAGTCCGACCAGGATTTCTTTCACTGCGTTTTGGAAGATCTCTGTGGCTGATGAGGTGCCGAAATTCAGTCTTTTATACCTTCTGAGGCCTAGGTGGGTGCTGAACGTGGTTATGTACCGGCTGTCTTTGTCAAGTGTCAGTTGCTGGTATCCAGCATTTAGATCTAGTTTTGAGAACCATCTGAAGCCCTTTAGATCAGCAACAATGTCATACATGGTTGGTGTTATGTGACGTTCACGCCGAATGGCCTTGTTCGGGAGGCGCATATCTATGCAAAGCCTGATCTTCCCTGGTTGACGGGGTTGTTCAGCTATTACCCTGGGCGACACCCATTGTGTGGGCCCTGACACCTTTTCGATAACTCCCTGTTCTTTGAGCTTTTGTAGCTCTTCTTCCACCAACGGCCGGATGTGAAATGGGCTCCTCCTGTGTCTCAGGGCTGTCGGTAGGATGGAGGTGTCTATATGTAGCTTGATTGGAGCCCTCTTAATCCTGGCTAGCCCTTTTATTTTGAAAGTTTTACATAGCGCGAGGTCTTTGAACTGGCTCAGCAGTTCTGCCGTCTAGTCCATCTGTACCTTCCTGGCGAACATTATCAGCCTCAGGTCTTCGGCTGCGTGGCTGCTGAGTAGCGTGTCCACCTCCTGGTTGATCACGTGGATGTCGATGGTGATTTCGACACTACCTGACTGCACTGGCACGGTCATCTTGCCTTTAAGAGGTAGCAGCGTGTCACTGCCGTATGCAAATATTTTGGCTTTTGACTGTCTGATTGCTGGTTTGGGCCTCAGCTTGTTGTACTGCTGGATTCCCATTACTGTTACCGAGGCACCGGTGTTGATCACTGCATTGACATCAGACCCAGCGACCTGGACTGTGCAGCAGGGTTGGGGTTGCCTTCTGCTCTTCAGGGCTCTGGTGAATGAGATTAGATAAGTTTCTCCTTCGTCCTCTGATGTGGATGCATCCTCCTGATAGGCAGGTTGTTCTCTTTTCTTGTTTCCAGACTGAGATTTCAGCGAGACCTGCAACAGCTGGTGGACCATTCGTCTCATCGGTTTCGGCCGGGTCCCTTCTTTGCGCTGCGTCTTCCTCCTACACACGGATGCAAAGTGATTCGCGATTCCGCAGTTGGTGCACAACTTTCCTTGTGCCGTGCACGGCTGTGAGGGGTGCTCCTGGTACCCATAGTAACCACAGCGATTCTTCGGGGTCTGTGGCTGATGATCTCGCTGCCTGTAGGACCTGTCTTTTGTCCTGACTGCGTCAGCCTTTTCCGTCTTTACCGTGACGCTCTTCCGTAGCCCTTTCATCAGTGCTTCGTCCATCTCTTCTGCACGTGCCACCAACAGGTCATGGGACCGTGCTAGCACCAGGATGTCATTCATTAGTATGTTCGGCTGCCTTAAAATGAGGCCACGTAGGGTCTTACTGCGTATCCCCAGGACCAGCTGGGCTCTGATTTCTTCTGCTTCCCGATCGCCCACGAGGTGTGTTGCGGCTAGCTCCCTTAGTCGTGCGTAAAAAGCGTCTAATGAGCAGCAGCTTTATAACTGGACAGAAAAAACACCTCTTATTGCCCTGCATAGCCTACTGGTGTATGTATTTTGAATATTAGATGAAGACATGTTTAAGCACAAACTTGAGATGGGTACATATTAACATGATGTGTTTATTTACTATGCTCTGAAACGTAGGTTGTTGAGGAGGTGTGCACAGTACTAATTTTTGAAGATCACAACTTATTGGTTATCCACAGACTTTAACCCAGAGCAAGCGACAAAAACAGTAGAAAAGTCAGTAGTGGCTGGCGTGCGGGCGGAGTGGTGGTTGCTGGGCGGACGACAGATGACGGGGAGCTGGGGAGAGGGAGGGAAAACGGATAACAAACATTAAAAAAATATATAAAAGGAACGTGCCTGCCCCCGATGCTATTTTTCATGTCCTCCCTACAGCACAGGATCCCAACCTCCCCTGCGGCCAATCCTTATGCTGCTTTCATTTTTGAAAATAGTGTCAGGATTGGCCTGAGTGCTGGGAATTTGTGCTCCCAGTGAGACTGGGAGCCTCTGCTTTACTGTCTCCAACCCAGCAACCCATCTGGGTTGGAAACAGTTCAGTGCACATGTCGGTTTGGCCGTTCTGAGATGGTTGGCCTAACCCACATGCGCACTGATAGCAGTGCTGCCCACCACTCCCTGTCCTGACTACCCCGCGATGGCCCTGCCCCCAAAATGCAGCAAGTAGAACTTGAAAAATAAAATAATACCAAACTTGTTTTATTATTGTTTTATTTTACAACTTTTGACGGTGGAAGGGGGGGCGACGCTCCTCCGACATAGTGGAGGAGCTGCCACTGAGAAAAGGAAGGCAGAAGAAAGATAAAGATAAACAATGATTGAGTGAGAAACAGGGATGAGAAAGAACCAACAAAAGTGTGATAAAGAGATAAGAATTCTATGGTGGTAGAAGAAAGAGGCATGAGGTATAATCAAGGTAAGGCAGCTTTGGTGGTGGGCTTCTAAGAAAAGCTTTTATTTTGCAAACTAAGCACTGCTCATTGACTTCTTGGTGTGGGATGAGCATCAGCATTGGATCATTTAAGGCTCAATTTCACATCTGATTACCCATGCAAAAACCAGCTTGTACGACAATAGAGGAATTGTTTTGAGAAGAAGGGGCAAGACTCAAACCACATAACATCATATTTGAAAACAATGATCTGTATTTAACTTAAAGAACCTGTGTTTTGCCTCTTTTTCTCTTTAGGTAAATATCACCATGCCGGGATGGGGTATTTACCAGGTGCAGTAAATAGCTCTTATAAAAAGAGGTAAAACATACAGAATCTGCAAAAAAGAGAAATGTTCTTCACTTTTACTCATAAACCTTGCATTACTTGTACTGGACTGCAGACACTTCTAAAAGGATTTTTCTTTCATAGAGACACCTACATTGTACGCTTAGGACCATGCTCTCATGTTATAGGTGCAGCAGGAAAATCTAAAACTGCTAATTTAACAGGGATTCTTATTACATAAAGAACTCAATAAAACTTCAACATAGTGGGTACATAAATTTCTCCAGCAGAACATGTTGTGACAAACAAACTCCTAGAAAACAATATTTTCTTTTCGAAAATGTTTGCTGAGGATCACATGGACGTCTTTCCTGCATTCTACTTTTCACGATCCAAACTAAGCACCTTCAGCTCTAATAAGGGCTGTCAGCTTATTTACACAGACTAGGTAATAAATGACTAGCAATGCCCTTGCAAAACTGTATGTAGCATGAGAATAACATAAACAATAATGGTGTTATCACCTGAGAATTTTAGAACAAAAACTACCCACATCCAGTTCCCCTTAAAGGTCAAATAAGGGAACAGCACTCTAGACTACTCATCCTTTCATAATTTCATCAGACAGGATGGGCAGTAACATAGCATATTTATTTCATTAATGCTAACAATTCTAAAACAGTATTACTGAATAGCCAATTAAATGGCTCATGGCTGTTTCCTATCCAGCTTAGACAGGCTCAAAAGAGAGTTAGAAAAAGAGAGAGAAAACATCAATTTGCCTACCCTTAATTTGCAGAGGAGCTAACCTCCTTCCCCCATTTCGATAGGAATAATGAAAACAGGTTTACCTTCTGTCGACACTATCAACCCCTATTTGTGGCAGCTGGGCACAAACAAACTTTTAGGAGGTAAATAGCACATTGAGCCAGCTAGAAAACATTAATAACCAACTACCAATTCCTTTAGCAATTGTACTAGTGAAATCTGAGGGCGAATGAATGCAAACTAAATCACATTGCCTCCTTATCTCAGCAGTCACACAGTACTTTTTAAGCTAAAACCATTATTTTTATATAAATGGCAGAGCCATGCTCTACTCAGGGCCCACATATACCACTATCTTTCCTTCTGTTCATATGAATACGCAAAAACTTGCTTTTGACAAAAATAGTAAGCAAAGCTTCTCTTTCTCTCCCTGCGCTGTCATCTCGTCATTTCAGAATTTTTCAGAGGCCGAAGTGTCAAAGCAAACCGTGCCCGTAGCCCTACTAGGCAACTAAATGCAGAACTCGACCTCTAACCCTTACCAGCTGTCCAATTTTTGTGCAAGGCTTTTCCATGCGGTTTTTCCAATTTAAAGCAACTCTGAAGACTGACAGCTACAAGGCAGTCCTGTTCTGTCGGTTTGCTAATAATTTAAAGGTAGGATAAGAACTTCTGCTGGTTTCTTTCTACTTATTTTCATTTATGTGCAGTGTGTGGTGTGCAGTCTAGCAGTATAGAGGTCAGCTGTTCATTCTATACTTGCATGTGTTCATTACTGAAGCCTGAGATCAGTTTGAAAACTACCCTGAGTGGCAGAACTGCTTTTAAAAAGTAAATGTTGCCCAAATTTGACGTTGGTGCTAGGGGCACAAAAAATGAATAACCTACAATGTTTTGGCATATTAGGGACCTCCAGAGTGTCCTCTAGATATCACAGGAATGGGAAATAAGAAATGTATATGGTACACCCTTATAAAATGAGTTTTGTACGCCTGGGTGAAGTGACATTTCACATTTTAGTCCCCCCCATTGTGGTAAAACGCTGCTTAAATTCAACTTTGATGCTAGGAGTTCACAGTATGATCATTAGGCATTATAGAGACCAAAAAACTATTTTAGTGCACTTATTTTTAATAAACATTTTTTTTTCGTATAGTCAAAATTCCCTTTTTGTTTTTTTTAATGATCACCAAACCTTTTGATGGTTCCACATATGAAAGCAAGCCCAATTCCTTCCCTTACGGCTTTAAATGTATTCATTTATAACCCTAAGCACAGAGGCTGTACTGAAACATGAAAAATCGTTGTCACTTTTAAAGGACAGTAATTATTTGACATCAGGACCACAGATGTGCTTATGTAATAATGCATTAAGAAAGAAACCCCCTACTTTTAATCTTTTTCTCTGTTATCCAAAATAAGCTGTCTTTTCTACCTTTTAAAATCAGCAGTCTTTAATGCATGCCTTTATACCAGGTTTGCACTAACTTAAAATCTAGTTGACCCAGCAATTTTTTCTGTGTGGCTTGGGACCAGAAGTAGCCATGTGTTATTGACTCAGCTATGCTCTCGACCAGCAGACGTCAATTTCCACGCCTTTCTCAGGAAAAAACTCTTTTCTGTATTGTAATGTCCTGAAAAAGTTTAATCTCTGTTGGTTGTGACAGACAGCTTCTTCTCAGTGAGACAGCTTAAACACAGCTGTTTGAAAGCTCTTTTTCTAGTGTTGAAAGTAAGCACTGTCACAGTCTATTTAAAAGTCAGGCATTTCAAGGCAGTCAAAATCTATCGTATTGTAATATGGTGTTTAATTCAGCAACAACCAATTAACTCAGATGATGTGAATGCCTTTTAATATCTAATACAATGTATCTAAGGAGAATGCTGTAACATTTTGTATTTTAGTCCTAATTATTGCAAAGCACACAATTGTGTTTTTTCTTTCATTCTATGAGGCCTATTTTATTCCTATTGAATGTGAATTCTAATGTTATCTTTAGCATTGTGGCAATTTGCACATATGTATAGTTTCTTACTCTTTCAATTTTAATTATAGCGTGAAGCTATTTAGCATATGTTGCATAATTTATTTCTGGAATAAAAAAAAATGTAATTCATTCAATTACTTTTTGCATTACAAAATGATGACAAAAAAAACACATTGAGCTCATTCCAGACATTTTCAGAATGGGGTCAGAAAACACAACACAGCGTGCTTAAGGCTAGCCATTCTTACACAAAGAGCGCAATCGCTACTCACTCACACAAGTACTACCGGTGTCAAACCACAAACCACATAGACAATCAAACACACAATCCACCCACAAATCAACACTTAGAACAAAACCAAGAGTCAGCCCACAGACTGTACTTAAACCAAACCTTGTAAATACTAATTTTAAGTCATATTTACAAGAAAAGCTCTCAAACGTAGTCCAAAATATCCCCTCTAGGGGAATCAGCCGAGTACTTTCGAAATCCATATTGGTACCTCCAAGACATCAACACTTTCTACAAAGTGTGCTACAAACAGACATGCAAAAAATATTGTAAGATATACAATATTATACACAAAGTAGCACTTAACTCAAAGTGTACCGTTCAAATTCTCACAATTTAGAGGAAAATCTCCTCATTACCTGCCTATACAAATTGCAATTCATATATTTCCAAATTCCAAAGTCTTTGGCCAAACAAACAAATCAAAAGGTCGACAACCTTACCAAGCACAAATCTCCTCGTTTTAGAATTCTCACGCCTAAGAGGTACTAAGTTGGGAGCAGCAAACACTTGGAGGATCAGATCAGGAAGACCAGAAATATACTGTGCTGCAAAGATTAAGAATTTCCGTGTGCAGGGTACCTCCTTAGTAGATTCCTGTCTTGTCCTCCTCAGTAGATTCCTGTCTCTCATCAAGACCGCTTCCTTGGATAGCTGCTTCTCCGATGAGGTCCATGTTTAGGCATCATTTGAAGAAATAGAAACGTTTTAAGGGGTTCACTGATACACCTGAGCCTTTAAACCAACAAAGAGAGATTGGCACGGAAGCTGCAATATCAAGAAAATGTATTTATTAACCTCACATGAGGGAGACTAAGTCACACAGTACCCTCAGGCTACTGTATGAGACAGTCTAAGGAGTACAGAGAACAGGGCCATATATATGTATTCGTTACATAGCATAAAACCAAGGGGAGGTCCTGGCACATACAAGCATGCTTATTGACTAATATGGGTATATAAAATTTGCTTGTTCAACAAAGTTGGAGGAGAGACTAAACTGAACACACCAGTAAGAATAGCCTGACAGTTCTACACTAGGAGCAGGTGCATTCTACCAACTACACCTTTCTGAGCATGTGCAAGGCTCTGGAAGAGGGAGAAAGCACATGGCGAGCACATGGCTAACTAAAATGGCTGCCAAGGACAAAATGGCTTTCAGCTCATGCTAACAGCGATTCCTGTAATCTTTAACACCTCCAACTGGTTGATGCTAAAGTCCAATACAGAGATATAGGTCTTTGAACTTTAAGGATATCTAGGGTCTTATTTGTGGGTGCTATTATGGTACCAGCACCAGTAGACCTCTTTTTTCATATATCAAAAACTAGATTCCTAGTAGCACTGCTGCCTAGTGTTCCCTGGACATACACCATTATATCATTAAACACTTGGCAACATAAAAGCAACACTTTATGCTTACGTGTCACCACTGTTCATTTGGGTGTCAGTTGTTTGGGGCAATGCCAGATTATACACAAGTAGGTGCTTTGTTCAGGGCATGGTGTAGCTCCTCGAGTCAGTGTGCGCAGCACAGACTGCAGCAGAGAAACACAGAATGGTAGTTCAAAACAACACTCTGTGTTTCATTGGAAGCAGAGTAGTGCTGCCTATGAGAGAGAAGGCTGGTATCCTTCACAGAGGGGTGCTGTCTGTGCCTGGACTCCAATGTGAGACGCATGAACACTGTACCTCTCCAAGTTGATACATCCTCTGTTGGCTTCTTTGCCTGTGCGTCTAAGTCTGTAATATGGTGCGGGCTCATGATCAAAGGCATCACCTCTTTTGTATGAGACCACACCACTGTGGAAATTAAGAAGCACCTCTGAATATTATGTGGGTCCAAAACATACACCTATTGATTGCGTATTACACAGGTGGACGTACAAGCTTCTGCAATCTTTTCAGTAATACAGAAGTGTCCCATGAGCATGAAAAACTGACGCAAATACTTAACTGTGCTCCCAGGGCACTTTGGTCATCCAACTCCTTAGCACAAGCCCTCTGAGGTGTCCAACATTGAAATCAAGACGGAAGAGAAACTGTGGCAGAGGGTAGATGTGTCAAAGCCAGCCTGATTGCCAACTTGATACATTGTTGCATTCTGTCTAAAACCTCTTTTTCATTGAGAGATCATTGCATTTTCATCAGTCTATCAGACATACAGGAATAATAATAACATAAAAACACAATTCTTTGAACTGGATGTTGGTTATTATAAGTACAGTTAAACTGGGCTTTAGGAGGGAGGACCTCGAGAACAGTAAGGACAAACGTAGAGCAAAATTGCGTATTTGATTTCAATACTGAATAAGAAGGGGTGATAAAATAAATTAAATTTTTATAAATGAATGAAGAAATGGATACAAAGATAACAAATAATCCTAGGTTTAATCACTCGATTTGAACTTCAGAAGAGTAGGTCTTATTGACACCTTTTTCTCACACTGAAACAAGCATTGGCATAGCCAACCTGCCTTGCTTTGCCAATCTTCTCCGCTCACCGTGATTGACTTTACCAATGCTTTTAAAACTGTGCCTGCATTGCAAAAGACAACAGCGGCAGCTCGTCATCTTGGAATTGTGCTTTCCATACTTCCAAAACAGCTGCCAAGTTGCTTGTAAATGTAATCTTGATAGTGTTCAAACTAATGCCATTCTAGATAGTTCCAACATTGCTAAACAATATATTCCTTTCTTCAAAGTTGGCCACCATTTTGCATCTACAGTTCTGCGATGGCCAGTCACTCTATTGGTTGACACAAAATAATTTGCATAGCACTAGCAGTAAGCTGAGGGGACGAAATTTAGTGGTAAGAAGGTGAGAGAGGTGGAAGGAGGGGAGAGAGGGAAAGAAAGCCTCATGAGAGGTAGTATTACTTCGTGTTGGAGGGAGTGGAACCTAGAAATACTGAGGCAGGAGAGTGCTAAATAACAAAAGTATGTAAAAGAAATATAGAAAGAAATGTACACTGACATCAGAAGTGGAAGGCTGCAACGCAATCAATCAAAGACCAGGGTAAAGCAGAAATACTCCAGCGGTGGGGACAAACACAAGATTAGGGAGAAAACCCATTGACTCAGACGAAGGGAACTGAAATGGACAAGGAAACCATCTTGTATTGCACTAAGGGCTGACCCAAAGCCTGCTCTATGTAGTATTGTATACAATGTCTGCTAAATCTGTTTGTATTGAGACAAAAAACAGAACTTACTTAAAACTTATACATTAAACTACTGATATAAAATACAAAGTGAAAGGATTATCTATAATGGGAACAATTTATTCAGAATCTGCATTACTACAGAATGAGCAGTCACAAACGCTTGTATGAAGAAATATGAACCACAAAAATATAGTGGTAAAATATTGACCACAAAAATGTCAACCATGCATATTTATAACGTAAAGTACAAAAAATCTTGGTCAAAAAAATTATGCCTGGGGGTGTGGTCTGGCGACGAATGAAGTGAGACGCATACCGCGGGAGCTCCAGCCGCTCGCTGCTTTCTAAAGCATTTAACGTGAAGCTGGGGGCTTATCGGTGCCGTTCCCCTGGCCGCAGGTGGGCGGAGAGTGAGGGGCACCCTCGGACAAGCAGAGGGCGGCTGGGATTCGACGGCTGTGGTGGTGCGGCCGCTTCACCTTGGCCTCCCGGCCCGGATCGAGATTGCTGCCATTTTTAGACACCCAGGCCTGGGCCTTCTCTGTGGCTGGGGAGTGCTGCCCTGAGCCCCTTTAGACTTTTCCAGTGCTGTGCCGCCATAGCTGAGGCCCGGTGCACCTCTGGGGCAGCCAACCCCCGTGGCATTGGCGATCTGAGTGGGACCCTCTCCTGTGGCTCCGACTGTCTGCCGTCTTGGGACCACCTGCTGTGTGGCTGGCAGAGAGAGGAGGCGGCGAACTGAGGCCCCGGATGAGGAGGGATCGGCTTTGACCCTGCTGTAGGGCACGCTGATGGACTGCTTAGAGAGGTACGAGGGCACTGGGGCCTGACCACTACCCCTGGGAACGGATCTTCGCTGGGGTCCTGCACTCTGCCTGACTGCCTATCCACTTTCCTGGGACGCACCTGCGCGGGGACCACCTGGGGGCCCTCCAATTATGTTGACCATATTGGACCTTGCTGCACCAGACCACGTGGTGAGGTAGAGGACTACGTGAGACCGGGTTGTCCCCTGCGCGTTCATCCGGTGGGGGGGGGGCTCACCTCAGCGCCAACCTGTCCAGGCCTTCGATGATCTCCTGGCTGGGCTCTGGAGAGGCTGTGCTACATTACTGCGACCCTAGCACACTCAACCCTCTCTTTAGTGACCTCTGAGACCCCGTACTATTTCACCTTTGAGGTGTGTTGCCGCACTTTGGACCGACGGCGGGTCCTGGGCGAGAGCCGGGGGCGACCCCCTACACTCGAGGGTGCGCACTAGGTGGGTGCCATCTTTGAAACAATCCCCATAAGCCGGAGTGGAGGAGTGATCTTACGACAAACTGTGCCCACCCCTGGAACTGCGAACTGCGGATACCCCTCACGCCTCTTGAAGTGTGGCTGCTGGTGGCTGTGGCTTGGCTCTGAACCTCGGACCCGGTGGTCCCAAACGGGTTCTCGCCCCTGGGGTCCACGCTTGACCTGTATGTCCTATGCTGGGGGTGCGACCTGGGGCAGCCTGGGCTTGCACGACTACACCAATGGGAGTAGCCCGTCTCAGGAGCAAGGGCCTGGATTCAGCCCAGTGTTTCGCGCCACAGCCTGCCCTCTCCCCCGCAATACTGACTGTGGAGCCCTAGCTGACGTGTCCGGCTTTTTGCCCTCCGAGTTAAAGCAGGTACAACTGGTGCCCTCATCTGTCACCAAGCGACCTATTGACCACCCCTAGCCAACACGTCTGGAATTATTGGGTGCTGGGCTCAGCTGGGAGATGACACGCACCAAATCAGTGAAGGACACAGCGGCACCCCCAAAAGACAACCCTGTTGCTGCGCTGTGGGGCAAATTGGGCACAGTGGCCCCTGAGGAGATGGCTTCACAGATTGGGGGAGACTCACCACCTGTCACCCAGGCTTTCATGGCCAACTTCATGACAGAACCTAAAACGGAAATAGGCCCCCTGTGTACGGATGTCCCCTCCTGTGTCCGGGAGCTCAAGAAGGAGGTCACCAACCTTGGGAAGAGAGTAGATGGCCTCGAGAAGACTGTGGATACCCGAACTGAGGACCAAGAGCAACTCTGGCAGCACCTGGCCACCCTGGAAGAACAGCATAATGACCTGCAACTGAAACAGGAGGACTTGGAAAATTGGAGCCGCAGGAACAACCTCCACATCCGGGGGTCCCTCTCGGGGCGGAGGGAACAGATATCATGACCTATGTAGCGCAGCTCCTGCACAAGGTCTGGGGTGACGTGACGCCTCTCCACCGGCTCTGGATCGAGCACATCGAGTCTCCAGACCCATCGGCAGGTCAGGCCTCCCCCCGGACATTCTGACCCGGGTCCATTTCTTCACGGAAAAAGAGGCTATACTCAAAGCAGTGCTTTCTAAACCGGACCTCACCTACAATGGATCCAAAATACAGATATTACAGGACCTCATGCCCACCACACCCTGGAGACGCAGAGATTTTTGACCTGTGAAGGACAAACTGCGAAGTCTAAATATTCAATACCAGTGGAGCCACCGTTTCGCACTCATTTTCCAGTGGGAGTCCAAACGTCGAATGGTGAGGTCCTTTCAAGAAGCGGCACAACTTCTCCATCTCTCCTCAACACCACCATCTAGCCCTACACGTCTCCCGCCCCTCAAGCGGGCCCCTGCCAAACCATAATGGTCTACCATGCGCCGCCACTAACGCTCTTCAAATCCTGAAGAGCAATCCTCTTTGCAAGCCAAGAATGACATTATTCAACATATCCGGTCCATGGAGGGGGACCGCTCGGCAACGAGCTCACAGCCTTTATCCCTGTGAATGACTGGTAACCCATCCTCACTGGCGGTGGAACACGCCGACATCGGAAATTGTCTCACATCCCAGAGGGGTTGATGTCCAGCCCCTAGAGTCAGCCTAACCGCAGCTCCCTACCTGCAGTGCTGACGGTGCTGGACTATCCACCCGGATGACACCTCATGCGGCTGATGACCTGCCCCCTCCCTGTTCCTGGTAGAGTGACTTCTCTGGGTTCACTCGAGCCTTTGGGCCTCGACTGACCCACGACGGGAACAGGTCACTGTGGCCCGGTTGGCCAATGTTGGTTGTATATCCTCTGAATGTTTATATCTTTTCTCTTCCCCTTCTTTTTCTTCCTACTTTCTCCGTAACCTTTTCTATGGCGGCGGGGGCTCCTTTCCAGGTGATCTTTCCTCTTCGACTGGGGCGATGCGTGTCTGCCCTTCCTCCCTAATGCCCCACTTTGCTCTTTACAGTGGCGGGAGGAGGAGGCAGATATCGGATCTTGGACTCTTGGTGTTATCATTCCCCTGACGCGTGCAACTATTCGTATTATTCACACATGCACTGCTCGTATTCGCGCATTGATTATATTTTTAGCTTTCACGCCTTGATCAGCGAATCACTCATGGCATCCATCTCCGCCATTTCGGTCTCCGATCATGCTCATCTCGAACTCCTCCTGCAAGATCTGTCGACTTGTGTCTTTCGCATACCCCATTGGCGCTTGCCACCACACATTCTAAGGGACCTAGTAGATCGGGCAACCATACAGACTGCCATTGACTCCTACTTCGCCGCCAACGACATTCCCAAAATCCCCATCCCAGTAGTGTGAGATGCATTCAAGGCCACAATCCGCGGTCACATCACGTCTCTTACAATTGCATGGGCGCGCGTGGCCCGCCTCCTAGAGAATAACCTCTACAAAGATATCAAGGACCTGGAGAAACAGGATCAGGAGCGCCCTTCACTCGCACACAAACGTCGCCTTGCGAACCTTCGGGAACAACTCTGCTCTCTTCGCACTAACAAGGCTGAGAAAGCCCTCTTAACGCTGAAACAGCGCTACTTTGAAGGGGTGATAGGTGGGTACAGTACTGATCAGACGCTTGCGAGTGCGTGCTGCTAAGGTGCACATAGCCAATATCCAGACTGCCGATGGTACGAGGGTCACCACAGAGACGGCTAAACGTGAGGCCTTCCACACGTATTCAGAAATCTATGCAGCTGACGTACCACCCCCGGCCTGAGTAAAAGATATCCTAGACAAATGCCCCTGGACCCCAATCAGTCCATATCATGTACGGCAGCTGGAGGAACCCCTCACTCAAGAGGAACTGGCAAGTGCTTTGTAGGACTTGCCCCTTGGGAAATCACTGGGCCCGGACGGCCTTCCGGTGGCCTTCTATCACTTGCTACTGTCGCAGCTCCAACCCTACCTCCTAAGACTGTTCAACTCCTTCTCTGACATGGAGGGACCGTCGTCCTCCATGGATCTGGCAGAAATAGCCCTTATCCCTAACCCGGGTAAAGACCCCACCCTATTTTCTTCATTTCGTCCTATAGCCCTCTTGTACACCGACCTTAAAATTTTCACTAAAATATTGGCCAAGTGCCTTGACCCACACCTGCCCGGACTCATAGAGCCGGAGCAGGTCGGCTTTATCCGGCACCGCCAGGTAGCGGACAATGTACGTAGAACTGCCCATCCCGTGGGGAAGGCTCAACAGTGGAACATACCGGCATAGTTACATTGGCCCTGCCCCTATCTCTACACAGTGCATGCCCCGATTGATGACACCACTGCCCCCCTCCTTTATTTCTTGCCCCCCCAGCCGGCCACCATCCTCCTCTTCGCAACTGTCTGGACCCCCACTATTTAGAACTACGATTCTTCTCTCTTGCCCCGCTCCATCTATCATTGCACCCTTGCCACAGATCACTCTCTCCTACTTGGCTTTCTGTCCTCTTCAAGTTCTCTATTCGTTAATTTCCCTCTGTCCTCTCTTGTAGGCTCTTTGCCCTCCTTTTTCCTCTTCTCTCTGTTAGGATAATATAAATGCTGAATATGGGTTCTGAAACTCTCCCACATTGCAATCTAATGTTATGCCTCTTGTGAAACGGGGCTGGCCCACCAAAGGTTGTAGGTGACACGCTGTGTACTATTTACGTAGATGATCACTGAAATCTTCCATGCCTCCGCTAAACAACGCGGCCGTCCCTATGTAGGGTTGTGGGCCCTATGCTGTGTATACATGGACCCTTCCTATGATTTCCTTATGAAAAAGGAAACAGATTTCTGCAAAAAAAAGAAATTTATGGCCCAAAATATCAACAATATCATGGTAATAAGAAAAGATTACTTTTCAAAAACAATATGTTTAAAATATATACATAATAAAGCATAGCAAACAAACATTAATTTACTGGTATAAACATTAAAAATGCAAATAACTTTATAAAAAGATTTATATTTCACTTAATCAATTTGAATATAAAATCATGAATTACAATACATTTGCTATACACATAATTTCTAAATGCAATATATACCTGTAATTTGTATAAAAGAATAAGTCAACATGTGAATATACAATTATTAATAATAACAAAAATTTAAAAACGTTTAGATGCATTCAACCATTAGAAATAATATATCGCACAATGAATATTCTTGAAATACTATTTTCCTCAAGTTTAAATTCGAAAATAAATTCCCATCTAAAGTGCCAATATATATATACATATTTATTCAAGTAGGTGGTAACCCATTCGCAAAGGGAAGGGCTTCCCAAAGGACCCCTTCCCCTTTATGAATGTTTGTAAAACCATTTTTAAGAGCAGGCAGTGATCCCACGGACCTTTGCCTGCTCTTACAAAATGAAAAGAAAACTTTTCATTTTTCGTTTTGTAAAGCATCTTGTTTTCCTTTAAGGAAAACTGGCTGCTTTACAAAAAAAAAAAAGATTGCTTTATTGAAAAGCAATCACGGACATGGTGGTCTAGTGATCTCAGCAGGCCACCACCCCCTTGATTTTTGTGATTCCTAGGGGGTCGCAAATTGCGACCAACCTCATTAAGTTTCAGAGGTAGGCCATTTGCAACCCCCTAGAAATCGCGAAAGGTGTTCTATACACCTTCATAAATTGCATTTAGCGATTTTCTAATTGCGAATCCTTGTGATTCGCAATTAGGTAATCACAAAATGCTAGCTACATACATCTGGCCCATAATGTTTTCACTACTGTTAGTGCATATCTGTTTCTTTCTGAATCATTTGGTCAAAGCCAAGTACACAGGCGATGAATAAAATCTTCATATGATATAATTGGCTACAGATAAAAGAAATATTCTTTCGAAGAAATAAAAAAAATCTTATAGAAACTCAACCAAACTTTAAGCAGTTGAAAAACAAAAAGTAAATATCCATCACCCCAAAGCCATTTGGTCAATGAGCAATGTAGAATACTTTCTATAGATTTACATTTAGACAACCAAGTCTGGTTAAATTGTTTCAAAATCATTTTTATTAGAGAAAGATTACCAAAATCTTTGTGTAAGAAATGGTTAATAGTTCAAAAAGTAAGTTTATATACTTTAACGTTAAATACTTTGTGCATCTCTCATCAGGACTCTGGATACCAAGTACTTTAGAAAACTTATATAAATAATTAAATGAAATATGTATTGGTATACATCGGAAACATAACTTTCTCAAAGTTGTATGGGTTTACATATTTATATTATCTGACACCCATGCAGCCATCACAGAATCTTACTAGTAGATAATTCCTCATGTGCCAATATACAAACAAACATTGTTATTTCAATTATCAATCCTAAATGAGCCAACATTCAGACGCCTTGCATGAAAATGTATAATTGCAGATGGCGATTAGAATCAGATTCAGCAAAACTAATGCACTTGATGAACATGCTGTGCTGCCACTTTTATATCATTGAACTTTTTTACGATGTGTTGAGCAATCAAGTTTGAGGTAACACATCATGCGATATCTAAATATATGCGATGGTGTCAAATAATCTAGTCTGCTCTTCGGTAGATAAGGCTAATAAAACATATCTATTCAGAAATTAAGCCCATCATTATAAAGTAAGTAATATTATTAATACATTCCCTCAATATCAGTCCATATGATGCTCAGTCATAGATATGGTTAAAAAACAAATGATGTTCGGGATTCTACAGGCCTCTACCAGCAAGGCATACATTACAGTGTATGAGTTTGCAAAATTGGAAAAGAGCGAACAGCTACATCTTCATCAAACGGATAGCCAGAAGAAAATCCCTTCTCCTAAAGGACATTGCTGTACAACTAAAGTTAGCAAAACAAGACTATAATACCTTAAGAAAAGATGAGACCAATAAACATACTCCTGTAGTTTCTTACAATACTTATTATTGCCCAGTATGCATCATCTTTAAGTATGTCATGGAAGGTACATGGTTACGGTTTGTCTGGCTGTGGTTTGTAAGTTAGTCCAAAGCTTGCCAGAGTGTAGGATATTTACAAAACTGGGCCATGTTTAATGGGGAGCTTTGAAAAAAGGTTGGGAGAGGTGTATTAACTAATACCAACACCAAGCCTATGTGGCTTTGTAAGGAGAGGTACATATGCATTCCTCTCAGGTGATGCAAGATACTGAAACATACATTAAGTACATGTTGCACTTACTTTCATACAATGATTCTACAGTATTCTTTAATGTTGCTTGCAATAGAAAGTAAACCAAAAACTATATTCGCTAGGACCAATGATTCAAAATACTACGTGCATTTCCATGCCTTTTATTTATACAGAAAGTTTGCACGCTGATCTTTAATGTGAGCAAACTTTTCAATAGTTCTTTTGTTGAATTCTGGAACCTGATTTATTAGTTTCTTTTCCATTAACAGTATGGTCAATGCATTTAGTCGAGCTTGTGCCATTGTGTTTCTTAAAAATGTTTTTCATCCTCTTCAATGTGGAAAAGCATCTTTCAGCCTCAGATGATGTAATAGTTGTTGTACTGACTATTCTCAATAATTTAAGAGTCTCAGAAAAATAATTATGTAAGTTGTTTTGATATAAAAATATATATAAAGCCATGGCACCACCTGAAGCCTGCTGAAAGTCCTGTCTTCCATCCAGGATTGATAGTTCAGCGGCAGTCTTTACTTGTTTAGCACTGGATATGCTTCCACTGTTTCACTGAGAGCTGCAGTAGGGAAACCTTTGCTATGTTTTTTAAACAGGTCACTATGCAGTAGTGTTGCACTGACTAGATCCCTTGTAAAGAGTTTAGTCTGTTCCAAAGAGACGCACACTCCCCTGCTCTTAGGAATACAAACCCCGATCTGCTCCAGTCATGGCAGTTGCATGTTATTACGTCTGCCACATGCAGGATATTGCTTACCCCTACAATCCCTCCTGAGGAATTTGTGGATTTTAAGGATATTTGTTTAAGGATAATACATTGTTAATGGACCTACAAGGCCTTTGTCTTACTTTATATGCAGGTTTTCCAGGTTGGCCACTCTGTCTGGGATCCACAAGGATAGTGAGCTCTAGAACTGATCTGTTGATGTTGCATTCAATACTCTTTGCAGCTTGTATAAGTCGTAGCCAGTCCCCTGTTGAATAATTTACACTTTTAGGAAAAGTCTCTTATGATAAAGTGCAGGGTCAGGACAAAAGCTGGCCACTGACAGTCTTGAATCACCAAATAGTTTGGCACGGGGTTACACAAGTCTCCATGAGAACATGTTAAGTACATTGTTTTTTAAATATATATTTCCCTTAGCCACACAGCCACCTTATTAGTTATGTAGTTATGTATTGTAGGTCATGCCCCAGCCCTGATTTTATCATTATATATATATATTACCACAGGTCCTGAATTTCCGTATTTTCTCCGATACAATCCAGGTACAGACCACAATAGTGCGCTTCCAATTTGTAATAAAGTGCTTTTATTCTTCTTCTCATTGCCAGCATGACACGTTTTGGCTATATATATATATATATATATATATATATATATAGAGAGAGAGAGAGAGAGAGAGATTGAGATTTATGGATTTGCACATTTTTATTTGCTATGAGGACATTTTTCTTTCTAGTACACTCTGTGAGTGGGCTGAATATTGGTGAGGTCACTGTAAGGGTAGCCCAGCTCTTTCATGTGTCAGGTGTTGGTAGTGCAGTTTCACAGCAGAGAACTTTCCAGAATTTCCAGGAGCAGCATCCTGGTTAAAGGAGTACACGCGTTTCCTTGTGGTTACCCAAATGAACAACCAGGTCCCAATCTCTGTCCTCCTCAAATGGATTGTAGATGGTGTTGTGACATACATTTTGATTTCCCTCAATGTTAAAAGCAGGTGATGTGAATCAGAATACTTTAATGTTAGAAAGGATTGAAGACTCAGGAATATATTTAAAAGAAGTTTAATCCAGATAAAAAGGAAGCACTGCCGGTTACAGGACTTCAGGCTCCGGCTGGCTCCATGCAACTACCTCTATCTTGATTCATGGGACCGATCAGATGTTCTAGTCTAGAAAACACTGATCGTGCCATGAAACAAGAGTTTGGAAAATAACAAAGAAAGAAGCTCGTGCATGCAAGCACGAGAAAAACATCTAAAAGATATATGTAACATTTTAGCAATGAAAACATACAAACTCCACTTAGTCACCCCCACCCGCAACGCAAATGGTGGATCCCAGCACGATGGGGCACACCAATACTGCTGTTGTACCTCAACAAGCAGGGGCACTCAATGCTCTCTATCGGCTCGCCAGAGAGGTGAAGGAATATGGCAATGTCTCTCTCGATCATAATCCTTCCTCTTTCATACTCTACTCTCCCCTTGCTTATGCACTCTTCCACCTCCCTCAACGCCCCATACATCAAGTGTCGTAAATCACTTTTGTCATGCAGAGAGACTTTGCCAAAGCAAAGGCCTGAATTATCAGCAAACAATGGTATAATCACAGAGCTATTTGCACTACACTTTGCTGTGGTTTGTTCAGGGGACAGGAGGCTTAACAAGCTTTGCAGGTGATTCTGCTTGTTCCACATTATTTGTCAAAAATAAAGGGAGGCTTTGTCAACACTCTAAGCAATTGGTGGAAAGTTGGTATGTTCCTCTGATGACATATGGTCCTTTTCTAAAAACTCTCAGGCGCTATTTTGGCACTGCCTAATTAAGGTAAATATATCTATCGGTATCCTGGTTTCTTTCCTATTTGGAGCAGTGGAGAAGGAAATATTTCTCAAATTAACCAGACAGGCCAGTGACAGATTCTATAGGACACACTTCGGACCACAGTGAGGCATTCTGCTGGGCTATAATTCTTATTAAGTGACTACAGGCCCTGGCTTCTTGGCTTTTCTATGCTGTGAGGCACTGCAAGGGACTCACCATCTGCTCCTATTAGTGTGGGGGGTACACCTCCTGTAATTGGGTAGGCACCAGATACTTATTTCTCTACACGGCCAGGCATTCCTGAGGGCTGTAGTTCTTGGTCTGTTGTCTTTTCCTAGCTGTGCTACACAGTTGGTGTCGTGCCAGCTGTTACTCTTACTCTGAGACATGCTTGAGTGTAGGTCACTCAGACCACACCCAATTCACATTTCTGACCACAGTCAGGCCCTCTGGTAGGTTGCTGTAGTGTTTCAGTGACCTCTGGCTTACTCAGTATATTGTACTTTTGAAGAAGTGGTATGCAGTTGGTGGACTTCAGTTTTTTCTACATCATGTGTTCTCCATGCTGTCATCCTAACAGGTGCTACCAAACAAAACCTAGGGAGCTTATGTAGGGCTACCATTTTCAGCAAACTATCGTCCCCTCAAGCTTCCTTCTGTCCCCTCCAGAACAGCAAAGATATTATAAAAGTAAGTTTGATCCATGATATTCCATCTTGAAGAAGAGGTCCAGCAGTGCTGGTGCTCCACTCAAACATACCATGAGAACTTGTTTTCCTGCTGAGTTCCTGAACCGTAGCAGCAACTGAGGTTCCTACTTGTAAGTGTGCTGACAATGAGAAAGGAATTATTTTTTTTTTTAAACCTTTATTCGTATTAAAAGGATACACAAATCTGGGCCTACAACCAAATTGGCCGGCCACAATACGGAAATCGGGCAAAAGATCCAGAGCGAGCATTACAGTACCAATCATTAAGGAGCATGAGCGATACAATCCCGGAAAGGAGGAAACACGGAAGATCTAGGCGACCAGCAAACAGGAGCAGAGAAGGTTAATTTTATAATATGGGGAGAAGGAGTACAACAGGTTCAGTGTCAACATAGAAGAATCCGAATTCCCAAAACAAACCCTCAAAAACGGTAAGGGGGTATGGGGCCGCAATACAGGAGAGGCAACACCGTATACATAGGTATAGAAAACAGTTGCGTTAAACACAATTAACATGCGATCACTATCGACTTTGCATGCCCACCACCCAATAGCACATCGGAACCAGAACGAAGGGATCGGATGAACATCTTACCAAAACTGACCCGTCATACTAACCTAGGGTAAAAAAGGGAAGGGGAGGAAAGAGGGGGGGGGGAGAGAAGAGGACAAGAAGGAAGAAAAGGGAAGAGAGGAAGATAAAAACAGAAAACTAAAGAGAAGAGCGCCACGCCGACACAGGCGTCCTGCGGCGGGGAACACAGGAGAGAGCAGGAGCATTAGCAACGAGGAGGGTATGGCAGTCACTATGGAAAACAGCAGAACTATAAGAAGAAGACCAACGACGCTACAGACCCACCCCCAGTCATACCACGGGAGGCAAGGACAGACGCGGCACTCCTATAAAGAGATACAAAAGGGCCATAGAACTGAGGAAAATGAACATCAAATAGGACCCAACCCACCCATCCCACCCTGCACCCCTGTAGAAGGCTACGGCCTACCCTTCAGACAGCGTGCCTGTCGCCCTAAACCAGAACCCGAAATGCAGTAGAGAGAAGAGAAAGAAAGAGTAAATGAGACAAAAAGAAGACATGAACACAAAGGAAGAAATGGGAGGGAGGAGCAAAAGGGCAGAAACAAATACATTCGGCCACAGCCCTCCGCCCAACCTTACACTCATTGTACGAATGAACCAGAACGACACGATCTCGAGCGCCATAATACTTACAGGGGGGGACCTCCCACCGCGCTATGAATATAAGCAACTACACCACAAGTTCGTAGACCAAAAATCCACCGGAAGTTGTGCACATCACCCCAATCCTTTCTTAACCACAAACCCCACCCACCACATGACAATGTGAAGTGAGCCACTTGATGCGAGGCAAGCACACAATTGAGCGAAAGTACGATAAAGACGTAGACCAGGGGGGTCAATCAACCCGCAAGTGAGCAAAAGTTCAAATAGGTAGTTCAAATGTATCAGCAACAGCAGCACGGGCAGTGAAAAACAGGAGTTCAGTTTCGCCGTTCGGAAACGCGGGAGTTTCCCCGCAATGTAGAAACACGAACTCGTAGATGCAGAGACAGGCAGCAGTCCAGTATTCCTCCCAGGCACCCAAGTGGGACTGGGCTCCGGCACAACATCCGAGTCCCCGATCTCAATACTTCGAAGAGCAAGGAGTTCCAAAGCCACTGGCCCACTAAGTGGTTGATGACCAGCAGTAATAACCCTCGCAACAGCCGAAGGGGGTGAGGCAATGGAGGCACTGGGACAAGGGGGATGCATGAAGAAGCGTCCATCCAAGATGGCGGCGGACCGCGAAGAGCGTATAGGGGCATTGGGGGCCAGGGACGCGTGCAAGGATCTCAGGGCATCAAGAACATCTCCAATCGTAGGCTCACGCACCATGTCCAGGCCCCCGTGCAGTCCGGCAACCCAAGTCCGCCGCCACAAGGTGATCCATATTCCAGATAGGCGGCAGCCATTTTGTGAAGTCAGCCCCTTCACCACCCTCCGTTACTCTCAAAACGGTTCAAAAATGTAGGACTTTACAGAGCTCCGGGGGGTCCCAGCGATGGCGGCCTCGGTGCAGCAGGGGTACTTGCCCAATGCGGGGGTCCGCCTATATCAAACGCCGGCGCTCCTCACCAGCAGAGTCCAGGCGCGAGGGTCCAGGGTTGCCGGACGCAGCAGCGGCGGGGGGGACCCCTTTACATGACCAGTCCCCGGAGCATCGCGCCCCGCATCAGCCTCAGGCCACCGGGACTGGCCCGGCTCAGGATCACCAGGATGTTCGCACAACGGCTCTCACCAGTGGCTCACTCTCTCGGCTGGGGCCGACAGTCACAGCAATACCAGGCCGGATCCCATAGGCGAGGTCCCGGGCCAGGCTCCACGGAGGCCCCGGTCCACTCGGGGGGCACAACTGCGGAACCGCGGCACGTCGGAGCTTCCGGGAAAGACGGTGAGTATGAGCAAAGCGTTATGTTCCCAGTTCTTCGATAATGTGTCGTCTCCGGACAGGATATAAAGCAGGATATACGAGTCAGGCCGGAGGGCTGACGGAGCCGAGCTAAAAGGCGACCATTACGCTCGCGAGCCTGGCTCCTCCCTCCGAGAAAGGAATTTTATACATGTCATGGCCATATTCACATTCAAAGAATCAGGGGATGAATGGGAAGCTCAGTGCAAGTGGCGCAAACACCGACACCTGGCATGGCATGAAGTCCTAATGCCCAAAAAAATAAAATCAAGTGCAAACAGTGAGCAAGGGAAATATCGAGTGATATTACTATGCACGAGATGTGTCATTGCTGCAATATTACACATATACAGTAATTTTCCCTTTGGTAAATGCCTTTGAATTTAAATCTGAAAGTTCGAAGCTCTGTCACTGTGGTGGTATGTTTATAGCAGGCGTTGAATCTAAGCCATCAATGTAATTGATTTTGATAAGCTATTCGAGGACTATATGTTTATTTCTGTGCAGAATTGTGTCCAAAACATTTTTCTTTAATTTGCCTAATTGAGTAATGTATGTTCTAATGTACAGAGGCATGTGCCTGATTTCTGTAGACTTTGGCAATCATTGATTTTTGATTGAAGAGCTTGTTGTTACACAGATGTCTTTTTCAGTTCGTTTTCTCAGTGTTTCATAACGGGTGATGCTTCGAGACGCAAGGCTAAGGCACAGATTTTAAGTTTGCCTCATTTTGTTGTAACCATCAGCAATACCAAAGGTACTGCAGAATAATGCTTCATTTAATCTGTTCTTCCAAATTCACCCCGACACAACATTTTGATATGACTTTTCTTATTGAGTTGACTTTTCAAATGTGAGTCATACACGTCAGTGTGAAAACACCACATGCATTAACATCATAAATATATACCCCTTCTTGTGCAGCGCTGGATTTTAGTAAAGTTGTTTATAAGTTTGCTAGAAGTAGATTAAAACTCCCAGGAAAGTCAGTTCTGTGGCTGTGCTTTAAAATTTCTGTGAAAAGTATGTGTGCATCGAAAAAGGCCTTTTACCAAAGGCTTGGGGGTAAAAAGCAGGCATCAGTGGCGTCACTAGGAGGGTGCGGGGGTGCGGACCGCACCGGGGGACACCCATCATGGGGTGACACCAATCTGGTTTAGGTTTCGGAGCTCCTGTAGGGGCTTGCGCCGCGCGCGATGGATGTAAAGTTTGTCAGGCCGCACTGAGATTTACATTGTTCAATATTCCCATTTATGAATCTGAGGGAAAATGTAATCCAGCGCTTAATGGAAAGTCTGATTGTTGAATTTGTGGACTCACAACTGAAACTCTGATGCACATTTGATGTATTTGCCACAGACTCTAGTAGCTTAGAAAACTATACCAATGAATGATTTTTAACTTGTCAAAAATAAGACCCACTCTAGAGGTTGTTAGATATTGTTTTAGAATCAAAGATATTAGTGCAATTATAATACTAATGAAATTTTAGACAATGTGTAGTAACCTTTTACTATAGATTTCATATATACCGTACCTTTTACCTACTATCTTTATTTGAAATTTATCGTGATTGTGATAGACTGTTTTAATTGTAATCTTTGGATTAATACAATAAATGTCTAAATTACAAATTATACCAGTGTTCCAATACTTAGCCTTGAGGCATTCATTACGTAGAGGAGGAATTTATTGCTGAGAACGAAAAAGTAAATAATCAACTTTTAATTAAACGTATTATATAACTATGAAACGTTTGAGTGTTTGAGGATGCACATTTTCAGACCTGATTTAGGTCTCTGACGGACTATACTTCTATGGTGCACCCAACCTTTCGCAGTCCAGAAATACCTTATACAGAAGCTGAGAACAATTTTATTTGCCATATCACAGCACAATTTTGACACTTTATTTATCTTTCATATCCTCACACAACATTGCTAAGCTATTTAGCATTTATAGAAAGTAAAATGTGAAATTTCACAACCATACATTAAGCAATTTTGCACCTAATGGTCAAATTTCAACTTCTATTTTATAATTCCTTCTGTTTATGTATTGTTCATCAAGAATTAAATGCTGGAAGGCGCAGGTATTTATTTTTATAAAATAACATGTCTGCCGTTTCATCTCTTGCCTTCCAAAATCTACATTCATCCCCATGTGTCTACTAAGTCAATGATATTTCAACAATTCTGACTGAAAAGTAAATGAAATAATGTTTATGCATTTTCCCACATGTTGTTCAGAGTATGCTAAATATTCCGTTTACATCTGAATATATTTACATGTTCTTTTGTTGTCACTTTTGGAGAGGGTTAAGTAAACAATTTAACTATTTAAGTAACATTTAAAATCTTCGTGTCAGTACTTCAATCCCTACAGTACATGTGGGTGGGTAATATTATTAGTATATTTATTTTGCTATTATGAGGATAAGGTTTTAGGAAGATGGTTAAAATTAAGGTGCAGGAGCATTTTGGGCCATATTTATAAGGAAGTGGCAGAGCACAGCTTTAGCCTCCTTGGCTTAACGGTGCGCTTCACCACTTCTGAAACGCAGGGCTGCACCGTATTTACAAGAATACAGCGCAGCCTTGCATTTCTCCATGCACTGGCGCTAATTTTGCTGCCTAGCGCCAACACAGGCACCCTTGCATCATAGTGCAAGGGTGCCTTTGTTGAGGGAAATGATTATTTATGTGTGGTAAGGTGACTCTTTCTGCACATAAACAATCACATAGAAGTTGGAAAACATTTTTTTTTTAATGAATGTTTATGTGCAGAAAGGGAAACCTTCCTGCACATAAACAATCAATGGCGGTTTGCTGTTGCTGCAGCACACATGGAAATAGCAAAAACAAGGAGAAATCAAACATTTCGCCTCATTGCGCCAGGGTAAGACCATGTTTTCCTTGGTCTTAATTTTAGTGCTGCCCTATATTTGCACCACCCTTGTAAATATGGCGCAGCGTCAAAATCAATGGGTGTTGCAGTGGAACTCCACCACAACACCCTTTGCCCACCCCTGTCATGCTAAGTATAGAGTGAAAAGGTGCCTTAATCACAAGGCTGTGCTAAGCCACGTTAAGTGGCTTAATGCTGCCTTGTGAATAAGGCGGAGGCCCTATCGCCGCCACAATGTCGAGAAAAGTGATGTTGTGGTGGCAATAGGGGCTTGGAAATATGCCCATTTGCTTCTTTTACTAAAACTTGTTTTAGGCTTTCAGACACTATGGGGCCCATTAGGTTGTGGGCGGAGGCACCACTGCAGTGCTGGCGGTGGCGGAAAATCCATTTTCCGCACGCGAGCAGCGTTCCTCATGTCCGCCACATTACAATGGGCAAACATAGCCCATTTCCCGTCTGCCGCGGTGCGGTGTGAACTACCATAAAAATGCGCCCGCCACCGTAGCGGTGGGAGCCAATATAGACCCACCACCATGTGGAATGACGTCCCGACCGCCGTACAAATCAGGATGCCCAAAACAGCCAGTCACCCGGAACGGAGAAACCACCCAACCAGAGACGGTGGAAGCACAACAGCGGAGCACCAAACCAGACTCCCGGTCCCCTCCACCCGGTCCAGACAGCAATGGAGCCAGCTCTACACGTCTTCCCGATGCTGTACCTGATACAATACCAGCAAGTTATGCACCGTCGCGGTCAACGACGCAGGTATGCAATGATACAACCCCACACACAACACCCAACTCATGGGCAGATGTAGGGTACCTGTCCACACCAGACACCCTGGTGGGGACAGGAACACATCCACAAGTGTACCCACACATGTCCTACCTTTAAGAAAATCCCCCCTCCGCATTCAGGTCACCCGTTAACCGCAAAATCACAGCAATCCCCCGTTCACGTCACATCAGCGGTCAAGACTCCGTAAAACATGCGCACAATGCAGTAGGCAGGGCCAGCGCCAGGCATGGGCAGTCCACAAAGATCATAGGGCCACACCACCATCCTCCACACACCAGGCCCCCCACAACCATTAGGGGACATGCTGTGTGCTCCTCCTGTGCTCCCCCTGCACAATAATCAGCCACATGAAGCCAGGCCTTGCACCACATACAGCAAACAATCAGGGAGACAGTCTCAGCAGGTGACACCCCTACACTAACCTCCTTTCCCTGCTTCACAGGGGTCTGGATGGGAGTAGAAGTTGTGGGTGAATCTGCCTTAGCTGTTTTTTTCCTGTGGACCCTTAGCAGGCACCAGCTTTACAGCAGGAACGGGAACTGACTGCTTTTCTTTGCTTGACAGGAGAGTCCTTGGCTGGGGATGCCTCTGAGACATGTGAGCCTGAGGCCTGCTTCTTGGTTTTTTGCCCATGAGTGTCACCTGAAGGGCTTTTGGCTTTGCGCTCTGGGCTGGCTTTGGTTTTTTGGAGGGATGGTGTCTGCGCTCTGGCCCGCTTGGGCTGCTGCTGTTTTGTGCTGCGTGTGCTGTATCTTGAGCCTGAGGTCTGTGGTGTGTGGTCACTCTGGTCAGATGTAACAACTGGCAGGGGGGTGGCCAAAGGGACAGAAGCTGGACTCTGAGCCTGTGACAGCTGAATGGCTGCCGTCACTGTGGAGGACAAAGACTGGACAGTCCAGTGTAGCCCACCCACATCTGAAAGAATGCCCTCCATGAAGGCAACTACCTGTGCCAACTTTTTCTCATGGTCTAAGAAGGCATGGAGAAGAGTTGTCCGACTCACACACAGCTGGCGCACAACGTCTTCAGCCTCAAAACTTATGGCAGCAGGGAAGACAGGGGCAGCGGTGCCTGGGGTGAAGGACACTCTTCCATTCTTACTGGTGTGAGCACGTGCAGCACTAGTGGGAGTAGTTTGGAGGACAATTCTGGGACCTGCACCCCCATTTCCCCGCCCTTTTTGAAAACAACAGTAACCCCTTTTGAATAAAATCTGTGGGGCAGGTTTCCTGTGTTTTGCTAAGAATACTCAATTGATTCTCTTTCAATTTCAATTTCTTTTCTATTTTACACTTGAGCATGCCTTTTCTTCCACTATCTTCTGCGCCTGGCAGCAAGCCCTAACTCCTTTATGTTTCTTAATGTATATAACATGTAAATAAACTGCTAACTTAAGTGGCCAGAATAACTATCGTTTTTCAGAATTATTTCTTTTGGGTACCATCAATATTAATATTGAATACGCATTTGGCTGTCTGTTGTTGTCTCTTTTCTTACTTTATAGGATTAAGGGCCAGATGTAGGTAAATCGTTTTTACCGATTCCAAAATACCGAATTTTACCGATTCGGTATTTTAGAATCGGAAAATGGGATGTAGGTAAAAATTCGGTAAAAAATACCGAATCGGTAAAATTCGGTATCGGACAATCGGAACTTACCGAATCGGTATTTACCGATTCGGTAAATACCGATTCGGTATTCCCGATTCATTTCTATGGGCCAAAAGGCCCATAGGAATGAATAGGGAATACCGAATCGGTATTTACCGAATCGGTAAATACCGATTCAGTATTAAATACCGAATCGGAAAGCTAACAAAAGTGAAACTCAAGTAGGCAGCCAATCAGGTGCCTCCACCATCCCCCTCCCTACCAGGAAGTGGCTACACAGGCAGCTGCAACTAATTAGAAGCTTCTGGAAAGGCAGTTGGAGCTGAGCAGAGTGCAGGAGCAACAGAAAGGGTTTGGAGCACTTTTAAAAGTGAAAAATGACTAGCAGCCAAGAAAAAGAGCAGCCTGAGAGGAGAAGGAAGCTGAAATTCAGCAGCATGGAGCTGCAGGTCCTTGTGGAGGAGGTGGTCAAGGTGCACCACAAATTGTTTGGCAGGCAGTCCCTCACTGTGGCTGAATCAGCCAAAAGAAAAATCTGGCTGGACATCATGGAGAAAGTGAATGCCGTGGGGGTAACCACCAGGGACATAGATGACCTTAAAAAACGTTTTTATGACCTGAGGAGCCAAGCAAATAAGAAAATGGCAGAACAACACAAGCAGGCATCAAAAACAGGCGGAGGCAAGAACTCAGCACCCCCCCTGACTGACCTGGAGGAGATGGTGGCCTCAACCCTGGAACCAGAGAGCGTCTGCGGACTGGGAGAAGTAGACAGCTCGGCCAGAGCTGCAAGCAACAAAGGTAAGACAAATGCACTGCATTCCCCCCAACAGCAACACCCTTACCTGTACCCTTAGTGGGCAAGTGAACCCAAGTCCAGTACTGCTAGCAATATACAGGGCAAAGGCATGATGTGACATGTAGACAGGAAATGTAAGGACATGTCATACAGCACACCAACCAATTAGTACATGTAATGACTGCATGCAGACCATGGCCAATGTGATAATTATTTAATTGTAGTGACTGTGAGACAGTAGCGCTTAGCTAATGTACGCTCATATGTCCACAGGTGAAACGTCTCGCAGGCGCTCGCAGGAGGCTGAAGGGACACCACCTGAGAGGGAGGAGAGTCAGGATGCAGGACAAAGTACCCCCAACGTACCACAGGAAAAAGCTGCATCAAGTAGCCATCCACCTGCCCAAGACACAGAAATGGGCCAAGAGTTGCAGGCGTCCCCTAGGAGATCACAGTCCCCTCTCCTGCTGTCATCACCAGAAATGCCAGCATCACAGCATGATGGGATACCCCCATCACAACCAGGCAGGAGGCATCTTGTGGCTCCACTCCCCGATTTTAAGTCCGTAGCAGCTGACATGGAGGGTGACGGACAACAGAACTTGCCCGTAGCAGTGAGGCCTAGCACAACACACTCCAGTGCAGGGATGGGCCAAAGTACAGCAAGACGCCGCAGAGTGCAAGAAAGGCCAGCAGGTGCACCAGTTGAGGGTGGAAGTGTGTTCCTTGGTCTGGAGGGGAGCATGGTGCGGATACAAAGGATGCAGGGAAAAGCCATCCAGGCCTGCCAACGACAGCTGAGGTCCCTGAATAGTAACATGGGAGACATAGGAAAGGGCATCAGTGAGATGGTACAGGTCAACAAGGAGATGGTACAGGTCAACAAGGAGATGGCACAGGTCAACAAGGAGACGGCAGCAGGGATGCGGGCAATCAACAACTCGGTGCAGCTACTATGCACCAAAATAGACAATGATTTTGCTGCAAGGCACAGGGATAGACGTCGTGCACATGTCCAAAGTACAGCCATCAACCGCCTGGCCACAGCCACATCCCTGTTATGCAGGAGAAGCTCCAACATGCAGGAGGCCATGACACAAAACACAAATGAGGTCTCAAGGGGCATGGGCAGGATGACCAGTGCCCTTGAGGCGCTGTTGAATGCACAAACTGCACACACAGCTGCTCTGGATGTGCCTATAAGTGAGGAGAGCATGAGCAGGAGCAGCATTGGAAGCACCCCTTTAACTGAAACCAGGAGGAGGAGGCGCCATGCTGAGGCCACAGGCCAGCACGACAGTGAGCAGGTTGAACAATCTACTAGTGTTACTGGGAAGCGAGCAAGGAAATAACTTTCACAGTGCATGTTGAACTGGTCCAGAACTGTGAGCATTGCAGTTAAATGCTTTCTGGTGCACTTTTGTTCTTTAAAATACCAACGTCATTACAAAATTAAACTAGTGTTCTAGCATTCTACATATGTCTTTGTCTCATTACTTACTCAGAAATAGTTGCGTGTAATGTCCTCACGTCTGTATCTGCCATCACTTGGTGTTGACACTCCAGCAGGTTGTGGTTCAGGCACAGCAACCTCGTCGTCATGATCCTCAAAGTCTGACAACTCAACCTCTGTGCCCTTCATCACAGCAAGGTTGTGCAACATGGCACAGGCAGCAACGATTTTACAGCAGGTGAGAGGGGTATACTGCCGGGCACCTCCACTCTTATGCAGGCACCTGAACCTGCTCTTCCATATACCAAAGGTACGCTCCACAATATTTCTTGTGCTCTTGTGGGCCCTGTTATATCCCCTTTGGCTGGGTGTTGAGGGGTTGAGGTAGGGGGTGAGGATGAAGGAGCGGAGGGCATATGCTCTGTCTCCTAAAAGGAAATGGGAATACATTACTCACATGCATACATGTACTTCTTTCTGCAATAGGTGTTAATGGGGTCGCACACTGTGTCTTACCTAGCCGGTATCCTTCACCAAATTCCCCTGCTGTCAGCCGTGCATTGATTACCGCTGTTTTGAAATATGAAGGAGTCGTGGGTACTCCCAGGAAATTTTGCCACAAGGTCAGTGATGGCACACTTGGCATTGCAGATCACCTGCACATTGATGGTGTGGGTGGACTTTCTATTCCTATATATGTATTCGGTGGCAGCAGGGGGACAAATGGGAATGTGGGTGCCATCAATGCAGCCAATGATATTGGGGAAACGCGCCATCAGATAAAAGTCAGATTTTGTTTGGAGCAGTTCAGCATGGGTTGCAGGGAAAGATATATAATGGTCCATCCTCTGTAACATGGCGTCAAGGAATTTGTGGAAAAAGCGTGACAGGCTGCTCTGGGTCACCCCACCTACCGCAGCAACCACGCTCTGGTAGCTCCCAGACGTAAGCAGGTGTGGCTGCACAGCACCTGCACGTGGGGTGGAATGGCGTGCGCCCTTGGGGTAGTGTGCTCCAACAGTGGGTGGAGGTCCCTGATGAGGTCCAAGATGGTGTCTGGGTCCAACCTGTATCTCTGGAGAATCTCTGCCTCTGCGAGCATGAACAAGGTGATCCTCTGTCTGTAGACCTGCTCTTGTCTCTGCCATTCCCTCTCTCCTTCCTCCTGTAGCCGTAGCCGCCTCGCAATGACATAGAATGCCGCCATTGTGAGAAAAAGTATTGCATTTTGGGTCCATTTTAATAGGCTGCACCTGGTTACCACCTGATTTCAATCCATGGTAAATACAGACTCTTAAATACCGAATTTCAAGCAAATTCGGTATTTAAGAGCTTAACTACATCTCAATTTTACCACTTCTTATTTACCGATCGGTAAATTTACCGAATCGGTAAACACTCCGAATCGGTAAATTTACCGATTCGGTAAATTTACCGAATCGCAAACTGTTGCCCTGCAGCCCCCTCACTGTGGCTGCAGGGGAGGATGTAGAACTGTCATCCTGTGGGCCACCAGAGGGAGATGGAGGTGTTGGTTGGGCCGCAGGTCTGTCCCTCAGAACCGCCACTAGCTGGCCCAGGAGGTCCACAATTTGGCCCATGCGAGTGTCTATGAACATCAGCAGCAGGCGGAGCTCACAGGAATCTTCCTGAGCCTGGCCCATTTGTCCCTGGGCCTGTACATAGGCTCCAAGGACTCTGGTGATGTTGTCCAGGGCTTCGGTCCCAGTTTCCGGTCGGATTTGACTCCCCCTTGCCCTCCCACCAGCCCTGCTGTCACAGACCTGTTGCCTCACCACTGTACGCACCCCCCTACCCACCTGCCCTCCTCAGGTGGTGGGGTGGGGTGGTCATCCTCTGGGGCAGGGAGAGTGTTGCACTGGTGGAGGTGGTGGTGGTGGAGGCCGCACAGATAGTTACAGCAGGGGCCAGCGTTGTTGTTCTTGCTGTGGTGGTGGTGGTGGTGAGGACAGTGGAGTCCTGGGACCTGTTGCGCCCTGGCATGCCAGATTGGCCGGCTTCATGCTCCGCATCCTCGCAATCCTGTGAGTCATCATCAGAGAGTCCATGTTCCGGGGGTGGAGACTGGCTCTGTAGGTTAGATGGCATTCAGTGCTGTGCATGTTTGTGCCCTGATTTTCTTCTACATTGGATTTGGTGAGTCACACTTTTGTTTCTGTGACAGTTACATACGCTCAGCTGTCTGCACACTGTAATTTGATATTGTTTCTGTGTCTACTTTTGTGGGATGTGAGGGCTGGTGTTGTCATATGGCTCCATGCTTTTCTAGAGGAATGGTGGGGTGCATGCACTGTCTACTTACCTGTTCTGTTGTCACATTGGGGTGGCCTTTCTGATACATCTCTGTAGGTGTGGTGGAGTGCTCCATCCAGCTCAGGGGTGAGACAGGTGGGCCTGGTGTGAGTTGTGGTGCTGGCCTCCCACCCACAAACACCCCTCCCTGTGAAGATGGCTACCTACCTGTTAGCTGAAGGTGAACAATGCAATGGCTGACACATGTTTCTGTGGGTGGGGGGAGTGCTCCATTCTGCTGGGCTTTGGGATAGGGGCATGGTGGGAGTTGTAATGCAGGCTTCCCACCTACAAACACCCCTCCCTGTGAAGATGCCTACCTACCTGTAAGTTTGGTTGGTGTGCTACAATGGCTGCCACATGCTTCTGGGTGGGGGGAGTGCTACATCCTGCTCAGGGGTAGGACAGGGGTGCCTGATGGGAGTTGTAGTGCAGGCCTCCCACCCCCAGACAGCCCTCCCTGGGAGGATGGCAATCTACCTGTAAGTTTGGTTGGTGTACTACAATGGCTGCCACATGCTTCTGGGTGGGGGTGTGTGCCACATCCTACTCAGGGATGGGACAGGGGTGCCTGGTGGGAGTTGTGGTGCTGGCTTTCCACCCACAAACACCCCTCCCTGTTAAGGTGGCTACCTACCTGTTAGTTGAAGGTGAGCAATGCAATGTTGACACATGCTTCTGGAGGGGAAGTGCTCCATCCTGCTGGGCTTCGGGACAGGGGGCCTGGTTGGAGTTGTAATGCAGGCTTCCCACCCCCAAACACCCCTCCCTGTGAAGATGGTTACCTACCTGTAAGTTTGGTTGTTGTAATGCAATGGCTGCCACATGCTTGTGGGTGGGGGGTGTGCTTCATCCTGCTCAGGGGCGGGACAAGGGGGCCTCTTGGGAGTTGAAGTGCTGGCCTCCCACACACACACACACACACACACACACACACACACACACATCTCCCTGTTAAGATGGCTACCTACCTGTAAGTTTTATTGATGAGATACAATGGGTGCCACATGCTTCTAGCTGGGGTGGAAGTGCTACATCTTTCTGAGCTGTGGGACAAGGGGGCCTGGTGGGAGTTGTAGTGCAGGCCTCCCACCCCCGGACAGCCCTCCCTGGGAAGATGGCTACCTACCTGTAAGTTTGGTTGATGTACTTCAATGGCTACCACATGCTTCGGGGTGGAGGGGGGTGCTGCATCCTGCTCTGGGTGGGACATGAATGCCTGGTGGGAGTTGTGGTGCTGGCTTCCCACCTACAAACACCCCTCCCGGTGACGATGGCTATCTACCTGTAAGTTTGGTTGGTGTACTACAATGGCTGCCACATGCTTCTGGGTGGGACAGGGGTGCCTGGTGGGAGTTGTAGTGCAGGCCTCCCACCCCCAGACAGCCCTCCCTGGGAGGATGGCAACCTACCTGTAAGTTTGGTTGGTATACTACAATGGCTGCCACATGCTTCTGGGTGGGGGTGAGTGCCACATCCTACTCGGGGATGGGACAGGGGTGCCTGGTGGGAGTTGTGGTGCTGGCTTCCTGTCACGACGTTCTAGTGCTCCAACTCTTCGCGGGGGCAGTAGTGACGAATGTCCCAATCACCCCTCCACCGGTACTCCCGCTTCAAGAGCTAGACCACCAGCAGGGGGGAAAAGGGGAATTGGACAGAGAAGAGAAAAAACCTTCGCCTCAGCTGTCACCAGTACCTTCAAGAGACTGCAATAACTTCCTGCTGTCTGCTATGGAGGTGCCTAATACACAGAGTAGGGAGAGAAAGACAATATACCACAAACCTTCTTTCACTAAGCAGTCTTTTTAATAGGTAAAGCAAAACTTGTCCTACCAGTTCTAGCCCAGGTTTTTGCCCCTCTTCTAATAATGTTGATAGTATCTGGCAAGGCTCCTTGCTGTGAAAGAATACACAAACATTAGACTCTCTCTAACTCTATAAATCCCCACTACTCTCTCTCAGTCTGACTGTTACCTGCGAAGCCTTCTGCCAGGCGTGGTCATGGGGTTCTGCAGCAGGTTTGAATGCCTTAATGTAATTCGAAGAACTATTTTCCAAATGTCTCTCTTGAAGCGCGCAAAAAGGAAATAGGAAAGAAGAATAGGGAAGGGAAAGTATAGGATAAGCGCAAGGGGAAAGTCCAGGGAATTACACAGTGCTGAGTAGTTCAGAACTTAAGTTCATGCTCTCAGAGGCATTTATTCATATGCATAATGCTGCCTTACTTGTCGAGTCTGCTACCTCTTCTCCTGAACAGAAACTTCTTTCTTCCAGTGGTTGAGCTTTACAAATTCTGGAATTTCACTGGAACCTGCATACTCGCTGTGCGCCCATTTGCCCTTTCAGAACATAGGGCAGTCAGAACGCTGTACTGCTGTGAATCCCTTTGAAACGCTGTCTTCTCTCGGAACTGGGAAAGCGCTCAGCGGGAAATTCTGTCTACAATACTATCTCTTGACATTTCAGCTACAACTTTGAACTTTCTACTGTCCTTATTCCAACTACTCCCGTCATGAATCTCTGACGCGGAGCGGCGGAAAGAAACAGCTGCTCTAACGGAAATCTTCATTGAAGTGCGCAGTTAGAAGCTCGCGACTTCTCGACATCCACTAGAGGGCGCACCACCCAGGTTGATCTAAAAGGGGACATTACGCGGCCATCTTAGGGAGGGGAACTATTTACAATAACTTAAGCAGATTTCTATTTAACATGCAAGATTTTCCCTAGAATTTCCGAAGCTTACCGGAAAGACACGGGAACCAGACATTAGCCCGAGTAAAACGGGACATTGTCCGGGAATGGAATGGTGGTCTCGAGGAACCTACAGTAGCTACTTGGTGAATCCTGACAGTACCCCCTCTCAAGGACCGAGGCATCGGTCCTGGTTTGTGTGGAAATCTGGAATGAAAACGTTTTAACAATTGAGGGGCATGGATGTTAGCAACAGGTTCCCAAGACCTCTCCTCTGGGCCAAACCCCTTCCAATCCACTAAATATTTTAATTTCCCTTTCTGGTACTTGGAATCTAAAATGTCTTTTACCTCATATTCAGTATGTCCTTGAACATTAATTGGGTCTGGGGGTTTACTTAGCCGCATGGGTGATTGGATCTTTTTCAATAATGACACATGAAAAACAGGATGAACACCTATCTTGGATGGTAGTTTCAATCACACTGTAACTGGTCCTAACACCTTGTCAACTGAGTAGGGACCCACAAATCGCGGCTGGAATTTCCTGTTTCCCTTCAAATGGAGATTCTTAGTGGACAGCCACACCTGATCTCCTTCCTGATAATGTGGGGCCTCCTGTCTATGTGTATCTGCGAATCTTTTGTAGGCCGATTTAGCTTTGACCAAATTCTGCTCCGCTGATTTATGCAAAGAGCTCAGATCTGTGAGTGCTCTCTTAGCTGCAGGAACACCTAACTCTTCCTGTGTAACAAAGAAGTTTGGATTCTGGCCAAAGTTTAAATAAAACGGAGAGTAACCCATAGATGCACTCTTCGCATTATTGCAAGCAAACTCAGCCATCCACAATTTATCCGACCACTCCCCACCTTGATCCATCAAAAACAACCTCAGGTACTGTTCTAATTCCTGATTGGTTCTTTCAGTCTGCCCATCTGATTCAGGGTGGTAGCTAGTAGACAACCTACTCTCAATGCCCAACCCTTTCAGAAACGCCCGCCAGAAGTGAGAAATAAATTGAGGGCCACGATCTGAAACCACAATCTTGGGGACACCATGAATTTTTACAATATTCTCACTGAAAACTCGAGCCAAATCAACTGCGGTTGGAGTGCCTGACATTGGAATGAAATGACTCATCTTCGTGAAGGTATCTACAATCACCACAATAGTATCAAATCCCCTACTTAATGGCAGATCTACTATGAGATCCAAGGAAATAGTATGCCAAGGATAAGTTGGGGTGGGCAGGGGCTGCAATAAACCCTGTGGAGCTTGTCTACTAGGTTTACTTCGAGCACATGACTCACAAGACTGTACATATCTTTTGATGTGAGTGGACATCCCAGGCCACCAAAAATAACGCTGCACCAACTCTTGGGTCTTTGCAATTCCTTTGTGACCAGCCAGCGGATGATCATGGCAGTTCTGTAACGCCCTTTCCTGTCGACTGATTGTAGGAAGATATAAGGCTTCCTTGAAATAGGGTAGCTGTTGTCGGCACTGTCTTTCTTCTCCTTGTTGGACCCACTGCTGGATTTCCTCAGTGGATAAACTTTTTCGAACCTCTTCCTGAAAATTGTCTAAAGAAAGTGCACACACTATCTTGGCTTCAGGAATTATAGGTCTAGCTTCCACAGTATGTTCAGATTCTTCAGTATGCAATCGGGACAATGCATCTGCTTTCCCATTCTTAGGCCCTGGTCGATAGGTAATCACGAAATCAAAATCCGCAAAATAAAGAAACCAACGAAGCTGTCTTGGAGTTAAGGTCTTGGCGGTTTTTAGGAACTGTAAATTTTTGTGATCCGAAAAGACTGTAACATTGTGCCTTGCTCCTAGCAAGTAATGTCGCCAATCCTCGAAGGCGTCTTTCACTGCTAATAACTCTTTCTCAGTGATGGTGTAGTTCACTTCAGCGGAATTCAGTTTCCTCGAACGATAAGCAACTGGGTGAAGTTGTCCAGTGGCGGAGTGGCGCTGAGAAAGAACTCCCCCAATCGCCTGATCCGAGGCATCCGCTTCCAGGTAAAAAGGTTCAGCAGGATCAGCATGCAAAAGAATGGGGGCCGATACAAATGTTTTCTTCAGGATTAAAAAGGCGGTATTAGTCTCGGTAGTCCACTCAAATTTGACTCCTTTCTTCAGAAGACCAGTGATGGGGGCAATCAGCTGAGAAAATCCCTGAATAAATCGTCGGTAAAAATTGGCAAAGCCCAAAAATCTTTGAATTTCCTTAACATTCTTGGGTGCAGGCCAGTCCTCCACTGCTTTCACCTTTCTTGGATCCATCGTAACTCCCTGAGGAGAGATAACAAATCCAAGAAATTCCACCTTTGAAGCATGAAATACACATTTTTCCAATTTGACAAAGAGATGATTAGACTGCAATCGCCCCAGAACCATCCGCACATGTCAAGAGTGTTCCTGAGTGTTTTGAGAATAAATTAAAATGTCATCCAAATAGATGATCGAAATCTTATCAATCAAATCACTCATGATGTCATTGATGAAATGTTGGAACACCGCCGGTGCATTACAAAGGCCGAATGGCATAACACAGTATTCGAAAAGACCGAACTTGGTTCGAAAAGCGGTCCTCCATTCATTCGAAGCGCGGAGGTACCCCTTCGGGAGTGATTCCAGCGCTATATAAGCACATAATTAATGCCCTTCCTTCATGCGGACCAAATGATAAGCTCCTCGCAAATCAAGTTTAGTGAAAATTTGAGCTTCCTTTATTTGATCCAACAAGACAGAGATCAACGGTAACAGATATCTATTCTTGATGGTGATCTGATTTAGTGCTCGATAATCTATGCAAGTTCTCAAACTTCCTTCTTGCTTCTTTGGAATGAAAAACAGCGGTGATGATACTGGAGACTGGGAAGGTCTAATAAAGCCATTGGCCAAATATCGATCCAAGTATTCTTTAAGATGTTCATTTTCTGCCTCAGTAAGAGCATAAATCCGGCTACAAGGGAGAACAGCTTCAGGTTCCAAATCAATGGTGCAATCATAAGAACGATGCGGTGGCAACAGATCTGCTTCCTGTTTGCTAAATACTGTCTCTAAATCACGATACTCTGGAGGGATTTCTTCAGTAGTAACTGCTCCGATGGATTGACCTCCAAAAGACAACAGCATAGATTGTGTGGTTTCTTTCACCAATGACCTTGGACCATAACAGTGAGATAAACAAAATTTCGAATGCAAACTGACTGTTCGATTTTCCCAGTCTATAGTTGGATTGTGAAGAGCTAACCAGGGCAATCCAAGAATCAATTGGAATTGTGGAGCATCAATTAAATTAAATTGTATCACCTCACGATGTCCATCCACTTGAGTTATCTCCAACTCTTCCGTATGACTGGTGATGGGACCAGAAGTCAGATTGGTACCATCTACGGCGCGTACCGGCTCCGGACGGTCTTTCTCAATCGCTCGAATTCCCATCTGTCTAGCATATCGTATATCACAAAAGTTTCCAGTGGCACCTGAGTCCAGCATGATGGCCACTCCTAAAATCTGATGTTCACGAAATTGCATAGTCACATGAAGAATCACATGAGGTGTCATAGTTTGGAGAGTATTCAAAATTAAATGAGGTTCAGGAGTCGTCTTGTCTTCCTTCACCACCAGAGCGACTCCACCTACTGATGGTTCACCTCGTTTCCCTTAAACGGAGTCTTGGGCCGCTTGATGCACTCCTTGACAAAATGGCCTGAAGCACCACAATATAAACATAACATTTTTACCCTCCTTTGTTCCTTTTCTTCTTTGCTCAATGGACCACGGACTGATCCTATCTGCATAGGCTCAGATTCAGTATTTCCTCCCGAACCTTTCTCAGTCTTTGCTCTGTCAAAACGAGGGAAATTCATCTTCCAATCTCTCTTCTTTTCACCTTTTCGTTCCGAATTGCGGAAATCCAATTCTAACACCAGATCCACCAAAGCTGATAATTCTGTGGGTCGATTGGGAACTTGAGCCAACGTATCCTTGATTTTATCCCTTAAGCCCCGATAGAATAAGGCTGCTCTCTTTTCCTCTGGCCAGCTGGTCTCCAAGATCAATTTGTTAAACTGCGTAAGGTAAGTAATTAAATCTTTAGACCCCTGCCGCAGCTCCAACAATTCATTATCGGTGGCCTGAGAAATCCTTCTCCGATCAAAAATCCTAAGAAACTCAGCCTTAAATTTAGTAAAGTCACAAAGCAAAGGATCATCTTCACTAACCAAAGGCATAGCCCAATTGGCTGCATCCCCACTTAAATAGGATAGAATAAACGCTACTCTAGATTGAGCATCAGGGAATAGAGTGGGACGGCACATGAAATGGAGGGAACACTGAGTCAAAAAATATTGTGCCTTCTGAGGATCCCCAGAAAACCTTTCTGGGGCTGCCAAAGGAATCAAAGGGGAAACTGAATGGATTACCTGGGCAACGGACTTAGTGTCTGTACTGGACCCACTAGGACTTGGGACTGCGGGACTCTGTACTGGATTTCCCATAGCCAACCCGTCCACCTTCTGTGCTAAGAGTCTTGTCTCCTGACGAGAGGCCACTAACTCTAATTTTAAACTCTGATTTTCCTCTCGGACTGCTCCCAAATCCCTCTGTATTCCTACTAATATTGCGCCTAAATCCTTCAAATCCATTCCTTCAGCCATACTGCCCGGGCGAAAGAAATACGTGGGCACTTCAATCTGTCACGACGTTCTAGTGCTCCAACTCTTCGTGGGGGCAGTAGTGACGAATGTCCCAATCACCCCTCCACCGGTACTCCCGCTTCTAGAGCTAGACCACCAGCAGGGGGGGAAAAGGGGAATTGGACAGAGAAGAGAAAAAACCTTGGCCTCAGCTGTCACCAGTACCTTCAAGAGACTGCAATAACTTCCTGCTGTCTGCTATGGAGGTGCCTAATACACAGAGTAGGGAGAGAAAGACAATATACCACAAACCTTCTTTCACTAAGCAGTCTTTTTAATAGGTAAAGCAAAACTTGTCCTACCAGTTCTAGCCCAGGTTTTTGCCCCTCTTCTAATAATGTTGATAGTATCTGGCAAGGCTCCTTGCTGTGAAAGAATACACAAACATTAGACTCTCTCTAACTCTATAAATCCCCACTACTCTCTCTCAGTCTGACTGTTACCTGCGAAGCCTTCTGCCAGGCGTGGTCATGGGGTTCTGCAGCAGGTTTGAATGCCTTAATGTAATTCGAAGAACTATTTTCCAAATGTCTCTCTTGAAGCGCACAAAAAGGAAATAGGAAGGAAGAATAGGGAAAGGAAAGTATAGGATAAGCGCAAGGGGAAAGTCCAGGGAATTACACAGTGCTGAGTAGTTCAGAACTTAAGTTCGTGCTCTCAGAGGCATTTATTCATATGCATAATGCTGCCTTACTTGTCGAGTCTGCTACCTCTTCTCCTGAACAGAAACTTCTTTCTTCCAGTGGTTGAGCTTTACAAATTCTGGAATTTCACTGGAACCTGCATACTCGCTGTGCGCCCATTTGCCCTTTCAGAACATAGGGCAGTCAGAACGCTGTACTGCTGTGAATCCATTTGAAACGCTGTCTTCTCTCGGAACTGGGAAAGCGCTCAGCGGGAAATTCTGTCTACAATACTATCTCTCGACTTTTCAGCTACAACTTTGAACTTTCTACTGTCCTTATTCCAACTACTCCCGTCATGAATCTCTGACGCGGAGCGGCGGAAAGAAACAGCTGCTCTAACGGAAATCTTCATTGAAGTGCGCAGTTAGAAGCGCGCAACTTCTCGACATCCACTAGAGGGCGCACCACCCAGGTTGATCTAAAGGGGACATTACGCGGCCATCTTAGGGAGGGGAACTATTTACAATAACTTAAGCAGATTTCTATTTAACATGCAAGATTTTCCCTAGAATTTCCGAAGCTTACCGGAAAGACACGGGAACCAGACATTAGCCCGAGTAAAACGGGACATTGTCCGGGAACGGAATGGTGGTCTTGAGGAACCTACAGTAGCTACTTGGTGAATCCTGACACTTCCCACCCACAACCACCCCTCTCTGTTAAGATGGCTACCTACCTGTTAGTTGAAGGTGAGCAATGCTGACACATGTTTCTGGAGGGGGAGTGCTCCATCCTACTGGTCTTATGGACAGGGGGCCTGGTGGGAGTTGTAATGCAGGCTTCCCACCCCCAAACACCCCTCCCTGTGAAGATGGTTACAGGGAGGTTGGTTGTTGTAATGCAATGGCTGCCACATGCTTGTGGGTTGGGGAAGTGCTTCATCCTGCTTAGGGGTGGGACATGGGGGCCTCTTGGGAGTTGTAGTGCTGGTCTCACCCCCCCCCACACACACACACCTCCCTGTTAAGATGGCTACCTACCTGTAAGTTTTATTGATGAGATACAATGGGTGCCACATGCTTCTAGCTGGGGTGGAAGTGCTACATCTTGCTGAGCTGTGGGACAAGGGGGCCTGGTGGGATAGTAGTGCAGGCCTCCCAACCCCATACAGCCCTCCCTGGGAAGATGGCTACCTACCTGTTAGTTTGGTTGATGAGATACAATGGGTGCCACATGCTTCTGGCTGGGGTGGAAGTGCTACATCTTGCTGAGCTGTGGGACAAGGGGGCCTGGTGGGAGTTGTAGTGCAGGCCTACCACCCCCAGGCAGCCCTCCCTGGGAAGATGTCTACCTACCTGTAAGTTTGGTTGGTGTACTACAATGGCTGCCACATGCGTCTGAGTGGGGGGAGTACCACATCCTGCTCAGGGGTGGGACAGGGGTGCCTGGTGGGAGTTGTAGTGCAGGCCTCCCATCCACAGACAGCCCTCCCTGGGAGGAAGGCTACCTACCTCTAAGTTTGGTTGGTGTACTACAATGGCTGCCACATGCTTCTGGGTGGGGGGAGTGCCACATCCTGTTCAGGGGTGGGACAGGGGTGCCTGGGGGGGAGTTGTAGTGCAGGCCTCCCACCCCCAGACAGCCCTCCCTGGGAGGCTGGCTACCTACCTGTAAGTTTGGTTGGTGTACTACAATGGCTGCCACATGCTTCTGGGTGGGGGGAGTGCCACATCCTGCTCAGGGGTGGGACAGGGGGCCTGGTGGGAGTTACAATGCAGGCTTCCCACCCAAAAACATCCCTCCGTGATAAGATGGCTACCTACCTGTTAGGTAAAGGTGAACAATGCAATGGCTGACACAGGCTTTTGTGGGTGGGGGAGTGCTCCATCCTGCTGGGCTTTGGGGCAGGGGTCCTGGTGGGAGTAGTAGTACAGGCTTCCCACCCCCAGACAGCACTCCCTGTGAAGATGGCGAACTACCTGTAAGTTTGGTTGGTGTACCACAATGGCTGCCATTTGCTTCTGGGTGGGGGGAGTGCCACATCCTGCTCAGGGGTGGGACTGGGGTGCCCCGGTGGGAGTTGTGGTGCTGGCTTCCCACCCACAAAAACCCCTCCCTGTTAAGATGGCTACCTACCTGTTAGTTAAAGGTGAGCAATGCAATAGCTGACACATGCTTCTGGGGGGGAGTGCTCCATCCTGCTGGGCTTTGGGACAGGGGGCCTGGTGTAAGTTGTAGTGCTGAATGGCTGTACACATACAACTCTGGGTATGTAGCTGGCTACCTTTTGGGGGAATCCGATGGGGTGAATGTTACATCTGTGGGACCTGTGTTGTGTATTGTGGTGCAGATAAATGGGTTTTGGCCTAGGCGGTGTAGCTTTGTTTGTTTTTCAAGAAAGTACATTGCAGTGTAATGGTATACATTTGTTTGTACTTACCAGCCTGCACTCCCCCGGGTATTCCTTTGAGACTTTCTGGATGCAGTATGGCAAGCACCTTCTACTCCCATGCAGTGAATGTTTTCGGTGGAATGGGCGGCCACCGCCAGTCATCTGAGCCAGCTGACGGTTCTTGTAGTTTTTTTTGTTTCACCATCCTCTTCAGGTCATGCCACCGCTTCATGATTTCCTGCTTGGTGTGTGGGGGGGTCCCTACTGCATTGACCTTATTGACTACCCTTTCCCACATTTGTGCTCTGGTGGCTAATGGTGTCTGTTGGACCAGGTGACCAAACAATTGTGGTTCTACTCTGATTGTCTCATCTGCCATGACTGACGACTCACTGTTAGTGAATTTGGGTATTTTATTTTGTGCCATGGTGTGTGATGTGCAAATGGTTTGAGATGCAGTTGTGAGGGTGGTGGGGGTGGTGTAGGTGGTGTGTGTGTGTTGTTGTGCTGGTGAGTCACATGTTTGGTGTTTTGCCTATCCAATGTGCTGCAGGGTTTAGTTCCTTCAGGGCTGGAGTAGTGCAAAGGATTCTGGTCAGGGAAGGGGCTGGTTTTATACTCAGCTATGTGGGTGTGTCAACATGGAGTATTGCTGTCAGGTGTATTGTGTGGGTTGTCCTGGGATTTGTATTTTTTAAGTTGCCATGGGGGTGTGTCATTGGGGTGTGCTATGTGGTTTTGGGGGCAGAGCTAGAGTGATGTGTGCACTTGGTGGCTTTGTTGTGTGTTTTTTTGTCGACCGCCATATTTGTCACGGAGCGTCCGTGGCGGTGGCAATGCACCAGCCCTTCCGCCAGCTCTCCCATTCATACTGTTGGCGATTGCTGCGGTCAGAAACAGCGGATCGTCCCACTGTGACCTCAATGGAATCATAATTTTACAGGCGGTCACTCCGCTGGCCTGGCGGCGGTTTTGTGTGTTTCCGCTGCGATTCCGACCGCCGCATTAGGGTTTTCCCCTGCTCCACCTGCTACCGGAGGTCTTTCGTAGCATCATTCCGCGGCGGTCTGAATTTTTGGACAGTTGGCCACGGTACCAGCGGACGGTTGAATTCCGCTACCATGGCGGTTGGGGTTGTTTTCCGACCGCCATACTAATAGACCACTATGTCTATGTATGTCAGTGAATATTCATACCCAGCATGCCAAATACTATATGATCTACGCAAATAAAAGACTATTAATCAGGCCTTAGAAATTCAACAGGTAGTTTGTGCAATTCACAATAAGACAACGATTTCCAACACCACTGTAAACTTACTTGTATAATATTATTTGTTTTTTATATTTGCTCAATAAACACTATTCATTGTGGTTTTTAGGTCTGGCGCTAGTCAAGACCTTTTGAATTTACTAAAATTATATGTTTAATAGGCTAACTTTAAGGGGCTTTCAGCCAGCTTTCTTCATCCACGGGTCTGTCATGTCATTCACGATTTGCTTCCCTACACCAGAGTTGTACTGGCCTATAGGGCAATCAGGCAGAGACAGAAGGGCTGGTCTGACAGCCAGTGAGTGGTCCAGTTGTTTGTCTCTGTCTGGTGGGCCAGTTTTTACTGTTGTTTAGTCTGATATTACCACAAATATTGCCTGCAGCAAACTCACATTTATGCAACCTTCCATATCTTGCAAAAGACCTGTACCCTGTGTCTTTAGAAGTTCAATACTGCCCAATTTGCAAATGTGGGCCACTCTTTAGCCATGTAATTCACTAATGGGGTCCACTTTTATTTCGATGTTCAGGCCTATTTTCTGTCCCATCCAACCCTCTCTCCCCCTGTAGCATACTCAATGGGGCAGTGGGTCAGCCTACTTAAACCACTAGCTAGCCTCACTTTGAGAGACTGCATGTTACTCTTTCACAAAGAACACATCCACACACAAGGTAGTTGCCTTCAGTGCCAGTGGTTTTGTTTTTACTTCATTATTACTTAGTGTTGCCTTTGTGTTTAAAGCATAATGTGATTGAAGGACGCTTTCGAACAGCTGTCCAAGTTTTTGAAGTGAGCTAAAGCACATTCCAGCTTTAGAAGTTCCTTTCCACTGCTTATGCTGTTGTAAATTCTTTTTGGAGAGACTTTTGTTTATCTGACTGCTGCTAATGCACAGAATAACAGATTGCATCCATTTAAAACTGCTCTTTGTAAAGTTATTGTCTTTTTAAAAGGCACACATTAAAGTGCATTTATAGCTGCATTCCTATATGTCATGCTGGTATGTATTTTAATTGAAAAATACAGTTATACTTGTAAAACAATTATGGCTGTATATCATGTTGGTATGGTTTCTATTTTTTTTCCAGTTCTCGTACACTTCGCGTTTATAAGGCATTTAAGTATTAGATTACCAATTGAAGCTGTGCTGTTTTTTCAAGTACCTGCTCTATCTATCTATCTATCTATCTATCTATCTATCTATCTATCTATCTATCTATCTATCTATCTATCTATCTATCTATCTATCTATCTATCTATCTATCTATCTATCTATCTATCTATCTATCTATCTATCTATCTATCTATCTATCTATCTATCTATCTATCTATCTATCTATCTATCTATCTATCTATCTATCTCTGTCTTTGTAAACTTCTTTATTTATCTATCTTTTCATCCCTATCTATTTATAATAAAGATTTACAAAAACAAATAACAAAAAAACATTAGCACAGTAAGAGGCTGGCAGACAAGACAGACTGATCAACATTTTTAGGTCTGGTGTTAGCCTAGACCAGTGGTAGGGCGGCCGTGTGTGGAGAGGGTGGCGGGTTGGCAAGGGGGTAGAAATAAACTATAAGAATAATTTAAGAAAGGTCTTACCTGCTGCCCTGCTCTGCTATGCTCCCGCTGATGCCTGCATCGCTCTTCCTCTTGGTGGTCGATGGCCGAAAGGGGATGTGGCCTCAGGGCACAGGCTCTGCGCACAATCCATGTGCTGCTCTCACAAGAGAGCAGTGCTGGGTTTGGTCTGAGCGGCCTTGTTTGCCACTCAGACTGTTCTTTTAGTCTGTGCTGTTTCTCCAGCGTAACCCAGTGTAACACAGAAACATAAATACACTTGTGTATTTGGCTGGCCTGGGTGGCCGACCAAACACACATGCGCACTTACGAGTGCAGATTACTCCTCCCTGACATGCCCGGACCGGCCCACCTATACTTTTGTATTGCGGGGCTCAGACAGCATAAATAAAATGATAATAACATTGCATTATTATCATTTTATTTATTGTATGCTGCACGGACTGTGAGGCGATGCTCCTCCACGATTACGAAGGAGCAGACGCTGGCCAAGATCTTTTGATTTTACTAAAATTATGTGTATATTACAGTTACTTATAGAGGTTTTCAGCCAGACTTCATCCCTTACTCTGTTGTTGTGTCTTTCACATCTGTCTACTGCCCACTCGAGCATGCATCATGGGGCAATGGGTCTGCCAATGTCAGTCATTTGGCTGACTTTTCTGTGAGTTATGGAATACTACCCTCTCTCAAGGAGCACATACAAAGTAGTTCCCTACAGTCCTTGGGACTACCATGGTAATATGTGCTTTTTTGAGACCCCAAAAATAATTTTGCCTTAACAAATGCATTTTTTCAGATTGATGGGGGCACAGCAGCTTTGCCAACAATAACATTTTGCAAAAACCATAACATAACAATGCAAGAATTGCCAAAGTCAAAAGACTGGCATCCAACACCAAGCCTATTGGCTTTGACTATGCCTATTTTGATCATGTTTGCCCTCATATTCACAAGCCAGTAACCCCAATACTATGACAGATAGCAAAACCGCATACTTGTCAACATGCCGAGGAGACCACTTGCCCCAGTTGGATCTGTCTAATCATTGGATGGGAGGTCTCTTTCGGATGTAAAGAACTAATTTTAACAACATTCCAAACTAAATGCGCCAAACACAAATACACTCAGTTCAACTGTCCCTCAATCCAGTACTTATTGCAAAACCCCTCAATTTCGTACTGTACTACATTTCTGCATACTACTGAAAATACTCAGATTCCAAAACATGTTACTACTCTCATATTGAGCATGGTGTTTGAAACCTTTGCAGGGATCTTTGAGTGTCCTGTGGGAAAATCAATGTTTCATCTACGAGGACCCATACTAGGATACAACTCTGCACCTTGCCCCCATGATGGATTTGAGTTCCTGAACAGAGACTGATGGAGGTAGTGGGGTGGTTCTTTAAAGGTTGGGGCATGATGCACAACATCTACAAAAAATGGCAGCTGGCTTTTCACCAGTCTTGGGCAGCTAAAAGCTGAAATGCTCAAAAGCACACTTTGAGGTATTGTTTCTGATAGCACTACAATGCTGAGTTGGCTGCCGCATGGCCGCCAGGACAGATTTACATCTCCACTAACATTGCTCCTGCGGTATACGCCAAAGCACTTTCAGTTAAAGTGTACCGCCAGAGAGGTGGTAAACAGATATCGTGGGTGGGCTGTGCAAATCTGACTTAGGTGGGGCTACCAAGACACGAGTATTTTGGTGGCCTTCCCCAAACAAAATCAGAAGGTAAAACTGTTCATTGGTATGAACCACTTACACTCGATTGGGTCACTCAGTCTGCAGTTTGCAATTCAGGACCCTAATTCATTCCTGTTTCCAAACAGATCTTTTCAAAGCCTGAAATAAAACCTAGTTTCTTGCTGTCTGCATTCTGGCGCTAACCTCTGCATTGAAAAAAAGATGAGCCTCGCAACCGCTAGACAAGGTTAATTCCAAAACCAATATAAATGGGATAGGACTTAGGGCCCGATTCACACAACTAACTTAAGACAAAATCCTAAACTTACTACCATTTTGGTATTCACAGATGGCACTTACTCTTTTTGGTATTTACAGAAGGCACTTTACTCATTTCGGTATTCACAGAAGTTAGGAGTCCTAACTTTAGGACTCCAAAATACCTTCTGTGAATACCAAAAGCCTTAAAATTAGGATTTTTCTCAGTTTAGTAGTAGTAAAGTTAGGACTCCTAACTTTTAGACTCCTAAATAGCTTCTGTGAATACCAAAAGTCTTAAAATTAGGATTTTTCTCAGTTTAGTAGTAGTAAAGTTGAGAAAAATCCTAATTTTAAGACTTTTGGTTACTGAGAAAAATCCTAATTTTAAGACTTTCGGTATTCACAGAAGGCATTTAAGAGTCTTAAAGTTAGGACTCCTAACTTTGCTACTACTAAACTGAGAAAAATCCTAATTTTAAGACTTTCGGTACCTAAATTATAATTTTAAATTTGTTACCCACACGTTTCCCACTTCTTAAACATTCTAATCACTTCCTCCCATGATGGTGATATAGATCTAGTACTTCCTCTTGTTTCTGCTTGATCTCCTGTAGACTGATAAGGAGCAGGGGGCCCCAATTATTCATGAGTCCCCTAACCTGCCAGGAGACCTTATTCAGCCTAAATCCAATGGATATCTGCGGGATATGGTAGACTCAGGGGCCCTTCTTTACATATTCTGCAGAGGTCCCCATTCTCTAGATCTCTGCTCACTCTTCCTCTTCACATTATCGGCTAAAATAGCTTCTCAGGTCTAGAAAAACTGCTGCCTAGGCCATAAAAACCTCAATAGACCCCATATTTACTTCTGAAAACCCTGCCAGATTACTGGATCACTCTTTCCTGAAAACCCCGTCCATCCAAACCAACAGCACAATGGAGTGGTCTGAAATGGCATGGCTACAAATCGCCTTTTCCCACCTTCCCAATGCACAGCTGAGCAGTGCATAATCTATCCCTGAATACTGTCTATGTTTAGCTAAGTACATCTGATGGGGAGTTTTTCATTTTACTCTGTATTATCCTTTTGTGCGAAAGCATGACATTCTTCTCTGTTTAGTCCAACCCTGGGCCCTTCTACAATAGATTAAAGGTCAATTGCATTCGTTACTCCCGATGAATCTTTTTATGATGATGGGAGGGGTGATTCTAGAAGTTACCAAACCTCTCACTCCCAATTCTCTTAGGCCACATTTCTCCCTATTCCACAGTTTCAATGAAGAAACAGACACACATTAAAGTCACAGTCCAATATATGGTTCAAATTATTGTATTAAAGAATCAAAATTCATTAGTATAAGCAATCTCTTTAGCATTTCAGTTAGAAATACAAAAGTTTTAATAAGAGCACTCAGCATTTGTGCAGAAAACCCTTAAGCTTCACAATACAGAGGTACAAAGTCTGTCTACCATTAAGACAGAAAGATGGTTCTTCAACTAACAATGGACTCCTACTCTAATCTGGGAATGAAAATCTTTAAAGTCTCTAAGGGCATTGTCCATTAGCCAAGGAAAAGAAAAGTCTAGTTTGAGTAAAGTCCAGGTTCGGCAAGAAAGTGTTTAGTCCATATGCTACCGACTGTAGCATCGAGCCCTAAATCCAAAATGAAATTAGTTGTGAATCCTCAGAGAATCAGTCAGCATAGAGAAGAAAAGTAAATTGAGGGCGATGCAACAAAAATCATTGGCGTGCGTTGCTCTTCTTCTTGGGTTTCTCCTTTCAATAGTTCACAATAGAATGTTCAAGTCAGGTGGTGTCACACCGCCATTGAAAGACCATAGTCAGTTCATGATGCCCATTAAGACATCCAAAGAATAGAAACATCAGCAAAGTTTCCCATGCATGCCATAAGAATGGAAAGATGTAAAAGTCCAGATCAGCTGTCAAATAGAAACATAATAGCAGCATATATAGCATTGTAGGTAACTCAGTTCAGGGTCTCACAATTCTCATGGGAATCAAATTATGTAGAGATGATAGAATGTACAATTTGCAATATGAAAAGCAACATTATTCTTAGCATCTAAGCCATTATTAAAGATTTAGAACGAGGGTAAACTAGTCATCCTAACATGAAGCTTTACTTGCTTGATTGATTCCACAGTCAGCTCATCTAATGCATTTATGAGTTTTTCTAAAAATGATATAAATTCATAATAACTTTCATAAATCAGTATTAATATTCGGGTGTTATCATTATAATGCATTACATATACCTAGATATTCTTGATTACTGCAAATTTCATTAGTACTATACATTCTCACGATTTTCTACGTTCAAAATACAAATTGTATTTCAACATTTTCATAATCACTTATGATATAATTCTTTAAAATTTCAAGCTTCTAGTACGTAATTTATTACCACCGCATTTCCTTCTCTACGTTAATTTTCCTATAGCACCCTTCATGACACTTAGGCCACGTTTTTCTCTTTTCTGCTATTATATGTAAATGTATAAATTTGCATGTATATTTGTTTTATTTAGAAAAGCACCCTTTTTCGGATGTTTTCTCTCCAGTCATGTGCAACGCGTGGTTTTCAAATTCGCGTATTAATTCTGTTTGATCATGTAAAATATTTTCAAGATTTACGTTCTATCTCATCCTTTAGTTCGATTATTCATGCGCACAAATTCCATAATCTTATCAAATCTTTTAAAGAATAGGATGAGGATCTATCAACCCCAGGGTGAGGGGGGAAACTAAACTCATCTGCCAAGTTTAATACACAAGAAAAAGGACTAGGGAACCCAACTCACTAAGGAACTAAGTTTAATACACAGGCAGCCCCACTAGGTGCTGCATCAGGATATGTAGGCAATAACTATAATTGAAATTTAGACCATACACTACTGCCAGGTTTGCCCTTGTGCCACACCAATTAAACTCTAGGATTGTCCACAATCGATTATTATCCACCACTGATCTAACTAATTATCAAGTTTTTTCCAATTTGGGATGGCAGGCCCCAGTTCGTGGTGCTCTGTGATAAACAAACTATCTTTCCCTTCAAAGGGATGTTCAGATATTTAAGGGCCTCTTCAGGCTATTATACAAATGGGTATCTTCTAAACAGATTATTTCTCATTGCATGTCTTTAATGTGGCTGTGTGCCTCAGTTGTTTTCCAAAGAAACTGCATAATAAAGAAGAATCTAAAGAATTTACATCTTTCTGATTTGTTTATATAGTGCACCTTCCTTTTGTCCTTTATTCCATGTCTTTAATGTTGACAAAGATGATTTGAATCTCATACAATGTGTGCTAACATACATGCACGGAAACGAAAACACTACACTTTACAAAACTGTATTTTTCTGTGGTGAACTAGTCCTGAACTAGGCCGCAACTCCATATTGGCTCTTGTCACAGCCATGATGTTTCTTTACATTCCTCATTCTGGGTAGACAACCGTTTCAACGCAACTTTTACGACGAACTACTTTTACAACGCAACTTTTACAACGCAGGATCCACTACAACAAATGTCTTTACAACGCATGTTTTTACATTGCAGATGCCTTTACAACGCATGCCATTACAACGTAAGTATTGGTAAGTATATAATTATATTAAAAAATGTATTTAATTATTTTTATAAAAATAAATAAATATTAATTAATTTATTTATTTAAAAATAAAATATTATTTATTTAAAAAAATAATTTATGTAATTCTATTATTAATTAATATTTTTACCCCTACACTATCCAGCACTTACCCTCCTATTTCACCCCCCTGGAGTTAGAATAGTAATTTTTACCCATACACTATCCAGCACTTACCCTACTATTTCACCCCCCTGGAGTTAGAATAGTAATTTTTACCCCTACACTATCCAGCACTTACCCTACTATTACACCCCCCTGGAGTTAGAATAGTAATTTTTACCCCTACACTATCCAGCACTTACCCTACTATTTCACCCCCCTGGAGTTAGAATAGTAATTTTTACCCCTACACTATCCAGCACTTACCCTACTATTTCACCCCCTGGAGTTAGAATAGTAATTTTTACCCCTACACTATCCAGCACTTACCCTACTATTACACCCCCCTGGAGTTAGAATAGTAATTTTTACCCCTACACTATCCAGCACTTACCCTACTATTTCACCCCCCTGGAGTTAGAATAGTAATTTTTACCCCTACACTATCCAGCACTTACCCTACTATTACACCCCCCTGGAGTTAGAATAGTAATTTTTACCCCTACACTATCCAGCACTTACCCTACTATTTCACTCCCCTGGAGTTAGAATAGTAATTTTTACCCATACACTATCCACCACTTACCCTACTATTTCACCCCCCTGGAGTTAGAATAGTAATTTTTACCCCTACACTATCCAGCACTTACCCTACTATTACACCCCCCTGGAGTTAGAATAGTAATTTTTACCCCTACACTATCCAGCACTTACCCTACTATTACACCCATTATTTTAAAAAACATAAATTATTTAATAAAAAATATATTATTATTTATAAAAAAAATTAAAGTAAAATTAAAATTAAATTAAATTATAATAATTTAAATTAATTACATTTAAAAAAAATTATATACTTACCAATACTTACTTTGTAATGGCATGCGTTGTAAAGGCATCTGCGATGTAAAAACATGCGTTGTAAAGACATTCGTTGTAATGGATCCTGCGTTGTAAAAATTGCGTTGTAAAGGTAGGCGTTGTAAAAGTATGCGTCGTAACGTCATACATCCCTCATTCTGACACCACAGGTAATCAAAATGTGTAGCATTGAAATTCTCTGTGTTGCAGAACCACGTAGGCAACCTTTCGCTACTTTCAAGGCTCTTCCTGCTTATGATTCTGAAAACCTATTCATTTTGTAAGACTTCAATCATTTGTGTAACCAGATTTGTACTGCTACCTCCGATGACTTTAGGTTAGAATAGTCATATTAATATTCAGTTAGGGGCTAGTGCTTTAATAGTGAAATGAGGTAACGTTGTATAATTCTGAAATGTTATTTGTCAATTTTCTTGCCGCATTGCTCACCCAAGACTTATTATGCATTTTCCATTGACCTCTATTGTAGATTTGATTATAAATATGAAGAATTCTGGAAGTGGGCTTTGAAACTGAACCCTTGTTTTTTTTTTTTAAAACCTTTATTGTACAGAAAGTGCTCACAGATACGGGCCTACAACCCATCGGGCCGGCCACCACAATGAAAGAAACATATCAGGCAATACAGAAGCTCCAACAGGATATCAAGGCAGTCCCTACAAAAAGCAAAGGCAAAAAGCCTCCGAGCAACCATCACAAACAGGATGAGAGAAGGTTAAGTTTTATAATAGGGGAAAGGGTGTCACAGAATAATGGCAATCCGTAAGGTCCAGAGGGCCGTGGCGGGCCGCGAGCAAGCAGAAGTATCGAACACAGGAAAATGCAAAAAGAACAGTCACATTTTGGCAAAGGCAGAACGTGAGTCCCACAATAATAGCAATTACAACCGCTGCCCAGCGCCCCCCACCACTACAAGAACACACACTAATACACAAAGCTAAAATTAGGTTTGCAAAACAAAAAGCCCTCTGCCACAACAACCCGGGGGAGGAAAGAAAAAGGGGAGAGAGGGAAAAAAAGGGGGATGAAAGGACATAGGAAAAAAGGGGGGGGAAAGTAAGGACGCAGCGTCACTGCACGCACCCCCTGGCTAACGAAGCACTCCAAAATAGACCGGCACAAGGAACTAGTGGGAACAGGAGGAATGAATGCGTAGTAAACCGGGTCAGCAGGAATACCAGAAGGCCCATGCCAGCAAAAGACACCCCAGGGGGCCACATGCCGACACCGCGTCACGAAAAAGGGGGGATACATAAGAGCCATAGAACAAAAAAAGGGGGGGGAATGAGGGAAAAACACAAAAGGACAGACCCCCCCCCACCCCGCACAACCCACCCTGCACCCCTGCAGAAGGCTATGGCCTACCCCCCAGCAGCGTGCCTGTCGCCCTAATCAGAACCCGAAATATAGAAGAAAAAAAGTAAGAAAGAACCACGAAGACAAAAAGAAGAAGGGAAAACAGGGAAATAACAGCGGGAGAGGAGCCATATAATCAAAACCCCAGCAGCTCCCACCCCCCCGTCCAAGAACACTCAGAGCCCACGGGAAGACAATAAGCACAAGGATAAAGTCCAGGAACATGAAGAAGAATCGAACATAGTCTTACAGTTACAAACGGATCATCCGACCATACCGCAAAAGAATAGTCCACCGAGGCAAGTTCATCTCAACCCTGTCCTTGTTTATCCCAAGCTGTAGTCGTCCAACGCACAAGGAACCAGATTATGTGGAACAGGAGGTGAATAACAGGGAGTCCGATCGGCAATCCACACAAGCCGCACCGATAGCGACCCGGATGAACAGGAAAGGACGGCAGCCACATCAGGCAATGCAGGCACAGTTCCGAAGACAACATGAGGAAAGCCGAGCCGGCGGAGCAATCACAGAATCTTCGTTCGGCCAGTCGAGGCAAAAAAGGAAAGGGAGATCCAACGAGGTTGGTCCGGACGGGACCCGTCCGGCGGACCCCCAGCCCAGGAGGGAGCACCGGATGAAGGAGGGCAGGAGACATCTGAACACCCAAATCGACGGCAGCCGCCGGGCCTACGACCTCCAGGAAAGTTCCAGCAGCACACAACAGAGATGAAGCCGCACACACCGGGGGGGGGCCAGCGGGCCCGGCAAAACGATCCTCCTCCAGGTCAATGATAGGTGCGACCGTGGGAGTACCCCAGGAGCGCAGGGCGGCGAGGATGTCGACAAGCGTAGGTCCACCTTTACAGTATTCAGCAAACGTGCCTTGCGGCGGACCAGCGTCGCCAGTCTCGGCCAGGCCGAGAGACATGGGGCCGGCCGCCATCTTAGAAGCCCGGCGGGGCCGCGGCAAACTCCAACCCCCGTCCGAACACCGGCGGGGCAAACAGGAACTGGCCGACCACCAGCAGAGGCACCACCAGGACAGAAAGGGGAGCCACCAGAAGAAGGCGAGTCGCCGGCTCCCACACGCCGCCGGCACCGTTCTCCGAGTCCGGGCGGAGGAACTCAAAATGGCCGGACCGGAGGACAAAGGGGAGACGAGCCACATACACGGTCAACCCCGTCCATGGAAGGCAGCGCCCCAACACCAGGCCGCAGGACCGCCGGACCAGGCCCGGATAGCCGCAACCGGTCTAATTGCATATCGGCCTCAACGACCGAGCCCACACCGCCACCAAGGGCCGGCCACAGCGCCTCGTCAGGCCCGGGCGCCGCCAAGGAGAGTCAGGCCCGCTCGCTCCGGAAGCCCCGAAGCAGACAAGGGCACAGCTCAGGATCCGCGGCACCCAGGAACAAAAGGATCATACGGTAAGTGCCTGTGAAATGTCGTAGTTCCATAGTCCATCAAAGAATACTTCCCGGGGCAGGATAAAAGACAGGATAGTCGTTCAAGACAGGAGAGCGAACGGAGCCGAGCTAAAACGCGGCCATCTCGGACGCGAGCTTGGCTCCTCCCCCAAAACTGAACCCTTGTTGTTGCTTTGCCTTATGATTTGTAGTTTGAATATTTGTGTCGTGCCTCCATGTAACTTCTCTTGCTGCAGTTGACTGCATTAAGCTAGTTTACACATTGATTAGATATGCATTGTGACTAATATTTTTGTCATTTGAATTGCACCTTAAATTAGTTACAAACCATTATTGTTTGCATTTTACAAGTGACTCCAGATTATTTATTTCCTTGAAATGCTATTATATCACCTTTGTGTTTTGTGACACATTGCCTGAGTCCCTGATCCTGCTCAGGTTTTTTTAATCTCTATATTATCAGATAACAGAGATAGTCTCAGCAATGTTTTCCAATCAGACCTGGTATTGAGGTGCCAATGCACACACCAGAGGTTTGTACAATGGCGACATTGTTTTCAAATGTTGCCCTGCTGAATGAATGGAGTTTTACTGAAACATCACCCAGTTTCTTGTATTTCTGCAGAAAGTAAACAAGGCTGACAAGAGCCTTGCTAAATGTATGTTTATGTCATAGCCTTCGCATTAGAGACCAGGGGTCGCATGGGTATTGCCAGGGGTCGTAAGGGGAAGCCAGGGGTCCCATCTTTTAAATTATGTTTATGCCTTTGGTAGACCATGTGAGGACAAACTGAGGATATTTGAGCTGTACTGCCACTTCAGAAGTTACTGTATTTTCTCATCCACACTAAAGATGATCAGCTTTTAAAACACAGGCTTCCCACAACGTGAAATGTGATTCATAACTTCCCCCTCAAACTAAATTTTACAAAGATACATCGCATGAGTCACGCTTTGTTTGTTCTTGCTGGACGATCAGCATGATTCAGTGAGTCTGTTTGCTTTCACATAAGAGTCCAGTAAGTTCTATAGAGAAGGTTTTGTTGAGTTAAGAGCAATCTGTGGTCCACAGATGCTATTACACAAGTTTATGTCACTCTGACCCAGGACAGTTGACTTGTTCATGTTTCGATTCGGCAAGGATATCAGACTTCTCAAAGGTTTTGTCGATTCGAAAGTGGGAAAAAGAGAAAGAGAAGTCTGGTGACATTAATTAAAGAAATTCCGGGGCCTAGAAATGATTAAAATCTATGATTGAACTGAAGCTATGTTATCTAACCTCAGAAATTTGATTGAATTGCTGTGGTTTGTTTGTGATTACTGTCTACATCAGGAGTCTCTAAACTGTTATGTAAAAAGAGCTACTTCTTTTCAATGAAAATAACCTCCAGCTACTAAAATTAGTAGTGTTCTACTAGTGACCACATCAGACCATATTATACAGCATGCAAAAGTGTCAGTGGTGATCATCTCACTGCATTAGCCAGGGATGACATTAGAAAAGTAAAAAGGCTTAATCAATTTGGAATACTTCCACATGGTTAGTACAAAGCAGCCATGGGTGCAATGTCCCTGGCACCCAGGTAATATGAGTAAGAAGCCCCTCTTTTTTTCGTAAATATTCTTTATTGATTTTTTAGTTTTACAGTTTTATCTCCAGCAGCTGAAACATTATGCTACAACATATAGCAACAATCTCTGTCATGTTTCTTGCATTAACAAGGGTCATTACTTCACATATGTTCCTGTAGCAGGTGTGATGATGTGTCAGATCTTATATATTACAATTGTCTGGCCAAAACACATATGTTCTATTACATTATTTGTCCTACAGATTTGCCACATAGTGAGTATCACGTTAAACCTAGTTCAGCGTAGGTTCATTTAAGTGAGAAACCCCTCTAGTACACAACCATTTTGCAATCAGAAAGGATACGATCCGCAAAATCAGAGCTGTTGTCATCGCAAAAAGGCATTTTTGTATTCACAAAACCCAAACTGTGATTCGGTAACATGTCACTGAATCACAGTATTGGTTTCGGAATACATACTGAATCAGTATTTGGAAAGGGCATGTTAAAGGCATGTTAAATATTAGTTCTTAAGGTATGGACTAATGTTTTGCGAGCAAATTGAATTGGCAATTTAAAACTGCATTCAGACTGCAATGGCAGGCCTCGGGCATGTTTCTAAGTGGCTAGTTAAGTGGGTGTCACAATAAGGGATGCACACCCACTAGTAGCATTGAATTTATAGGTCCCGGATATATGGTATACCACTTTACTAGGGACTTATAAGTAAATGAAATATGCCTATAAGGTGTACACCAGTTTTACCATTATTTAGGAAGTAAGCACACACACTTTAGCACTGGTTAGCAGTTGAAAGTTCACTAAGTCTTAAACTAATTCAGAAAAATAGGAATGGTGAAGGCAAAACTATTGGAGTAAGGCCACTCAAAGGCTGATAGGTCTAACAGTCATTAATTATTCCAACTGAGCTGAACATAAAAAACAAAGATAAAAATCCAAAATATACCAATCACAATTTGCTGCTTTTGCAGCATCAAATGATAATTTACTGTTTACGGCATTTTCATAATTTGCCACCATTGCATTTCTTGATTGAGTTCTGGAAAAACAGTTATTTGTTTTTAGTAAAAAATAGTTTATTGATTTTCAAAGGTAGAAGACAACACAAACAACTACACAGTAATGGTATTTATAGCAGAAATATACAGAAACAAAATACAGTTATTGCATTAGAAATATGCCTACCTACAATGACTAATTGTCATGTAGATAAGAAAACAGAAATATTGAATAAGGAACAAACAAGAGCTACTTCCTATGTCATAGGTTTTACACTATATCTATATGAAATAGCAGATGTAATTAATAGATAACTTACATGGATATAGCTATATAGTCATCAACCGGTCTCTAAAGATTTTGAAACAAAGGAGTATTTTTATATGTTCCCTTAAAAGATTGGCAGGCTCCAGATCTAGTAAATGTAACACAAGACCACCAAGCATGGACCGACAATGTATTTCTTGATTGAGTACTGGAAAAACAGCATTTTTGAATCTCGTAATCCACCCTCAGTATGACTCTGTAAGTAAAAGCATGGTCTCTCTTAATTTATATTCTCTGTCTCATCTTTTGCTTGGCCAAATGGCCTTCGAAGTGTGGTCAGACTGAAAGACCAGGCGCTTTCCCATCGTACACTATATCAATTTCACTTTAGAAGCAACATTGAGAAAAACTTTTAATAGAAACCTAGAATCCTAATGTCATGGGTCTTGGCATTGTATGTGAGGGTGATCAGTATCCTGGAGCTGGATGTGCTGTATTTACAACAATATCTTCCAGCATAGTATCTTTAGGGTAAAGATTTGTGTTGGTGAATTTATAGTTTCATTGTACTTTTTCAGAGTTGTTAACCAATTCCTGCAGGAATATTGAGTGCTTTTCCATGTCTGTAATGTGTTTGGTTCTACTCTTCCTAGTGAATCAGCACTGAGGATACGACTAGCTTGCAAGTCATCTATGGCCTAGAACCTTGTAACCACCACCATTTTTGCATTCTCTATGTTTGTTTAAATCCTGTTTCACTTTGCTTAGACTTTTTGGGTAGTAGGTCGTATTCCTCAGTGTTCTGTAGATTTGGAAGTAGGTGGCCGTTCGTGGTGTAATGTTGAGTCTCAGGATACCTTGGAATGCCACTGCTCAGTAAGATTACTCTTTTTATAGAACATCTCTAAGTATAAATAAATCTGTCTCTGTCCGTGGCAATCTACTTAGAGGCTGCTTCTCCATGGTCATTAACAAGTGGGTGCTCATGTGCCTTCAGCTGGTATTTGAATACTGCTCCCTTGTCATAATGTTTTGGCCATGTACACGTCATGCACAGTAAGTCCTTCCTCAGCTGCCTCTGCACAGGGCATAATAGTGGGTAGTTTGGTTTAATCTAAGTAGCAGCGGCACTGTACTGCGCTCAACCAATCTGTATCACAGAGTATCCAATTTTGTTCTCTCAGTAACTTTACCCTTTTGGTAGCACAGTGGTATATCATCCATAATCACTTTAGGATAGTTCAGTCATGCAATTGCTTTCACTTACTTTTGTAGTCTAGTTCCTATATTCCCAATAGGCTCTGCACATTGGAATAATATATCCTATAGATTAGACATAGGACTGAGATCCACTAGGTCTCTATCGAATATACTAAACTTAATAGTGAGTGCCAGCTAGCTCAGAGGTCACTCGAAACATTCTTGAATTCACAAGAAGGGATTATTTTCTGACAACCTCATAAACATGACAACTTTGTTTACCAAGAATAAGAAATATATCTCTAGAGTCGCCGAAACAATAGATAAGTATTTCACTCATTCAATCGTGCATGCTTCGTTTCAACAGAGTTTGTAGAGAAATAGAGAGATGGGCGTTTTCAATAAAAAGGTTTATTGAACAGCCTTCTGTCTCATACAAGAGAAGTGAACTGCTCCAATCGTTAAGCAGACTGCAAAGTATAATGCGTACAGCGAGAATAGTATTATAAAATAATACTGTAAAAGAATTGTATGGTTTCTAAGCCATATAAAAATACATACATAAATAACATTAACTAAAAATACTCAACTGGTGCTTCTAAATACACCTACCCCAAGGTACCTAACCTAGGTCTAGTACGCTGGAAGAAGTAAGTATTGTGTAGCATAGGTTTAGTTGTTTTTGCTAAGAATCTACCAAAGGTTTCTCTAGGTTCTAATCAGCTCCATACCTTGGTTTAGAATGAAGGAGGTCTGGTATCTCTGTCTCAGGACTTGATTTCCCATCACCCTACAAGGGGAGCTTGGAAACACAGGAGCTGGAATCTCGGTGAGAGAAAGGCAACCTCTTGATCAGTGCATCAGCTAGAGGGTCAGCTTCCTTCGGCACTTGCTGTAGCGAGCTGCGTCGGGCAAGTAGAAAGTCGAACTGCTCCGAACCACCGTAGTTTGCCATAGCAAGTGAAGGTATATATATATATATACCTTGAAGGTGTTTAGGAATGCCATAGGTTGACGTAAAGTCGGGCATAATAACGTCAGGAAAGAACCCCTAGGGAATAGTTGTTCTTTGCAAAGTACATGAGTTCTTGGACAAATCAATATTCAAGCAAGGGGAAGTTCCCTAACTGCTTAAGCCGATTTTCCAAGAAATCTTTGTGACGTTTGGTACGGGTAGTTGTAGCCATGCCTGTATTTGGTCTGCATGAGCTATGTCTAAATAAGGATTGATTTCTATGCCTATATAAGGGTAATGTGAATTGTACCTATATAAGGGCATAAATCGGGAAAATTCACTCGGAGCTCTAAACGCCACACAACACCCACTCCACTTTATTATGTACGACATTACTAAGTTCTAAACACATTAAAAAACATATCTAAACATGATGTGTCAAAACCCATCCAAAATACAGAAAGATGCATTGGTACTGGTTCTACACGAAAAAGCATTTGTGCTGTACGCATTTAAAGCATTGGTTCATTCAAAGCATATAGATGACTTTTGAAAATGAATGAATCACTAAAATACATTTATGAAATGGTTCTTAATTACAGAAGAAAAAAGTAGAGACCATTTCATGGCAGATTATATAAACTTTTTGAATGTCTCCTGGAAGTTATTCAAAGAATTCTAGTTCTCTATGAATAATTCTACTATGAGCAGATTACTTTGTGCCAAAAAATAAAAAATATAAATTTGGAAAAACAAAAGCTTAATCATAGAAGAAAACAGAGTTCCAAAGTTAGAAATTTGTTTTGAAAAACGAAGGTCGAATTCACAGTCTCTCAAAACACTGTGTGTTATTCAAAAGTCAGTGTTATTGTTTGGAGAAAACATCAAATCTTCTAAGTCTGAAAAGAATTTGTCTACCATTGTAGGTGAAAGTTGGATTACCTTGTTAAGAAGATTAATTGCACAAAGTTGCGAAGCATCGCCGTCAGCATTGGTCGCGTTAGCAATGTTCGAATTGGATGGTACCTGTGTGCCGCTTTCCTCTTGTACCTCACCGTCAGCATTTTGCGTCTGTGAGATCTCAATGAATGCCGTCATCAGAATTGTTAGCCGCTGAGGACAACACTGAGCATGGGCCTTTACCGGGTCCAGCAAAGCATCAACATCCATTGGCATGACTGATGGGAGGGTTAGACAGATGTCTAACACGCATTCTTCTCCACATAGCAGGCGTCGTAGAACAGGTAAGATGCAATCTTGCCAGATTGGTCTGAATGACATAAACCATGTGGTATTTAATTCTCTTAACAAGTTAATCCCAAAATTTGGACTATGCGCTCACGACACTTCATCGCCAGAAGAGTGTTCTCCACGGTGATCTGGGTATCGCTGGCGATTTGGCTTGCCATATCGGAGCAAAAGGAGCAAAAATAGTATCCCTGCTGCGAGTCCCAAAACGAGAGGCAGTCCGCCAAACACGAAGTTTGGAAAAATTCCTAGGATTGCATCAAAAGGTGCTAGCAGTCCCTAAAAAATCGTCTTAAATACCACTCGTATCAGACATGTTTAAGATACGACCTAACATTTCTGAGAAATGTACAGGGCAGTTTGTAGTTAATAGGGTGTGTATCTCTGCAGAAGTCCTTGCGACTTGCAGATCATAGGTTTCTTTGGCCGAGGTCATTGGCACAGTTTTTTGTAAAAGAATGGCTTTCATTCTGCTCACAGTATCAATTCGTATAGAAGAGATGTTCAGTGAAGGCCATAACGGCGACTCCCGGTCTGTCTTCGTTTTTGGAAACAGTACTTGCATACAGCAGCTGTGATCGTTCAACATAGTGTAACTTCCATTAGAAAGTTGCCTAAAAATTGGATCAATTACTGCAGCTGGTGAACCTTGCAGGTGGTAGGATAAGTTGTTTGAGGAACCATCGCATGCCCCGTGTAAGTTTATACCCTGACATAGGAGAGAACCGCTTAGTGCGTTTTCACAGGTATTGCCACTAACACTTCTTTCCCCCCACTCCAACATCTGTGTGTCTAAGGTAATTCCCAGGATGTCTTGATGTCTTCTTTACCCAACTTTTCATATAGGCCTGCTGTTATACATTTTAAGCAATACTGAAAATGGAAAATTGTAACAGGCAGAGTGATTGTACCGTGTATTATCCATTCAATAGTTGTTTTTTCAGCAACTGTAAATGGCAATCTTTCCATTTTTTCAATGCTCAGCACCGTATAGTCTGCTCCCCTCTGCGCCAATTTGATCTGTTTATCTGTGAGATTAAATTCAGAAAACAATGACGTTGTGTTGATTAAATGCCAAGGCACATAGCCTGAGCGAAGGTTTTGTGATGTCCAGCCTAATAGCATGATAAAACGTACTTGCGACTGACCATGTTGCAACATGACCAAGTCCTGTTCCATTATGCCTATGGCAGAGGATACTATGCTGTCCAAAGAATATATTATGGATGACAGAGTCGTTAACCCATTGTCAACTACAGAGAGAGATTTCTCTAAATTAATACGATCAATTTCTCGTATTCGTTCTGCAGTCTATGCTTGTGTAATCTTCCATGCTTCATTATACGTGGCATAGATACCGGTGTATATAAAACGTTTATGATGCGGTTTGTTCGGTCATTGTAAGAAGTTCCTCAGCTCAGCGCCATCTTTAAGTAAAGATAAGTGTTGTTTCAGGTGAACAGTCAAAATATCGACTACAAAATATCGACTGGACATAATATCGAGTTTTAAATATCGAATGGACAAAATATCGACTGGACAGAATATAGACATCAAAAATATCGTTTTTAAGGTAAGTAATGTAATATCGATTGTTAAAAATATAGACAGTTAAAATATCGAAGTATATAATAGGGAATACCTGTGGAGCTGTGAGGACACCGCCCCCCTTCTGCGGAAGCCTGCCTGTTCCTACCTCCCCTGAGCAAAAGCCTGCTCCTGTCTGAAGCCGCGCCTCGCCGGACCCGCTACGCGGGTCCCGCTTCGCGGTAGCGGTGCAGCAAACGGGAAAAGCACTAACCTCACGGGCAGGGCTGCGAGCGAGAGCGGGGGACTCCGAGGACCAGGAGCCCCCGCGCGCCCATTGACCAGCTGGGCTGCTCTCCCTGCCGGTCCCGCCCACCCTTCTCCTACATCAAAAAGGGCTGTGGGCTGGCGCTTGGTGGAATACCTGTGGAGCTGTGAGGACACTGCCCCCCTTCTGCGGAAGCCTGCCTGTTCCTACCTCCCCTGAGCGGAAGCCTGCTCCTGTCTGAAGCCGTGCCTCGCCGGACCCGCTACGCGGGTCCCGCTTTGCGGTAGCGGTGCAGCAAACGGGAAAAGCACTAACCTCACCGGCAGGGCTGCGAGCGAGAGCGGGGGACTCTGAGGACCAGGAGCCCCCGCGCGCCCATTGACCAGCTGGGCTGCTCTCCCTGCCGGTCCCGCCCACCCTTCTCCTACATCAAAAAGGGCTGTGGGCTGGCGCTTGGTGGAATACCTGTGGAGCTGTGAGGACACCGCCCCCTTCTGCGGAAGCCTGCCTGTTCCTACCTCCCCTGAGCGGAAGCCTGCTCCTGTCTGAAGCCGCGCCTCGCCGGACCCGCTACGCGGGTCCCGCTTCGCGGTAGCGGTGCAGCAAACGGGAAAAGCACTAACCTCACCGGCAGGGCTGCGAGCGAGAGCGGGGGACTCTGAGGACCAGGAGCCCCCGCGCGCCCATTGACCAGCTGGGCTGCTCTCCCTGCCGGTCCCGCCCACCCTTCTCCTACATCAAAAAGGGCTGTGGACTGGCGCTTGGTGGAATACCTGTGGAGCTGTGAGGACACCGCCCCCCTTCTGCGGAAGCCTGCCTGTTCCTACCTCCCCTGAGCGGAAGCCTGCTCCTGTCTGAAGCCGCGCCTCGCCGGACCCGCTACGCGGGTCCCGCTTCGCGGTAGCGGTGCAGCAAACGGGAAAAGCACTAACCTCACCGGCAGGGCTGCGAGCGAGAGCGGGGGACTCCGAGGACCAGGAGCCCCCGCGCGCCCATTGACCAGCTGGGCTGCTCTCCCTGCCGGTCCCGCCCACCCTTCTCCTACATCAAAAAGGGCTGTGGACTGGCGCTTGGTGGAATACCTGTGGAGCTGTGAGGACACCGCCCCCCTTCTGCGGAAGCCTGCCTGTTCCTACCTCCCCTGAGCGGAAGCCTGCTCCTGTCTGAAGCCGCGCCTCGCCGGACCCGCTACGCGGGTCCCGCTTCGCGGTAGCGGTGCAGCAAACGGGAAAAGCACTAACCTCACCGGCAGGGCTGCGAGCGAGAGCGGGGGACTCCGAGGACCAGGAGCCCCCACGCGCCCATTGACCAGCTGGGCTGCTCTCCCTGCCGGTCCTGCCCACCCTTCTCCTACATCAAAAAGGGCTGTGGACTGGCGCTTGGTGGAATACCTGTGGAGCTGTGAGGACACCGCCCCCCTTCTGCGGAAGCCTGCCTGTTCCTACCTCCCCTGAGCGGAAGCCTGCTCCTGTCTGAAGCCGCGCCTCGCCGGACCCGCTACGCGGGTCCCGCTTCGCGGTAGCGGTGCAGCAAACGGGAAAAGCACTAACCTCACCGGCAGGGCTGCGAGCGAGAGCGGGGGACTCCGAGGACCAGGAGCCCCCGCGCGCCCATTGACCAGCTGGGCTGCTCTCCCTGCCGGTCCCGCCCACCCTTAATTACCCATTAGAACCACTACATAGAGGAAGCAGTCCCCCCGCTGCGCGGGAGCGCGCGGGAGGGCGCCGGGAGAAGCCCGGGACAAGGGCGGGACCGTCTGTGGCCGTCCGGGGCCGAAGGAGGCTGGGCTGGGCCACCCCTCTTTCCTCACCTGAAACTACGTAATCTCTGTCAACGGAGGACTCGAATACGGAGATGCCCTCACCAGCACTTTGTGAAACCCCTTCAAGGGTGGGGGGAACTAACTCAGGCACACTGGACAATTATTTTAAATCCTCCAAAGGGGACGGGGGCAAAGAAAACTCTTTGGAGAGGCGTAGGGCGGAGCGTCGCCGCTCTATTGAATCCATGAAGAGCACGCCCCTCACCGACATAATCCCGTACCCTACTTCCCATGAGGATGGCACTGCCACTGATAGGCGAAATCTACTATCACCAGAGGACTTTCCTCTATTATTAAGGGAGACCTCGAACACCCCTGGTATCTCGCCCGAAAAGACTATAGAGATCGTCCCATCCACATCATCCCAAATGGCAGTGGATTTGGTTACCCAAACCCCCCCGGGGAATAAAAACAAGAAAAACAAGCCAAAGCACAGTGCCATGGTGGAGTTGCATGGCCCTCCACCCAGCAAACGTAGAAGAAAGACAAGGGGGGGACAGGGGAAATCTAAACTATCCCATTTAGATTTTGGAAAAAAACTCAAAACTGTACCCTCCCTTGGCAGGGATAATGATATGGCGCCTATTGAGATCCCTCCCAATGATACCAGTTCTAACACGGCCACTCCCATTAGTGATCCAGCGGCTAATACGTCTAAACCAGTACCTTCTCCTACATCCCTGGGAAGTATTGAATTCTTACTTCGTTCACTTTTACAGCCCATTAGTGAAAGTCTGAAAAAGGTGGAGATAAGGCTTACCATCTTAGAGGCTACTCTTACTACCTTGAACACCTTAGTTAGTAAGCAAACTAAATGTACGGGGTCTAATCCTCCTATAGCCAATCATCTGAGAACTGGAGATGAGCAGGGTATTACCATAGCCCCTCCTCAGGGTATACCCACTGCCCCCCCCCTGCGGCCGCTTATGGCCATTCAAGTTCCGGCCCCACGAAACAACATAACTAATAGGCCTACTGAACCACTACACACTGCCCCCCATAGCTCTCAGACAGGGAATAATTCTGACCTTTCTCAAGCTGATAACACTTCCTCTCCCCCTCCGGCCCAACCCGCCCCAAGACCTCGGAGGCCGGACCTGCCGCCAGAAGCCAATAGGCTCACGGTGGTGTTAGCAGGGGCCCCTCAATTACAAAGAGGAGAAAATGAAGATTTCCAATCCCTGAAGAAAAAAGTCATCAAATGGCTGAATTGGAACCGACCCCTGCCACCACAATTCAATAATGAGATTATCATGGTCAGAAGGGTCCCCTGGCTAGGGAAGACGAGGAAGTCAATAATAGGGATTGTATTTTGGTAACCTTTAAAGACCCGGGCACTGTCCTGCACATCTGCGAAGGGGTAAATCGCTCGCTGGACTCCACTATCCAAACCCTGCCAGTATCCTTCTTTTTTCCCCCAACTCGCATGCATTACGATCAACAGCACGAAGAGTGGACAAGGGTGGAACGCAGACACAGGCATACAGACTATGCCAGACGACCACATTTCCAGTTACCTGACACACCCTATTTTCACTTCAATCGCTTCAACTGCCTGAATGGTTTGGACGGGGTTGATTGACTGCCAACTAGCAACCCTGCGACTCTGGCGACTGGCTCTCCAACACACCCTCATCCATCCGCCCCCACTGATGGTAATGTTCTTGAACAATTGATTGACCCAGAACCTGCAACCGTCCCTGTCCATCTTTCTGGCACGACACCCAGCACCCCAGGACTTTTGAGATTAATATGGTGGAATGTCGCCGGATTGGCCAACAAATTGACCGATCCCGACTGGGCGAACTACATTGAGACTGGAGATGTTTGCATGTTCCAGGAAACCTGGGCAAGAGAAGATCATGGGCATCAAGGTTTCCAGTCATTTTTCATTCCAGCTAGGTGGGAGGGTAAAGGACGCCCGTCAGGCGGGCTTACAACATGGGTTGCTTGTCATCTAGGCTGTAAGGCTACACGGTTATCAGTCAGCTCTGACGATATTCTTGCGGTCTCACTATCCTGGCCAAATCAAACTAAACTTGTTTTAATCAACATCTATTCCAGGCCTGTGGGAATTGCCAAGGAATCGCCGACCATAGCTGAACTTACGAACTATTTAACCGAGCTACCGAGGGACTCATTCTACCTGGTGGGAGGGGATTTTAACTCGCATTTTGAGCCACTACCAGGTCTCCTAGAGGGATTCTCATTGGAAGAAGAGGCTAGATGGGCGGTGCCCGCGGTTGAAGCTCCCCCACCGAGGGCATGGACCCCACTTGCATTACAAGTCACAGCCCTCACCCTAAGGTTCGGACTTAGAGCCTGTAACGGGCGAATGAGATCCGACATACCCAGCAGAACCACCTACAATAGGGTGGGAAGAGAGTCTCGCTTGGATTATGTCATGGCCCAAGTAGAGAAGTGGTCAACCATTCGAGACTTTAGGGTAATGGAAAGGGTAGACAGTGATCATAATGCACTAGAGCTCGACCTAGCCCACCCTGACCCTCAGACTCCAATGATCGCTCTGGAGGGGAGCAAACCGGCGCTTCTCCTGGAAAACAGCAGGAGAAGAATCAGGTGGGAGCATTTGGCTGCAAGTGAGAAGAAACTTCCCATGCTTTATGAGGGAATGATTCCAATATTGGAAACTGTGGGGAGTTTGGAGGCGGAGGTGGATAATAAAGATGCCCAGGTTAAAATAGGTAAGGCTCACGAGAACCTCATAAAAGCAGCGGGCCCTATCCTCTTTAGTAATACACGGAAACCAACTAGGGGGCAGCACTGTAAGTTCTCATGGTACAACCAAGCATGCAGAAGGGCAAAAGGGGAACTTGTCAGATCCATCAAGGAGGGTTTAGGGGGGGATACTTTAAGAGAAAGAAGACGGGCTTATAAGAAACTTGCTGCCCATGCCAAAGCTGAATGGGAGGAAAATAAGTGGGAAGAACTCACTAAGGCCCTAGCAACGAAATATCAGCGGCTGTTCTGGAGGATAGTGAGTGGGGGGTCGGGAAATCTCCAAAGGGCAATCGAGCCAAACATTGCTCCAGAGGTCTGGCAGGCACATTTCCAGTCCTTATACAGCTCTGAACCAGGAGAACTAATCTCTGACACCGGGGTTGGCTGGCCAGACTATGAAGGGGATTTAATAACACTGGGCGAGGTTACGGCTGCTATAGCCGGACTCTCCTCGGGAAAGGCGCCAGGACTGGATGGCCTGCCTGGGGACCTGTTTAAACAGGAACCTATTGTCTGGGCCCCCTATCTTGCTGCTCTTTTTAATGGAGTGCTCAGTGGCATGGAAATCCCCAGTACTTGGCTGGGGGCGGAGGTGGTGCCCATCTTTAAAAAGGGCTCGCCTCTCCTCCCAGTCAATTACAGACCGATTAGTTTAATTGATGTTGCGCAGAAACTGTTCGGCAGGGTTCTGCTGAACCGGCTTCAGGACTGGGCAGAGGAGGCGGGTGCCCTCAGTCCCTACCAGGCAGGATTTAGGAAGGGGGTTTCTACAGTGGACCAGGTTTTTAGACTAAACATTATCTACTGGAGGACAGCAATACTCGAGGGCGGGAGTCTCTATACCATCTTTGTGGACCTACGGGCCGCATTCGATCTGGTCCCCAGGGGGAAACTCTGGAGCGTCCTGGCAGAGATGGGCGTTCCTCCGGACATCCTATTAATCCTGCAGAGGCTGCATTACAACAATTATGCCCGAGTGAGGTGTGGAAGGTCCGGGGAGCTCACTGAAAGGTTCCCCGTTGACCGGGGGGTAAGGCAGGGTTGCGTGCTGGCTCCGACCCTGTTCTGCCTCTTCGTCAACGGGGTAATCGCCCACTTGAATGCCACTGACTATACTGACGCTCCCAAATTGAATGGCAGCAGGGTTCCTGCAATAATGTTTGCAGATGACACCCTGCTGCTATCTAAAACCCCTATGGGGATACAGAGGATCCTCGACTCATTTGTGACCTTCTGCACCGACAGGGGGTTGGAAATTAACGCGACTAAAACAAAGTTCATGGTTTTGAACCCGAGCCAAAAACTGCGGCCGAACCCGATTCTAGGAGCAGTACGGCTCGAGAGAGTATCCACCTTTGAATATCTTGGTGTGACTCTTAACGAAACCATGTCCTGGGGATCCCATCAGAGTAGGGCGAACCTTAAATTGACACAAACTACCGGGGGTATTGCCCGGATGATGATTGGCTCTTCATACCGCCCGCTGGGGTCACTTATCCAGATATATAAGGCCCAGGGGAGCGACATTGTACGGGGCTGAACTTTGGGGACATAAATCATGCCGCAGTCTGTCACTAACAGAGAACAATTTTATTAGGCAGATAGCCGCACTCCCGCCCAGCACCCCGCTCCTTCCCCTAAGGCTTGATCTAGGTCTACGACCAATAGCCGAAGAAATAGGACTGAGACCCATAGCCTTTTGGCGTAGGCTGTGGAGTAGTAACAATCTTGCTGCATACAGGGCGGAGTTGCTGGAATTATTGACCCATCCAAAAGCGCTCCGCATCCCGTGGATAAAATACATCCAAAACACTTGCATGGAACTAGGGCTATCTGACTTATGGTATGATCCACCCAGCGCTGTAACAAATATCTCCAAAAGATTTCTGGCTAATGCATACTTTGAACAAAAACGAGCGAGGGCCCTAGACAGCCAGGCCGAAGGGTCACTATCGTCGGCATTTGTACAAAGCAAGGACCTATATAGGTTTGAGGGGGTCCTGGATGCCATTTCCCCAGTGCTGGCCAGAAAGCTCTTCCTTCAATGGAGATACGGCACGCTGCCATTTCGATCATTTACCAGTTCCTGGTCATCCCCCCCTTCCACCAAGCAGTGTCCGGCCTGTGATGCCACGGAGGAAACTGATCTACATGTGGCTTTTTTCTGCCCAGCCTATAAGGTTGCAAGGAAATATTGGCTGTTGCCGCTGATAAGAAATATGGGCTGCAGGGAATATGCGCCAATGTACAGGATTTTAAAGTCTGATGTTTCAGGTCCAACTGTGTTTGCTCTGGCTAAATACCTTACTAATGTCTGGTACACTCGTAATCGCATTTTAAAGACCCTGGTTTCCCCCTAAAATTTTAAGACTCACAGCTTTTAATGCATTTTAGTATATTATTCTAATGTTTTATATTGTAATGCACTGATTCTTATTTTGTATATGTGTATTGTGTATCTTTTATGGCAAAATGGCCGAAATAAAGATTGGAAAGTTTAAATATAGGTTATTAAAATTATCAAATTTTTAATACTATTGAATTTTTTATAGTGTTTTTTATGTTATTATATGTGTGAAAAGTGTGTATTTATGTTATAAATAATTTTAATTAATGAAATTTTAATTTTTTAATTTTTGCGTAATTTAATTCTGTAGAGGGTTGTGGGTTTATAGGGGAATAGGGTGGGAAGTAATTTAATTATAATTAATTAAATATGTCAATGTATTTATTGTTATTCATTTTTAATTATTTGTTAATTAATTTATATTTGGTAATTAATTAGCTTTTAATTGGCAATTAATTAAAATGAATTGATTAATTGCTAATTATGTTAATTTTACTAATTTATTTTCTGTAGCGGGTTGTGGGTTTATAGGGGAATTGGGTGGGAAGTAATTTATTTATAATTAATTAAATATGCTAACATATTTATTGGTATTGTTTTAGAATTCATTGTTAATTAATTTTTTATGGGTAATTAATTACATTGGAATAGCTAATTAATTTTATTTAATTGATTAATTGCTAATTATGTTAATTTAATAATTTATTTTCTGTAGTGGGTTGTGGGTTTATAGGGGAATAGGATGGGAAGTAATTTATTTATAATTAATTAAATAAATCAATTTATTTAATTGTATTTAATTTGTATTTGTATTTAATTTGAATTTATTGTAAATTAATGTTTAAATGTTAAATTATTATTTGTTAATTTGTAATTAATTTGTATTAATAATAGTTACATAATTGTAATAATTAAATTTAATTTGTAATTTTAATTGATTAATTATTATATTATATTAAATTCGTAATTACTTTTAATACATTTTTGATAGATATGAATTTATATTTATTGAAATAATATATGAAGTATTTAATTTCCCTACTGTTGCACTCTCTGGAGTGGGAATAGTAATTTTTACCTCCACGCTATCCAACGTTTTCCCTACTGTTGCACTCACTGGAGTTTGAATAGTAATTTTTACCCCTACGTTATCCAACGCTTTCCTCTACTGTTGCACCCACTGGAGTGGAAATAGTAATTTTTACTCCTACGCTATCCAACACTTTCCCTACTGTTGCACTCACTGGAGTGGGAATAGTAATTTTTACCCCTACGCTATCCAACGCTTTCCCTACTGTTGTACTCTTTGGAGTGGGAATAGTAATTTTAACCCCTACGCTATCCAACGCTTTCCCTACTGTTGCACCCACTGGAGTGGGAATAGTAATTTTTACCTCTACGCTATCCAACGCTTTCCCTACTGTTGCACTCTTTGGAGTGGGAATAGTAATTTAAACCCCTACGCTATCCAACGCTTTCCCTACTGTTGCACTCTTTGGAGTGGGAATAGTAATTTTTACCCCTACGCTATCAAACGATTTCCTTACTGTTGCACTCTTTGGAGTGGGAATAGTAATTTTAACCCCTACGCTATCCAACGCTTTCCCTACTGTTGCACTATTTGGAGTGGGAATAGTAATTTTTACCCCTACGCTATCCAACGCTTTCCCTACTGTTGCACCCACTGGAGAGGGAATAGTAATTTTTACCTCTACGCTATCCAACGCTTCCCTACTGTTGCACTCTTTGGAGTGGGAATAGTAATTTAAACCCCTACGCTATCCAACGCTTTCTCTACTGTTGCACTCTTTGGAGTGGGAATAGTACTTTAAACCCCTATGCTATCCAACGCTTTCCCTACTGTTGCACTATTTGGAGTGGGAATAGTAATTTTTACCTCTACGCTATCCAACGCTTTCCCTACTGTTGCACTCTTTGGAGTGGGAATAGTAATTTAAACCCCTACGCTATCCAACACTTTTCTACTGTTGCACTCTTTGGAGTGGGAATAGTAATTTAAACCCCTACACTATCCAACGCTTTCCCTACTGTTGCACCCACTGGAGTGGGAATAGTAAATTTTACCCCTACGCCATCCAACACTTTCCCTCCTGTTGCACCCACTGGAGTGGGAATAGTAATTTTTACCCCTACGCTATCTAACACGTTCCCTACTGTTGCACTCACTGGAGTGGGAATAGTAATTTTAAACCCTACGCTATCCAACGCATTCCCTACTGTTGCACCCACTGGAGTGGGAATAGTAACTTTTTCCCCTACGCTATCCAACGCTTTCCCTACAGTTGCACTCTGTGGAGTGGGAATAGTATTTTTTACACCTCTGCTATCGTACGGTAATAATATTGGATATTATTTAATTATATTATGTTTATATATATATATATATATATATGTTTTAAAAAATATGATTGTACATTTTTTTTTCTAACTTTCATTAATTATTTAATTATTATAAGTTAATTTAAGTATTTTTAAGTATATTTTAGTAATTAATTTTTAATTTAATTCAACACTGTTTTTAAGAAAGTCGATATTTTTTAAAACTATATTTTTGTAAACGATATTTTGTACTCGATATTTTTGTACTTATCTGTTTGTAGATACAAACTCGATATTTTGTCTGTAGATATTTTTTCCTCGATATTTTTGCTAGTCGATATTCTGTCACTCGATATTATGTCAGTGATCCGTTGTTTCACTCCCTTCAGTGTAGACTTGTGTAGCCACTCAAGGCACAGTTTCCCTACACTGTATGATGTTACTATCCCTGGATTTATTTTATTTATTTATTTTCAAAGTTTTATATAGCGCGAACAAGATCTTCGCAGATATCAGAGCGCTTTACATAGTGGGGTACATGAGGGAACATAGTCAAACAAATAAATCAATAGATCACACAGTACAAATAGGTGGCTGCAAAGCCCATCACGTGAGTAATAAGACAACTCATACAAATAAGTAAATGGGTCAAACATGTAGTACAGATCGGTGCAGGGTGTTAACAGAGTTCGAGATAATAGTTCAAGTGTATTTAGCCATGAGGATAGCTTTTACTTCTTTTTTAAAGAGTGTAGTGGAAGAGATAAGCCTGGTTTCGGGAGGGAGTGAGTTCCAAATCCTAGGCGCCATTCCTGAGAAGGAGCGCTTGTATGTTTTTTCCTTCCGGAATCTTCGAGGTGTCAGCAGAAGATTGTTTGTGCCTCTCGTGTTTCTAATTCCCCCAGAGATTGTCAGTTTCTGAGCGAGGTAGCCGGGTGAGTTTAGGTGTACCGCCTTGTGTGTCATGCAGGCGATTTTCAGATGTCTTCTGGCTTCAAAAGGCAGCCAATTCAGGGATTTCAAGTCAGGGGTAATATGGGAGTGCTTTTTTGACCCAGTGATGAGTCTCGCTGCAGCATTCAGAGAAGCTCTTAGTGGTGCGGTTGTAGTTAGGGGGAGTCCGCAGAGGGCGGTGCTGCCGTATTCAATTCGTGGGATGACTAGCGCTTGTACTGCGGTTTGGAAGTCTTTGGCTGGGAGGTAGGGTTTAAGTTTCCTCAGAGTATTGATCTGGAAGTTCGCTCCCTTTGTTGCCTTGCTGATATGTTGCTGCATGTTGAGATTGGTGTCGAGTGTTATGCCTAAAGATTTTGCTGAGTCCACGATGGTGGGTTGGACATTGAGTGCGGTTAGGAGTTTAAGCCAAATTTGAGTGGTGGATATCTTCGCTGGAGGTGAGATCAGAAGGAACTCTGTTTTCAGGGCATTGAGTTTGAGGTGATTATCAGCAAGCCAGGATTGGGTGCATCTGATCGTTGAGTTCAGGAGCAAGATGTCATTGGGGGATTGTAATTTGAGGTAAAGTTGGGTGTCATCGGCGTACATGTGAAAGTGTACATTGGATGCTTGTAGCAAGGTGGTGAGAGGTTCCATGACTAGGTTGAACAAAGTTGGGGATAGAGAGGATCCTTGGGGGACGCCTAGCATTACAGGTATTGGCGAGGACATCAGGTTGTTACTCTTGAATTTCTGCGACCTGTTGTGAAGAAAGGAAGTGAACCACTTGAGAACATTTCCAGATAAACCCATTCTTGTGTTTAGTAGTTCTAGTGGATTCTCATGTTTAACGCTGCCGAATGCTGAAGAGAGATCAAGAAGGATGAGGAGGCAGGTGTCGTTTTGGTCTAGCATTTGAAGTGCATCGTCAATTATGTGAGTCATAGCAGTTTCTGTGCTGTGTCCTGCTCGGAAGCCTGACTGGTGAGGGTTGAGGAGATCAAATTGCTCAATGTGTTTAGTCAATTGTAGTTGTGCGCATTTTTCCAGCAGTTTGGCGAGAGTGGGAATATTGGTGATGGGACGGTAATTGTTGAGATCAGAGGGGTCAGCTGTAGGTTTCTTTAGTAGAGGTGTGACCTGACCAACTTTGAGGGAGTCAGGTATGCTTCCTTGTTGGAGAGAGCTGTTGATACTTTTAGTCCAGAGAGGGAGAAGCAAAGGGGTAAAGTCTTTTACTGCGGAGGCAGGGAGGGGGTCCGTGAGGTGATTGGATGGTTTCAGGGTGCTGAGCAGTTTGCCAATTTCTTCTTCCGAGTATGTGCCGAAGGTTGACCATGTAGCATTGTTTTTTGGTTCAGTGGGTGCTAGGCATTGGGGTTTGGAGTAGAGGCTTGCGTCAATGAGGAGATCGCTTTTTATTTTGTCAGTTTTTTGGATAAAGAAAGCAGCGAAGTCTTCACAGGAGGGTGCCTCACGCCTAGTGTTGAGTGGTTGGGGTTGCTCCTTGGATTGTGAATTGATTAGCTCAAACAGTTTGCTCGGGCGGTTTTTTGCTTGGTCGAGTTGGAGGCTGAAGAAGTCTGATTTTGAGCGTTTTTTTTTCCTGAAGTAGGCGTTTCTCTTTTTCTTCAGATCTTTTAGGTGCATTGCAGAGGGAGCTGATCTCCAGGTACGCTCTGCCATTCGCATGTCTCGTCTATCCTCATTGAGACTCCCGCCGTACCATGGTTTGGAGATTTTAGTAGAGACTCTTTTCAGCTCCATAGGTGCAGCCTCATTAATTATAGAGGTCATAGCGTTGAGATAGTGGTCAGTCAGAGTTTGGACGTCCGTAGCGCCTGTCGGTGGGAGTAGGAGATTGCAACTGTTAGGGGGCAAAGAGCCTGGGTTGAGCTTTTTCGAGTCTCTTTTCCAGACTTTGGGCTTGGAGAGTTGAGCCGGGTTAACTTTGACTTTTTCATTGATAAAGAATGTGACAATATGATGATCTGACCAGTCACAGGGTTGGATGGACTCGAGTTGGATAGAGAACTCTTTGGAGATGATCAGGTCGAGGGTAGAACCTTTCTCGTGGGTCGGGCTGTTGCATATTTGGGTGAGGTTAAGGGCATCGAGGACATTTTTAAGACTATTTACCACTGCGTCGTTGCGATCGTTCCCGTGGAGGTTGAAGTCACCAAGGTATATTTGGGTGAGTTGCCGTCCGGAATTGGTTGAGATCAAATCCATGATTTGTTGGGAAAAGGTGAAGTTGTCCCTGGGTGGGTGGTAAATGCTGTGAAGAGAGCATATCGGTTTGCCCTCACTAATAATGTCGAGGCAGATGTATTCCCAGGATGTTGGGGATGGTAGGGAGGTGGAATTGACTTTCTGAACAGAGAGGTTGTTCCTGTAGATGCATGCGATTCCACCACCTATTTTGCCTGTTCTGTCGAGCCTGATAATGTGGTAGTTGGGAGGAACCAAGATGTCCATTATAGGTGTCGAAGATTCAGTTAGCCAGGTTTCAGTCAGGATGATTAGGTCAAGGTCCCGCGATAAGAGGAGGTCAGCAATGGCGGCGGAATGTTTCTTGGCTGATCTGCAGTTGAGAAGAGTGCATTTGAGACGGGGTGTGTTGAGGGTGGTAGATGGTTCTAGAGAGAGGGGGACTTTTCTAAGGTTATTGGGGATGGAGAATCTGCTGTTTAGTGTGGGTGGTCTAAGGGGATTTGAGTGTATCGTGGAAATGGATGCTGTCTTTGAACATATCTTGGATCTGGCCTAGTGAATGTGAACCCTTGTGTCTTATTCAGGAATCTATCTTGACAGTTGTTTGTGTCTGTGGGTTAGATTATAATTTTAATCAAAATTAGGGAGGAGGAATAGGTGTCCCAACCATTTCCCCAGGTTAGATGCGTAAATCAGAATTAGACTAGGACACTTGTAACTACGTTACAACTGGTTTGTTAGATAACCCTCATAAATGCTATGGTAACTTGCGGTTTATATCGGTTTTCCGCCCCACATATGCGTTGTGGCATTTATCATCGGGTTGTCTTTCGTGCTGTATGCCAGCCTCAAACCATAAGGCAACCTCTGGTATAGCGTAGTAGTGTCCATAGAAATGTGCACATACCCCCACAAAGAAGGTTATTGTTAAAAGACAGTTCTACATCCAAAAATACATTTTTAATTTTGAATGGATGTGAACTGTTGTTAAAAGGTTGATGGGTATGCCCTTGGATCTAGTTACTGGATCCTTGCATATCACTTGTAACAAAACGTCAACATGTTTCAGCTCCTTTTTGCCCAGCTGGGTCTGTGGAGCCTTCGTTAGGACAAATACAACAAATTAAAATCATTTACTCACACGATTCGTGCAGTATTCAGTGGTCTTTTATGTTACCCACTTTGTTTTGCACAGGTTCAATTTACCTGTAACGAAAATTAAATGTAAAAACTTTTTTTCAACATTAGAGGTATATCTATGCACAAAAGTACAACTTCATTTGTTTACATCTTGCATTAATGTATGCATTATTCTCACATCTTTAGCTACATGGGAATTCTTATGGCGAGTTATAGTGGCAGGATTGGGGGTGAAAACTCCGTATTACAGATACTAATAGTGGTTACTGTTAGTGTGTCAAAGTTTGTCTTCCTGTAGGTATGGCCAAATGTTGTATGTGGCTAACCCTTGATTTGCGAGGGAAACTGTATGTCTGTTCAAGTCTGATGTTATGAATGTAATGAAAGACCAGTGTTGTATGAGTCTGTTCACACACTATTCCTCGATAATGATGAAATGAGGAGGAGGAGCTTAGCGCGCACCCAAGATGGTCGCGTGAGCTCAGAGCTCCCGGACCTTCGCCACCTCCATCGACTATCCTGCAACTAATCCTGATTTGGACGACGGGCTTTTGTGGTCGAGAACCTGCTGATCACTTATCCGTTTGCGAATTTCGATTTGGTCTCCGGGAACCGAATATATGGATTTTTTAATATTTGCGGCCTGCTCCATGGCACTGCCCCGGGCTTGCCTACTCTGCCAGCCGGGTAGTAATTGAATAACAACGGCCTGCGCTAACCTCCCTTGCCCGGTCTTCTACTTTCAGCTTCGATTCTGACGAGCCTACGTCATTGACCTTGCCTTGGTCGCCCTGGTTGCTTGCTCCACTCAACTGTTCGCAACATCGCTCGGAGATCCGGACTTTCTTGCTCTTTGCCTAGTGACTGGTCCTCACTTTATTCTCTGAGCTTCTGCGGGCACATCGAGTGTAGCCATTTTCACTAGGTCTCAGAATACCCTCCGGGGCACACGACCTAAGATGGCCACCAAGCCTGAAGCAGAGAGGCGCAAGACCACACCGGCAGCTCGAGGAGGTCCTGTCCAATCCAACGTCATGGACCGATATACCCTCACTAAGAGCTCTCCGAGCGGAATGGCTAAACCCCCGGCCGGCATTGAGGACGAATCCCTGCTGGGTGATGACCCGTCGTTGAAAGACGTCATGTGCGCCATTGCTGGGATGAAGGCCGCGATGGGACAACAGTATGAGGCCCTAACCCACAAGCTGGACACTGTTGCCATAGATGTCAATCTGATCAGGGCGGATCTTGCAAAAACCAACGAAAAGGTCAAGTCTCTCGACCTGAAGACTACTAGTCTTATCACCGACATCTCTGACCTACAGACGGAGGTCGGTAATCTGAGATCCGCCCGTGACTATCTCTCCCATCGCCTGGACGATTTTGAGGGCCGAGCACGACGGAACAACGTCCGACTGGTCGGTGTCCCGGAGAAGACGGAATCGTCAGCTGTGGACCTACTGGTGGAGGACCTTGTCCTAAATCATTTAGCGCCCAAGGGCCTGAGCAAGTTTTTTGCAGTAGAACGGGCCCACCGTGTCCCGGGTGGCCCGCCCAAGCTGGGTGCCTCTCCGCGCCCCATCATTGCGCGGATTTTCAACTTTCGTGACAGAGATGTGATACTGCAGGCTTCCCGCACATCAGGCCCCACGGAATATGAGAACGCTGCGGTCAGCTTTTACCCGGACTTCACCCAACAAGTCCAGAAGCAGCGGCTGGGATTTCAAGGAGTGAAGAAGAGACTGAGAGACAGGGACATGAAATATGCCATGCTTTTCCCGGCTCGATTGCGTATCGTCCACAACGATAGAACATTTTTCTTTGACCATCCTGAAGCGGCTAATGACTGGTTGGACTCGCTGCCTACGGGACGAGGGCGATTTGAACAATCGGAACCTTCCGGTGGAGCGGAGGGCGGCCCGACGGAGCAGGAATAGGGAGCGACATCGGCTCCCGGACCAACGTTTTGACTTTCGGCAGTGGTTCGATGCTATACTGATAATGATTGCTACTCCATTGTCTTACTGGGGTGTGGGTGAGGGGCGGGTGAGACTTCCTCCTCTGGGGTTCTTTTCGTAGATTAGTTGTATGTTAGGGCGACAGGCACGCTGCGAGTTGGGGTGGCTTTTGAGTCTAACGCAGGGGTGCGGGGTGGGGGGTATGATGTTGTTCTGGGGGGTTGAGAAGTTCAGGGATGTGTTTCTTTGTTTTTTTCAAGGCATAATGCTGATGATCTTCTGTGTTGTGGTGTCGCGGCTGGTGTGGGGGGGGACTTGGGGTGGAATCTGGGATGGGGGGTAGGGGACTACGGATACTGTGTTGGAACGTAAATGGTCTGTGAGACAGAATTAAGCGGGGAGTGGTCTTGCAGTTACTGAGACGCTTGTCCCCTGATGTGGTTTTGCTTCAGGAAACGCACTTGCTGGGTAACACTTGCCACGCCATGAATAGGCGTGGCTATCGTCTCATTGCACACTCAGGCTTCACTTCTGGCTCCAGAGGGGTGGGCATTCTAATCCGGACCTCCCTCCCCCTCGCTGTTGACGACATTATACTTGATGATAGAGGGCTGTACGCCGCCATTGTGGGGCGTTGGGAGGGTAGGGTGGTTACATTATTTTCTGTTTACATACCCCCAGGTCTTCAAACTACGACCTATGCAGATCTGGGAAGAGTGATTCTGGGAGTCCCCGAGGGTTTGCTTGTAGTCGGGGGAGACTTTAATTCCGTAGTATCTGGGATGTGTGATCGTTACCCTCCCCGAGTTCTCGCTAAGTTCCAATCCTGGCTTGGGGACTTCATGGAGGCGCTGGGGCTGACCGATTGTTGGCGCTTACATCATCCTGGGCAACAACAGTATACCTTTCACTCTGGGGCCCACGGCAGCCTTTCGAGATTGGATTATGTTTTGATGCCCTCCTCCCAGGCTTCCCGTATAGGGGAGGTGAAACATCTTGCCAGGGGTATTTCGGATCATTCCCCACTGTGGTTGGTTGTGAACGCAAATGGGGGATCGGAGGGTCGAGTGGCCCCGATCAACCCATGGTACCTCCGTGATCCTAAGATTAGAGCGGAACTACTTAAGACAATTGATCAATACTTTGCCGAAAATGTGGGGTCAGTATCCTCTTCTGTCTCCTTGTGGGAGGCGTACAAAACTGTAATTCGGGGGCAGGCCCTCTCGTCGATTGGCAATGTTAAGAGATGTAGACGAGAGGAGGTTGTTCGTCTTGAGACTGAAATTACCGTTCTTGAGGGAGAGTTTGATGCTGGGGTCTCCCCTGAGAGGCTTCATCTGTTGGACCTAAAACAACATGAGTACAGAGCTCTGGTGACTGATGCAGCGAAGGAGATGAGTCGTGAACAGCAGGGACGTCTGTATGATGTGGGAGATAAGGCTGGGAAGTTGCTTGCTTGGTTGGATAGGAGAGAATGCGCGAGTCGAGTGGTTCCTGTTATAGTTGACGCGAATGGTGAAAGTATCACGGACCCTGCTGGGATTGTTGAGAGGTTCGCCGATTATTTTCGGGTAGTGTACTCCCCTGTGTCCGATAGACCGGAGCAGGACTCCCACATGCTTTTACGCGATATCTCGCTGCCATGCTTGTCTGATTCAGAGAGGGACCTGCTGGAAGCTCCGCCCACGGAGGATGAAGTTGTGACCGCTATCCGTTCGATCCGCTCCGGGAAGGCCTCGGGCCCTAATGGACTCCCTATAGAACTCTACAAGCTCCGTCCGGATGTGCTGGCACCATATATGCGATCTATGTTTTTGGAATCACTGGCAGAAGGGTTTCTTCCTCCTGACCAGAGATTGGCTTCCATAGTGGTTATTCATAAAGAGGGTAAGCCACGTGACCGCTGCGAATCATACAGGCCTATTTCCCTAATAAATGCTGAACCCAAGATCCTGGCCAAAGTTCTTGCTAATCGTCTGGTGACTGTTATAAGCGATCTGGTTCATCCAGACCAGTCCGGATTTATACCACATCGCAATACGGCACTTAATCTTCGGCGCTTGCATGGAGTCCTCGCGCGAGCGGGGACATTGAGAGAGTCGGCCATCTTGGAGTCTTTGGACACCACCATGGCGTTTGACACGATTGAATGGCCCTATCTTTGGGCGGTCCTTTCCAAATTCGGGTTTGGGCCCACCTTTATCCGTTGGGTTCGATTGCTTTATGCTGATCCCTTAGCCCAGGTAGTGGTGAATGGACGTGTCTCGGCCTCCTTTGCTCTCGGTAGAGGTACGCGCCAGGGCTGTCCTCTGTCCCCACTCTTGTTTGCCCTTGCTTTAGAGCCACTGGCGGCTTGGCTGCGATGGGAACCATCCATGAAGGGCATTCGATGGTCTCCGGAATTTGAAGACCGTGTATCTCTGTATGCAGATTATATCCTTTTGTACCTCACATTGCCCCGAAAGTCGTTAATCGTCCTTTTCGACGTTTTGACTTCTTTCCGTAAGAATTCCGGCTTAGTTATAAATTGGTCTAAATCTTGCGTTTATGTTCTCTCCGGTGATACTCCTCTCCTGCCCCGTGATTGTCCTATTCCGGTGGTACTAGATGGTTTCAAATATCTGGGAATCTTTGTCACCTTGGACCCCACACTTCGGTATGAGCGCAATCTGCTGCCCCCTCTCAGACGCCTTCGGGCGGATGTCGGGACTTGGAGCAGACTACCCCTTTCTCCCTTGGGACGAGCTGCGTTGTTTAAGATGATGTCGCTCCCCCGATTCCTTTATGCGCTTCAAAACACGCTTGATGTTGTGCCAGCGGAATATTTTCGTGAGATTGAGAGTCTACAGCGGCAATTGTTATGGGGGGCTGTCCTCGCATCGCCCTCTCGAAGCTTACACTCCCTTGGTACGATGGCGGCATCGCTCTCCCGGACATTCGTCGCTATTACTGGGCCTCTCAATTGCGGGCCATCAACCATGGCACCTACACTCCCCCACTAAACCCGGCTTTTGCGATGGACAGATGGTTGCTACCCGGTGGGGACTACAATAGGGCTCTATATGCGAAATCAGCTGGCGAAACTCTTACGGGCCCCACCAAAACAGCAGTGCAGGTGTGGCGTAGAGCTACGGCGGCCACGGGATGGGCCGACAGGCCGACCCGGGCTACCCCACTATATGCTTCGGATAAACTGGGCTCCCTTTGGCAATCGAAGGGATTTGATCGGTAGGACATGATCGGGATCAGTAGGGTAGATGACGTATGGATCAAGGGCAGGGTCAAGACGTTTGAGGAATTGAAAGTTGAGTATGGGCTGAATGATAAGGAATTCTTCAGATATGCGCAAGTCCGGCATGCGGTCTTGTCTGTTTTTCCACTAGGCTCGGACGTGCCGGAGGCATCCCCGCTCGAGGATCGGATTCTGGATGGTCACGTTCCTGATAGCACGATCTCGCTAATTTATAAAAAGTTGATCAATACCAGGACTGATCTACTAGATAGTCTTCGAGGGTTGTGGACCAGAGATGGTCTAGAACTCGATGATGAGGACTGGCAGTCCGCGATTTCTTCCCCGAAGGAAGTGGCTATCCCGGCACGTCTTCGGTTCGTCCAACTAAAAATTTTGCATAGGGTGTATGTGACTGGCCCACGTCTGGTTCGAATGGGATTTTCGATGGATGGATTGTGCAGGCGCGGATGCGGTATGGTGGCTACGTTCCTTCATATTATCTGGGAATGCCCTGCTGTGATACGTTATTGGAACCGCGTGCATGAAGTAATGAGTGAGGTCACGGGAGTGCGATTAATGCCTGAAGCGCGAAGATGCTTGTTGAATGTCTGGGAGCCGAATGACTACAATCAAGCGCAGCTCCGCTGGGCGACCTTGGGCAACATGGTTGCCAAGCGTGATATTGCCCAATTGTGGGGCGCTCAGAAGCCTCCGACACTTCTGGGGTGGACACAAAACATGGATTGGTGCATGTTTCGAGAAAAAACTGTGTATGTTTCCCGTGGCAAACCAGGCAAGTGGGGGAAAGTGTGGACCCAATGGAACGCATACCGTGGAGATATATGTACTCCCCCAATGTCGGAATTTGATGCTGATTTGTCTTCCTCCCAACCTGACGTTTCCTCCGCAGGAATATAGTTGTTTTGTATATATTTTGGTCTCCTTTCCCCCCCCTCTCCCCTCCCCCAATTATTGATTGCACTACTGCTTGATTCCTCTATATACCCCCCCCCACGGGCCACGTGATGACACGTTTTAATGTACTGCCTTGTTTTGTATTGTTCTTTTGTTTTCTTGTTTTAAAATTAATAAAAAGTTTTCAAAAAAAAAAAAATGATGAAATGAAATGAAATAACCATAACATGAGAGCAGACAAAGGTATCAGACTTTTTGGTTCTAGGAAACGACAAATAAGAGCTAACAATGTTACAAAAGACTCTTTTTTTCTTTTTAGATTCCCTTGTACACATGCGTTCCCGTAAACTTTACCTTCACGTTTATTCTAAGCATGACAATCACGATAATGCTCACTGTGATTCAGGAAATTTACACATTCAAATGGTCAGGCGGGTAATATAATCGTTCCACTATCTTCCTCATGATGTATATAGTTACTGGTTCTAACGCATTGCTGTAGCAGTGTTCGTGTTAATGACAAAACAAATATGATGTTTATCGGCCACTTTACAGGTATACAGTGAAATATCGTTACAACACACATTTACCTGTTTCCTTATTCAAAAGATCCTCGTCAGGGGAAACGGACTTGATAGTCCCAGGCTGTAGGGAAACATAATTGAATTACCTGCGTTTTTTTGCTCTAAAACGCCATCTTTCTGATAGCTGCTCGTGCTCCTTACCCGCAGTGTTAGGCGAATTCCGCGTCTAGTGCTGGCTCTGCCCCTGGACGCGGAATCGTCGTCAACATCCGGTATTTCAACCAGGCCGCCGTATAGAGGTCGAAATGGGACTGAATTTACGAAACATATTTACATGTTAGAAACAACGATCTATTATTAAATAGAGTTATCTTTGGGTTTCATATTATCAAATTCAACTTCTTCATGTTTCATTTTCTCTTTCAGTTTTTTTTGTATCTTCAGACGAGTTAATTTTCTTTTGAATAGGATTCGTCAATGGTTCATTGATAATATACCTAAAGTGAGAACTGAATGCTATCCAGAACCAGGGACAATGTTCATTCCGCCCCATCACAAGTCAAATCTCAGGATATTCTCATATTAAGTCAAACATGATACTAGGGTTCATCATAAGTTTGCAGATCTGCCGATCGTACTTAGTTCTCAAAGCTATTTTATATATATCAATGTCTATCTTCAGTAAGTGACATTAATTATGCAAACTGATGCCATGGAACATTGTCATTAAGGCCAAGAAGGTGAGTTTTTAATCTGTCCACCCATCTTTGTTCCTTTTCATACAGGATTTTTCTGCATTTCAGGATTTGTCTTTTAGCATTTCGATTACTGTCCAGTTTAATTATTCTGCTTTAGGCCATTCTTGACGAAATGGGTACATAATTTGGTGGTATTCTTCTTTAAATTTATATTGCTTTTATGTTCCCCAATTCTTAGCTTGACTTTTCTGCACGTCATGCCTATATATTGTTTTTTACAGGGGCACGTTATCATATAGATAACATGTGTTGAGTTGCAGTACGTGTGCTGCATTTGAGTCCAACTCATTAAATCTGTAAGCTGGAAGGTTTTGGTAACTTTTGTTAATTTGCATACATGACATGTCCCACAAGGGTAGTGTCCCGTTATTGGGGCCATTCCCACATCCATTGTCAGTCTGTTCACATGATGTTTCTTTGGTCGTGTATGGACGAGAATGTCCTTTATATTTCGCGTTCGTCGATTGGCAAATCTTGGCTTTGGCCAGTCAAACTTTCCAGTAGATAAAATCCGCCAATTTTTGTTTACCAGTTTTTGTACATTGTAAGTAGCAGGGCAGTACGTAGTAACGCATGTCACCAAATCCATGACAGGTTCCTTAACAGTTGTTTCCAACAAAGATGCTCTAAGTTGATTTTTTGCTCGCTTCTGGCATCTTGAAATTGTAGACTGTTTATACTCCCGACTCTGGAGCTTCTGACTCAGTTCTTGTGCTTGTTGTCGGTAATCACTATTAAGACTACAATTTCTCTTCAACCGTAAAAATTGGCTGTAGGGCAAATTATCTCTTAGAGGTTTTGGATGGAAACTTTTATAAGATAAAATGCTGTTTTTTGCCGTTGGTTTTGTGTATGTTTTTGTTTCGATCTTCCCATCTTTAATAAAAATTGTCAAATCCAGAAAATCAATGCTGCAGTTATCAGATGTAAATGTACATTTTAGCCATTTATCTTGTTTATTCAGCCATTCAATGAATTAGTTCAGATCTCTGTCATTTTTCCATACCACCAAAATGTCCTCTATATAACGCTTCCAGTATACTATACTGGGAGCGAAGGGGTTGGTATCTGTGAGTACATTATTTTTTTCAAAGTTACTTACATATAGACCCGCTACTGATGGAGCAAATGCACTGCCCATGGAAGTTCCATGGCTTTAGACAAAAAGACTTCCATCAAACTCAAAAAAAAATTCGGTAAGTGCCTGCCGGCAACATTCAAGGACAAAATGACGGGGAGTACGATAATTCCACTGTTCTCCAAATAGTGTGTCCTCAAGCATTTGTAATGTCTCCTTCTGTGGTAGGCTAGTGTAGAGTTACTCTACATCTAGCCCAACTAGTATAATAGTTGTTTGATCAAAAGGCATTTCTTTTACTTGATTCAGCAGATCTCGAGTGTCCTTTAAATAAGTTGGAGTTTTTTGAACCAATGGTTTTAAAAACTGGTCTGCAAACTGTGACAATGGTTCTAAAATTGACCCTATTCCCGAAACAATCGGGCGTCGAGGTGGTGGGACTTGTTTTTATGTATCTTTGGTAAAGAATAGAAAAAAGGAATCTTGGGTTCTTTTGTGATGAGATAATCGGCTTCTTTTTTTGATATCCATACGTTTGTCTCAGCTTCGTAGACCATCATGGCAATTAAATTCTGTAATCTTGGTGTCGGATCTATCAAGATTTTACTGTAGAACTTTTCATCTGCAAGGAGGGCTAGGCATTGTTGTTTGTAGCCTTCTTTTCCTAGGACAAAGGTATCAGACTTTTTGGTTCTAGGAAACGACAAATAAGAGCTAACAATGTTACAAAAGACTCTTTTTTTCTTTTTAGATTCCCTTGTACACATGCGTTCCCGTAAACTTTACCTTCACGTTTATTCTAAGCATGACAATCACGATAATGCTCACTGTGATTCAGGAAATTTACACATTCAAATGGTCAGGCGGGTAATATAATCGTTCCACTATCTTCCTCATGATGTATATAGTTACTCGTTCTAACGCATTGCTGTAGCAGTGTTTGTGTTAACGACAAAACAAATATGATGTTTATCGGACACTTCACGGGTACACAGTGAAATATCGTTACAACACACATTTACCTGTTTCCTTATTCAAAAGATCCTCGTCAGGGGAAACGGACTTGATAGTCCCAAGCTGTAGGGAAGCATAATTGAATTACCTGCGGTCTTTTGCTCTAAAACGCCATCTTTCTGATAGCTCCTCGTGCTCCTTACCCGCAGTGTTAGGCCAATTCCGCGTCTAGTGCTGGCTCTGCCCCTGGACGCGGAATCGCCGTCAACATCCGGTATTTCAACCAGGTAGCCGTATAGAGGTCGAAATGGGACTGAATTTACGACACATATTAGTTTAACCATCTTTTCCAATCAGGATCTGTTCTGTTGTTAAGCAAAATAGTATGTACGTCGACCCCCCCCCTCTGAAGTGTTACTGCTATCAGTCATAGGTGTAGGTATGGACGGGTTGTTTAAATCTTTTATCTTGGCTAACCCAAGATAAGTTGTCTGCTGAACAGTGTCATTCAAAAACATTATTTGCTCTGAGATGAGTTCAAGTTCAGGCATTTATAAAGCGCACTACTCACCCAGAGGGTCTCAAGGCGCTAGGGGGAGGGGTTCACTGTTTATCGAATAGCCAAGTTTTCAGTTCTTTTCTGAAGGAGATGTGATTCTGAGTAAGGCGGAGGTGGGTGGGGAGTGAGTTCCAGGTCTTGGCAGCCAGGAAGGAGAAGGATCTGCCACCCATGGTGGTTTTTCGGATGCGCGGGACTGTGGCGAGGGCTTGATTGGATGATCTTAGTTGGCGGGTGGGATAGTAGAAGGACAGTCGGGTGTTGAGGCATTCGGGTCCTAGATTATAAAGGGCCTTGTGTGCGTGGGTAAGAAGGCGGAAAGTGATTCTTTTGTTGACGGGAAGCCAGTGGAGGTTTTTTAAGTGACCGGTGATGTGCTCTTGGCGCGGGATGTCTAATATGAGTCTCGCTGATGCGTTTTGGATGCGCTGGAGCTTTTTCTGCAATTTTGTTTAAATTCCGGCGTAGAGTGTGTTGCCATAGTCCAGTCGACTTGTGACCAGTGCATGGGTGACAGTCTTTCTTGTTTCGAGGGGGATCCAGCGGAAGATCTTTTTGAGAATGCGAAGGACGTTGAAGCAGGAGGACGATACAGCGTTGACTTGTCTGGACATTGAGAGAGAGGAGTCTAGAATGAAGCCAAGGTTACGTGCATGGTCTGTGGGTGTGGGCGCTGATCCCAAAGCGGAAGGCCACCAGGAGTCGTCCCAAGCTGAGGGGGAGGATCCAAGGATGAGCACCTCCGTTTTGTCTGAGTTGAGTTTTAAGCGGCTCTGTTTCATCCATTCGGCTACTTCTTTCATACCTTCGTGAAGGTTGTTTTTGGCGGTGTTGGGGTCTTTGTTGAGGGAAAGGATTAGCTGGGTGTCGTCGGCGTAAGAGATGATGTTGAGGTTGTGTTGACCTGCGATGGAGGCGAGGGGACTCATGTAGACGTTGAAGAGGGTGGGACTGAGTGAGGAGCCTTGAGGTACGCCGCAGATGACTTCGGTGGACTCGGAGTAGAAAGGGGGGAGTCGGACTTTCTGGGTTCTTCCGGCTAGGAACGAGATGATCCAGTCCAAGGCTTTTCCTTGTATGCCGATGTTATTGAGGCGTTGTAGGAGGGTGCTGTGACAGACCGTGTCGAAGGCGGCGGAGAGGTCGAGTAGGATGAGGGCAACTGTTTCTCCGTTGTCTAGGAGTGCTCGGATGTCGTCGGTTGCCGCAATGAGGGCGGTTTCGGTGCTGTGTTTGGCTCGGAAGCCGTTTTGTGAGGGATCCAGGGAGTTGTTGGATTCAAGGAAGGCTGCGAGTTGGCTGTTGACGGCTTTCTCGATGACTTTGGCCGGGAAAGGGAGGAGGGAAATGGGACGGTAGTTTTTCAGTTCTGAGGGGTCTGCTGTTGGTTTTTTCAGAAGGGCGCTGAGTTCGGCGTGTTTCCATATTTCTGGAAAGGTGGCGGAGTTGAAGGAGCAGTTGATGACATCGCGGAGTTGGGGAGCGATGATGGATTCAGCTTTGTTGAAGATGTAGTGGGGACAGGGGTCCGAAGGTGAGCCAGAGTGGATTGAGTTCATGAGGCGAATGGTATCTTCAGTGGTGATTGGGTTCCAGGAGTTGAGGTAGTTAGTTGGAGGGGTGGGAACAGAAGGGGGTGGGGTGAGTTGGTCATTGGGAGTGTTCTTGAAGCTGTTGTGGATGTCGGCAATTTTGTTGTAGAAGAAGGAGGATAGCGCATCGCAGAGGTCTTGGGAGTTAGTGATGTCGTTGGATGCTGCGGGGGGGTTGGTGAATTCTTTGACGATATTGAAGAGTTCCTTGCTGTTATGAGAATTGTTGTCGAGACGGTCCTTAAATGCTGATTTCTTGGTGGATCGAATCAGTTGGTGGTGTTTGCGGGTGGCTGTCTTGAGGGAGGCCATGTTGTCTGAGGTTGGTTCTTTTCTCCAATTCTTCTCCAGGGTGCGGCATGTCTTCTTGGATTTTTTAAGGTCGTCATTGAACCAGGGAGCCCTTTTGCTGAATGATTTCAACTGGTGTTTTTTCAGGGGTGCTAGTTCGTCCGCACTGTTGGTGATCCATTGCCTGAGGTTTGTGGCCGCTTGGTCTGGGTCCGTTGTTAGGGTGGGAGTGTTTTGGCTGAGTGATGCGAGGAGTTGGTCGGTGGTGATTTTGTTCCATTTTCTTCGGGGAATGGGTTGTGGATGGTTGTGGGTCAGGGTTGTTTTGTAGCTGAAGTGAACACAGCTGTGATCTGTCCAGTGGAGAGCTGTAGTGTGATCGAAGGAGATGTGCTTGCTGGAGGTGAAGATAGGGTCGAGCGTGTGTCCGGCTGTGTGAGTGGGGGTGTCAACAAGTTGTTTGAGTCCGAGATTGGACAGGTTATCCAGGAGGGTGGTGGTGTTGTTGTCGAGAATGTTGTCAAGGTGGTAGTTGAGGTCTCCAAGAAGAATGTAGTTCTCGGATGCGAGGGCGTGCGGGCTGACGAAGTCAGTGATGTCGTCACTGAATTGAGATCGGGTGCCTGGGGGCCTGTAAATGAGGGTTCCTCTAAGTGTGGTCCTGGGGTCGGTGTGGATCTGGAAGTGGAGGTGTTCGGCGGTTGCAAGATTGTCGTCAGAGCTGGTTGTAATTTTGATGGTGTTTCTATGGACGATGGCTATGCCTCCTCCAGTTTTGTTAATGGTGCGGTCTTTTCGAATGATCTTGTAAGTGTCCGGTATGGCTATGGCGATGTCGGGGGCAGAAGATGCATTCATCCATGTTTCAGTGAGGAAGGCGATGTCAGGTGACGTAGTGGCGATTAGGTCCCAGAGTTCGGTTGCGTGTCTGTGGACCGAGCGGGTGTTCAGTAGGATGCATTTCAAGTCGTTGGGTTCGGAGCCGAGTGTGGAGGAAGTGTGTTTGGTGAGGGTCCTGACGCAGTTGAACTTACAAGAGAGGCAGGAGAATGGGCCGTGGGTACGTCCTGGGGTAGCTTCGCAGCAAAGTGGGGTGCGTCCGGCGTTGAGGGCGAGGAGAGTAGCGGCATCATAAGTTACTCTGGGGGGTTGGGAGCGGCATAGAGCAGGGGGACGGGCGCTGGGCGCGGTCCAGGCGCGGACGGGCGAAGACGGGCTTACCTTTGGCGCACCTTCGGCACGACTGGGGCGCGATCGCTGCGCGTGAACGCTGCGCGTTAATGCAGCGGGCATATATGGATGGTGGAGGGGGAGGGGCGAGGGCGGCTCAGCTGGGAGGCGGGGCGGGCTCCAGAGGACGACAACAACAAACAAAATGGCAGCGGAGGGGTCAGCACAGCAGAGCGCTTGGGGAGAAACGCGCAATAACAGTCAAAGTTACAATAGCGATTTAAAAGTGCAAATAAAGTAAAGCGGCAAGCAAGGCAGACTGCAGGCAGCAATTAAGAGGCAGTTATGAATGTAAACGCGGCACAACGATACCACAAGTCACCAGGGACACAGGAGAGCGACCACTCAGCCCAAAAGCGAAGCGAGTCACAGCGCCTTCAGGTAACGGAGCGCTGTTTGTATTCAGTGGGAGGGCGGCTCAGCTGGGAGGCGGGGCGGGCTCCAGAGGACGACAACAACAAACAAAATGGCAGGGGAGGGGTCAGCACAGCAGAGCGCTTGGGGAGAAACGCGCAATAACAGTCAAAGTTACAATAGCGATTTAAAAGTGCAAATAAAGTAAAGCGGCAAGCAAGGCAGACTGCAGGCAGCAATTAAGAGGCAGTTATGAATGTAAACGCGGCACAACGATACCACAAGTCGCCAGGGACACAGGGGAGCGACCACTCAGCCCAAAAGCGAAGCGAGTCACAAGATGATGCAGGCTCTAAATAAAGCTTCTAATCCCTGCACCTGCCAGACCTTTGTGCCCCAGACCGTTTTTGTCTCAATGTTGTCTTTCCAAAAGTCAAAGTCTAATGTAGACAGCTGAGCATAAAAGGCCGCAGAATAAATTTGCTTTGTATTTGTCAACATATTTTTCATTCCTGTCTTATTAACATTTGTAAAGTAAAATGATTCTGGATTTGAAACATTATACCCTGAAAAGTGTGGAAATTTGCCATAAAATGTTTTTGAGCTACTCTTTGGGGGCCTAGGACAATGTTCCCATTGATTATAAGTTAATACATTTAGAGGATTTGCAGGTTTATGCAAGAAATGATGACCATAGTGATTATAACAATACATTTGTTCATAATCTGATGAACCTTCTAAGTATTCATGATCTGTAAACTTTGCAGACATTTCTAAGTCTGACATCATATTATTAACAGTCTCGAAGTCCCAATCATCACAAAAGGTACTAGATGAGACAAAGTCACTCAAGGAAATCTTGAATTGGTGTGGAATCTTCAACAGCTCTGCGGACTAAGAATGTCATATTCAGTTCTGTCCCAAGCTATACCACCTGGTATAGGAACGGCTGTGATGTTCACTGATGACAAGTCTCTTTGTTCACGATGAGATGATTTGTGTGGCTTGAGGAGAAAGTTGATGTTCTTACTTGCTGTGTCCTTTTTAACATATCTTCCATTTATCAGCATACCCAAAGTAAATCCAAGAGTCAACCAAAGTAGAAGAAAAAGTACACCCAACACAATCCAAAGTTTAATCCATGGTGAAACCAGATAAGTCTTTTCCAGTTGATAAAAAAGTTCTGTTGCTTGTTCTTTGAAAGTTCTTTTAGCTGGCGTTGTTTCAGGTTCACTGGGATCCTCGGAAAACGTATTAAAGTTAATGAAATAGCCAGAGGCAGTTCTGTCAATTGTAGGGATTGCATCAGGATTTCACTGGAACCATTTGATCACTTGTTACATTTGTATAGTCAGTTGCTATTTCATTGTAGACAGGCGTTTCTTGACAAACTGGTATTTGGGTCTCAAGAGGTACAAGTTCTATGGCTTTGTTGCATAGTCCTTCTTTTCGCACTACAGATTCTTCAAAATTGATGAGTCTCTCAGTTTGAACCTCTTGGATAGTAGCCAAATTTGGGTGTCTGCTACATCTTTGGAGTTCACTTGGCCTACTACTTATGATCGGCCACATGATGTGGTTTGACCAGGTCGATGGACACAAACCTGTTCTCTTTTTTACCAGCAAGGGGCGGCAGTAGTACTGTTCTTGATCCGTGGATGGCTAGGACAGGTACGGGTTGTCTGTAAGAAGGCCCAAATTCCTTCTTATCTGCGATCTTTTCTCTGACTAGATCCCCAATCTTTGGAATCCAGACAGGTCTTGCTGGGACGGATGGTTTCTCTTCAGAGGTTGTTGGCTTCAGTAGTACGTTACTTTGTCTGGACCTTATTTCATATAAGTCCTGCAAAACAGCCAAACGATCTTTGATATCAAAGGGTTTTTGTTCCACCTCTGAAGTGTGACAATCGAGGTCCTGCACAATCATTCTAGTTCCAAAAACAATTTCATATGGAGTGATACCCCCTAGAGAACTTCTTGACAGATTGTTAAGACTACATTGAACACTTATTAGATGTTTGACCCACCCGTCACCCAAGCCTAGTACCCTAGCTGTTATAGATTGTGTATGTCCTGTTTTTTTCTCTCCACTACCGATTTTCCCTCAGGATGGAATGAACTAGAATACCGCAATGCAACGCCCATGTTGGCCATGGCCTTTTTGTAAGCTCGAGAGCTAAACGCAGGACCCTGGTCAGAATGTAGCGTGCCGACTGCGTATGTGCCGATAAAGACTTGCAAATCTTTTATAACAGTTCAAGTGTCAGCCAAGCGCTGAGGCCACATCCAAATGAATCTTGTCTTAATATTTATGGGACCGCATCTGTCCATAGGGACGTCTGCATGTAGAAAGTCTAATGCTGTCTAACAATGGTGTCTGTACTGGGCCGGCTACACAGCAGTCAGGTATCTGACGGCATTCTCTGCTGCGAGCTCTGTTGCAGTCATAGCAATTAATTGCAAATGTGTGAATGTGACCATTCATCCCTGGCAACGAGTGCGTCTCTTTTAATTCTAGTACAGATTTAGAGATCCCCCGATGTATCAGACCCTCTCTCAAGTGTGGTTCGTGTATCAAAGCTACTCTACATTTCCTGTTTTTAATTACTCTATCCCCCACTCCAGGAATTCGAGCAAAAGGAACGGATTTTGCGTCAATTACGTATAAGTATTTGAGTGGATAGTTTTGAGGTAACGCTGCACCTCTGCCTTTGCTTGTGGCATTGACAGCTAGCATTATTTCGCCGTCTATTTTCGTTTTTGGATGAGTGATTGCAGCTACGGAAGCCGTTTGCACAGCTGCCTTGGCGGCTTCATCAGCCAATGAATTCCCTGCAATGTGAACGCCATCACGTTGATCATTCAGTGTAAGGATCACGTGAGCTTTTTGTAGTTCTTGTCGTAACTGAACTACTTGTTCCCAAAGCAACTTATGCTTAATTGTGCCACCTTTTGCATCTTTGTAAAAATTTTCAATCCAGTTCTGCAAGTATTCATTGTAAGATTGAACGCAATAATACGAATCGCACACTATGAGTGTGGGAAATTCGTGATCAGTATTTTCAAGTGCCATCTTGAATGCTTGTAGTTCAGCTCGCTGAGCTGTACAATCTCCTAGAGATTGAGTTTTAGTGACCATTGGTCGAAATTTGCCATCTCGCCAGCGACCTTTAACGATCGCGCACGCAGCACTATAAGCTTGTTTACCCCCAACTGCGGGCTGTGCTGATCCGTCAGTATAAATGATACATTCATACTGCTCTAGAGGCAGAATTTCAGTAGGCAGAGGTCATTCATGTTCATATTGTAGAAATTCTTGTGTTTTCAAATAAGGGTCTAAAATGTATTCAACGTCTGTTGCAGCAAGAGAATTAACCCATTGTATCCATCTCGGATGTAAAGCCTTAGCATTTGGAATGCTTACTTTTGTCACTGCCTCTAAGGCAGGTACAGGAGTAACGACCATTATGCGTTTACCCTGTGCTAGGGTTCTCTCTTTTGCTACTGCAGTTTGAACCGCTGTCAGAATTTTTTTTGTTGAAGTGAATTTCATTTCTGCTTGTGTGTACAAGTGTGATTTGTAAGCTTTTGATACTTTTTCTCCTTCATTAACGGTTAAGTACGTGAATCCGCATCTTCCTGGGATGATTCAGATAACTAAGTTGCGTACGTTTATGCATGTTTGCAAATGTTTTGTTGCCAACATGTCCGTATGGAATTAACGCAAAATTTCTGTGTGCTTTTTAGTCTAATTTATTTGTTTGAAATCTGGTTTGAATAATTCGTAGAGAGGTTTAACCCTTTCTGCGTAATTTAGAATGTAAGTTCTGCCGAAACTCAGGAAACCTAGAATCGACTGTAAGTTTTTCAGTGTCTTTGGAGATTGGAGCAGCGCACATTTCTCTAGAAAGTTTGCTGCCAGGCTTTTGCCTTCACCTGATTACTCGTATCCTAGGAAAAGGACGTTGAGGTGGGCAATTCTCGATTTCTTAAAATTGAATTTATACCCTTCAGAGGCGAATCCCAAAATGATGGTGTTCACTCTGTTCAAGTGTCTATCCAAGTCATCGTCTGTTAGATAGATGTCATCAACATATGATAATGCCTCATCATCATAGGTTTGGAGTAACTCTGTTACTCTGGCTGAAAATAACCCTGGACTATTCTTGAATCCCTGGGGGAGACAACAGAATTGACGCTGTGTCCCCATGATTGAGAAAGCGGTCAAATACCTACTTTCATGTGCAATGTTCTAATGTGGTTTTATATTTTTTTATGCACAATATTATTCATTAATGCTGCACTGTGTGCATTTTGTACTGCAAAAGTTTTGCAACAAGAGTTTAAATGTCTATAATCCAAATCTAGACGATATGTACTGTCTGGTTTGGAGACAGGAAGCAAAGGATTGTTCATGGACGAGGTGCATGTTTCAATCACCCCTTGGTATTCAAGTTGATCTAATATCTCCCTGACCTGTTTTTTTGCCTCTTGCTTAACTGGGTGCTGCCTTTGTGCAGTTGGTTGAGTTTTTAACTGGATTTTATGTTGAGGAGAATCCTCATCCTATCCTACATGATGTTTATGTAATGCAGGAGCCTGAGCTACTGCCCATTTCCTGGCATAGGTATATTTTTTTATGAATTGGAATTCGATTGGAGAAAGCTGGCATTATGATGTCTTTGCCATGTGGGCACTCCCTGACAAATTCAGGTGGCCAGTATTGTTCAGCTAAAAGAATGTCATAACCCTGAGAGAGCTTCTCCCAAAAGAGTGCTCTTATTTCTCAAGTTATGTCCCCCTCCATCTGGAGTGTTACTTCATATAACTTATGCGGGACACTAACCCTGGTATCTGCAGTTTCAACTTGGATGTACTCATTCAAGTCCACTGTCTCCAGATGATCCTTCAAGTTCTTGCGAGCTATGATGACTTCTGCTGCGCTGTTCAACATCGTCTGAGCCCATTCCCCGTTCTTGAGTTGTGTCCTCAAGATCCTCGGCATGTCTGATTTTTAGACCTGCTACCTTCTTTTTGGTGAATTGAGTTTTCTTATTTTTTGGAACGTGTTGATCGTCTTTGGACTTCACTCATTCTTCTTTTTGTTCTGACCGTCCTCTTCTTTCCGATTTCTGTGAGGAAATCTGAAAGGTACGAGAGGAACGTGTAACAGTATCTTGATATCTATCATGTTTTCTCAAATTATCCCTATTCCTGAGGTTATACCTCCTTTCAGAGGGCTCCTTTTGAGGAGACCTAACTCGGGATTGAGAATGCTTCTCTTTAGAAGTTTGTTTAGTGTTCTCCCAGTTCTTTTTGGGAGAAGTAAGAGTGTTTTTAATAAAGACCTTTTCAGGACTTTCAGTCAGTTGGGGTTTCACTGGTTTACCACCAAAACTGTCTCTTCTTAATTCTTCATAGGATTTTTCAATTATTCTGGCTAGTTCCTGAGGTTGCTCAGTTACATCAAATTCTCTTAACTTTTGGCAGATCGCCACGGATGCTGCTTCATCTTTAATGTTAGCTAATATTATGGTTGAGACCGGTTTGAAATCTTTCAGTAATTTCATACCTTTAAAGCAGGCTCCGCCCCGTATTATTTTGAATCTCTTTCAGGACGTCTGGTATTACTGCCATAGACGGAACACCATGAGTTTTGGTGTGGATTGCAGCAAAGACTGTACCCCAAGTGTCGCAGTCCTCCAGGTGTGATGTGATCCCCATCGGTAAACAGATTGTTAGAATCCTGTGTTTCTCATGAGGGGTAGTATCAGGAAATACTGCCTCGATTTGAGTAATTTTTTGAGCTAACCAGAATGGAATTTGTTCCCGTTTTGCAGGTAATTTACCAATGACTGATTATATAGTCTGTGGTGTAATTTTATTTGTGTCCCCCTGGTAAGGGGTGTGTTGCGGAACCCTTATTGCTGTTTGAACAGTAAAGGTCTGCATGACATATTGAACCAATTGTCTGTGGATTTTAATTAGCTCTTTTATTTGAACTAATAGTTCCTCATCTGTCATATGTTCAATGGCAGGATGTGGTGTATAGCTGGCTAATACCGGCCATGTTGCTCCTGGTCTACCTAGTGGAATGCCTGGTAATGTGATGTGTATGTTTTAGGGCGCCTTTAAACCAGAGCGCATGGTCTTGGTATGTTAGTGGAATTTCAACATCCTCGAAAGGAATGTATCCTCTGGAGCTTCCTCTTCTTTGTAGAAGTGAAACCCTTTTGATACTGGATTTGCTTCGGGAAAGATTATCCATGAATAAAATACCTCTGTGTGATGATATTCATGTGCCTCTATCACAAAAACTACCCTACCACCTCTTGCTGATTGGCCATTTCTTATAAGTTTCATAGTGATGGCTTTTCTTAAAGTTTCTGGGATGATTATAGCCTCCGCGTCGGTCTCTTGGAAACCTGTTATATCAAAAGCTAATGGATTTACTGCAGCTCCAGCCAGTTGCGGTGTTGTCGCCGTTAACCGACATTGTTTAAAGAAAGTTGCAGAGCAAGTTTCAAGGAAAAGAATGTTAAGGTGCACAATATTTTGGAACTCTGTATCCTTCAACGTTGAACAAACCAAAAACAAATATATAGGATTTTCGTCCTACTCAGCTATGGCGGATATTTTATCCCTTTACCCACTCCAGACGTCCATTGGAGTATTTTACGGAACAAAAGGGTCTCTGAGAAAAGCATGACTGAGTTACTTTGGTATATAGCGTTAAATTAGTGCCTTACCAAACATTGGGCGCCATGTAGTGTAGTTCCTATATTCCCAATAGGCTCTGCGCATTGGAATAATATATCCTATAGATTAGACGTAGGACTGAGGTCGACTAGGTCTCTATCGAATATACTAAACTTAATAGTGAGTGCCAGATAGCTCAGAGGTCACTAGAAACTTTCTCGAATTCACTAGAAGGGATTAGTTTCTGACAACTGCATAAAAATTACAACTTTGTTTCCCAAGAATAAGAAATATATCTCTAGAGTCACGGAAATAAACGATAAGTATTTTACTCAGTCAATCGTGCATGCTTCCTTTCAACAGAGTTTGTAGAGAAATAGAGAGACGGGCGTTTCCAATAAAATGGTTTATTGAACAGTCTTCTTTCTCATACAAGAGAAGTGAACTGCTACAATCGTTAAGCAGACTGCAAAGTATAATGCGTACAGCGAGAATAGTATTATAAAATAATACCGTAAAAGCATTGTATGGTTTCTAAGCCATAGAAAAATACATACATAAATAACATTGACTAAAAATACTCAACTGGTGCTTCTAAATATGCCTACCCCAAGGTACCTAACCTGAGTCTAGTACGCAGGAAGAAGTAAGTATTGTGTAGCATAGGTTTAGTTGTTTTTGCCAAGAATCTACCAAAGGTTTCTCTAGGGTCTAATCAGCTCCATACCTTGGTTTAGAATGAAGGAGGTCTGGTGTCTCTGCCTCAGGACTCGATTTTCCAACACCCCTCAAGGGGAGCTTGGAAACACCGGATTTGGATTCTCTGCGAGAGAAAGGCAGCCTCTTGATCAGTGCGTCAGCTGGAGGGTCGGCTTCCTTCGGTACCTGCTGTAGCGAGCTGCGTTGGGCAAGTAGATAGTCGAACTGCTCCGAACCACCGTAGTTTGCCATAGCAAGTGAAGGTATATTTATACCTTGAAGGTGTTTAGGAATGGCATAGATTGATGTAAAGTTGGGCATAATAATGTCAGGAAAGAACCCCTAGGGAATAGTTGTTCTTTGCAAAGTACATGAGTTCTTGGACAAATCAATATTCAAGCAAGGGGAAGTTCCCTAACTGCTCAATCAGATTTTCCAAGAAATCATTGTGACGTTTGGTACGGGTGGAAGTAGCCATGCCTGTATTTGGTCTGCATGGGCTATGTCTAAATAAAGGATTGATTTCTATGCCTATATAAGGGTAATGTGAATTGTACCTGTATAAGGGCATGAATTGGGAAAATCCACTCGGAGCTCTAAATGCCACACAACACTTTGGTCCTGTAGCCTCTCTGTGCTGAGTGCTCTATTCAGACCCCAGGAGACTAATCTATCAATTTAGTAATCGGAAAGGGACCATGTTTGTAAAGCGTCTTCCGGACCCACCTCACTGGTCTGTGGGAACCTGGGAGGGAGGTGGGGGAGGGGAGTTTGCCTAGACTAGCCTTGGTCTATCTCTGTAAGGATGCCATCTGGCTATTTTTAACACTCATACTTTTTGGCACTTTATTTTTAGGCTGTCACTTGTATTATTGCCCCAGTCCTTGTATTCACTGTGATCGACACTTACCCTAGTATTAATAGTCTTGTTGATAATTTGAGTAATATGCGGGACTGAGCAGGATTTGATACAGTCCTGGACTCCTGGTGTTCACATAGGGATATCATCTGATCATATGAAAAATCCTTCTCTGTACAAATCGGTAGATGCACCTGTTTTTCTTAAAAGTATGCCTGGGGACAATTGTACATTCCTTATGACATTCCTTACTCCATAAGGTGACTCCTCACCCCGGAGGGAGAAAATATATTTATTTACAACCCCCAAGATAAGATTATGGGTCGGATTCACAAAGGTAACTAACGTGTAGTAGTTACGAGTGTGGAGACTCCACACTCTTAACTTTACCATACGTAAGTTATGTTTGTGAAGCGGGAATCCTGCTCCAGAGCTGGAATCTTCGCTTTTGGGCCGGAATCCCCACTTCCAGGCCGGAACTCTCGATTTTCTGCCAGAATACCTCCATTTTGCCCGATGAACGCTTCAAGTGCCTACCATCTCTAATACGCTCCAGCTGAAGTCAATTAACACTAACTGCAAGACCAGCACCACCAAACATATAAAAGCAGCACACATTGAAGGAACAGGTTTGGCCACAGAGAGTTCTTGTTCACAATCGCTGAGCATCGCTAGAGGTAAATGGAACAAATGAGGAGGAAGAAGAACTTTACCACAGAGGAGACCACCATGCATCTGGAGTACATAGTGAAGCACCACAAATGCCTATATGGTCTCCCACCTTACTGCACCAGTGGCACACAGTAGGCAGCTCTATGGCAGCAATTAGCCACTGCTGTCACAGCATTGGGGGAGGAGAGGCACACAGTCCAGGACATCAAGAAGAAGTGGCAGGATGAAAAGCAGAGGGTGAAGGAAAAGTACTCCAGGATCAAATTAAACAAGATCCTCCCTGCTCCAGACTCCCGAACCAGCCTCCGTCTCACCCCACTAGAGGAGGATATCCTCATCACAATCCACCCCCACATGCTTCATGAGCTGCCTGTGAGTGATGTCCGCAACATGGCACCAGGTAAAGGGGATGACAAGAAAAAGTGTATGAAAAGATTGGCTGTGTTGCACTGGCATTGTGAGTAAGGAAGTTGTACAATGTGTATATAGAAATATAGTCAGTCAGAGACTCATGTGTTACCCTCTGTTGTTGCACCACAAGTCCCAGAATCCTTTGTAATAGAAATGGCAAATCCCTCTCCCACTATTGAAACATGGGCACAGTACTGCTGCCATATATTCCTAACCCTGCTAAGTAGCAATTGACAAAGTGCCCTTTCCACTCATCCAGATGTGTCTGAGTCAGTCAGAAATGTAGGGGTTGCGGAGCATATGAAAATCAACTGACAAATGAATTGGGACAATACAAGAGGGCAGATTCACAAGGACTGGCACATTCCCGCATATTAGCAGGGATTTGCCAGCACCGATGCGACACGCAATTCTACCCTTGCGCCACCACGGATGCGTCACATTTACAATGCTGCGCACCGTGGCACAGGGATAGACAGATGTGTGTCAATTCTGATGGCGTAAGGGCGGCGCTTTGCTGGAGTTGTGTCGCAAGTGCAACGCAACTCCAACAATGTTCATGGAGTTCTGCGCCACTCCTTAAGTCTGCTTTGGGCGTAAGGTTTAGTCGCAGCGGCCTCTGAAAAGTGACTCCGTGCATCTTGTCGATTTCACTGCATCACTTTCACGAGGCATTTCACAAAGGAATGCCCACCCTGCCTACATTAAACCTGACATAGGTTTAATGTTGCGCAGGGCTTTACAACGTGACGCATCTCCCTAGATGAGTCACATTGTAACTAAGTCGCAATGTGGCGCATGGTTTCCTCTGCCGCTGTGTCACAGAAGTGACTCAACAGAGGCCTAAATGTCTTGCATGGGGTCTGTAAATCTGCCACCAAATTATCCAAGAAGTAACTCAGCCTGTTCCAGCAAAAATCACAAAGCAGTAGGTGAGAGAATCCTCAGATCAAAATATGTCATTCACATATCCTGTTGTTCATTTCCCACCCTGCCACACCATTACATCCCCAACGCCCCACTGCACCTACCTGCCCCGTCTGCTGCAGTACTTCACAACACTGTTAGCATGCAGAAGCTATGGGGAAATGCCTGAAAAGTTCCACATGTACATTTCCCATTTGGTTACTTTTCTCTCTTCTCACCTATTGCCAAATTCAGCCAGAGCACAGACAGCCGGAGTAGCAGAGGTCCCTGCATCTTCTGGGAGGAAACAACATCGTCCAGAGCAAGGCATACCACCCTCACAAACTGGTAAGTCAAACTGGTCAGGAGATGGTCAAAAGGCATACATTGTCAGGAGACAACAGAGGGACATGTAATGCCCGAATATGAAAGGTAGCCAGAGATTAAAAAGTAGCTAAATAACTATTGGATTTGTCAATGGACATTCACCTTTAGCAAATGACATGTGTGAATAGCGAAAGATAAAATATAATATGTCTTGGCTCATCATACCTTTGTAATCAGTAAACATAACATGTATTCTACCAACAGTCCCAGACCTGGGAATTCAATCCTGCCATCAAGTGCCAAGTCAAAAGGGTGTCCCCACTATAGTGTAATAGTGTCTGTAGACATAATCAAGAATTCAAATGTTAACAAATATGACAATGATGAACAAGAATTGAGCTACCATTGTCAGTAGTATTGACAATGCATCCACAGTCCAACTTAGAATGTTTTCACTATACATGAAATCGCCCAGTCCACCCAGCTGGTCATGTACTTCTTACATTGGATGGCTTGTTTGTTGGCCATCAACAAAATACAATAGTGGACCTTACTTCAGGATTCGGAGTCATGTCATTTTGATATACGTCGCTTCTAGGTAGTGGGCCCATTACAAGTTATAAGTGGGATTACTCATAATATTAAGTGACACACACTTCTGCAACGGTGGTGCCCACAACTGCTTGTGCTTATCCTTTGGGCCTGAAATTGAGTGCATAACATGTGGCAGCAGAAATGTAAAGTTGCAAACACACTTATCATTGTAGGTACAATGAGGTCTTCCCAGACACAAAGATGCACACTGACTTCTGCTACAAAGTTGGCTGTGACATCCGGTCCGGGACCACACACTGTGCCCGTGCTGGGCCATGGTGAGCAAACCCAATAATAATGAACCTGAATGCTCATTAAATGGGACTTTGATCTCCACTGTATGTTGTATGTGTTGTACAACACTGTTGTCCTGCATCACAATATGCTCACATACGGCATTTAATCACATACCAGATCAGACTTTGGTAGCTAATAAAAGGATGACACAAAATGTATGCCAAGTGAGTGCAGAATGGACATAAAATAGTGTCATATGAAGTGTCCAAAACACAACTGGCTTGCAATTCAATGATATTAAAACTCCCAGGCAAAATATCTATGGAAAAATCCTATTGAAATTGGTATGGATGAGGCTCACACTGATGCCAGTTGTGTATCCTTGAGATGGGTGTATGGGCTGCTAAGCTGAATCTCCATTCAGTTAAATTTTCAAATCACTTGGCTGAAAAGCAACACGCTAATCCACTGCAGGCGGAAAGCATCAAAGTTTCTTAACTTAGCCGCAATGTGGGATCATTACCAAATGTTGCATTCTTCTTGCCTCCTCTTCTACCCTATTTACATATATAGGTGAGTGGTTGACATATGAGGTTAGGATGTCTGCTGTACAAGACACCATCCGTTGTCAGCTTAATACTACCATGATGTTGGAATTAGGGTATGCAGAGGACACTCAATGGATGGACATAAGAAATCTGTGTTCTCTCAGTCAGAAATGAGCTTTGTGACTTCTTGGGTAGGAAAGCACAAATGACCAACATTATTTACCTGACTATTGCACATCTCACACATGAACACCTTTTGACTTGTCAACAGACAACATTACACTCATGAAACCTGTTGGTCTTAATGGTGAAGGTGAAATCAGAGTAATGCAGAGTAGTCCGGGTCCTTTATCCCCTTCCTTGAAATATCAGTAACCTTCTCATACAAGTTTGTCTGTTGATGTGTCATCTTATTGATGTCAGTGCTGCATAGAGATAACAGCTGGCAACTGCTGCATGTGAACAGGGGCCCACATGTAAAGACCATGAGGGAAACATGCCGCACATTGTCCTGGACTATTCCAGTGTACAGCATCCCCGGGAATGCATGACATCCTGGCTGCAGCAGTGAAAACCTCTCGCACTTGTCCATCAGGTAATTCTGGCATAAAGTGTGTCACTAGCTTAGATTACTAAGCCATGATAGAGATCAAGAAGCCCTTCTGTATGGAATCAGCAGTTGTTGTTTACAAAGTCACATACATATTATGAGTGTCACATGTGCCTGTTTGTCAATTAGTAATGCAGATCATTGAGAATGTTGTCACTTCCCTCTACAGCTGCTGGATTGGGGACAGCTATGTCAACGACATCAATGAGCAGACAGGTTCAGCAGTTGAGCTCAGGGGTGATCGCGAAGGGACTGAACGTTGTGGCTGGAGCTGGTGAGTTTACTTGTATAATGTACATCTCCGTTTAACACCTCAGTGCTATGGTGTGAGCTGTCATTTGTGGTGGCACACTAACCAGGTCACATGATGCTCATATGTTGATGCAAAGTACAGTTAATCCAACCCTTATGTTGTACCACATGTAATACAAGGTCAATCACTAACACGGTTACAACCTCTGGGTTCCTGGGGATGAAGAGGATGAGGATAACGGACCTACAACCAGTATGGGCCGACGGGCAATCAGAGGGGAAAATCCACTGATCCTCCAGGCAGTAATGTCAGCAGCAAGTACTGTGCAAGAGGAGGAGGAAGTTACTAAGGATGAAGACTTGGAAGAGGATGTCCACTATATGTCCATACACTCCGGGGATGACGATTCGGATGCCATCAACAGCAATCGTACCACAGCAACATTCGTCAGCCTCCTCCAAAACAACAATTGCCTGTCCCCAGCATAGAGCGAGCCAGCCACAGCTCTCACGCCGCCCAACACAGACATCACTCCCTCACAGCCCGCACGTCCAGGACCGACATGGTGGTTCTCCTACATGCTCTTCCTTCTACAGGGTATCCCCGGTATCCTCCCCACCATCTGGGGAAAGTACCAACCCTGTTGTGGGGTAGGTATCCCCATGGCACCATTCTCCTGCCCACAGGCTTCCACCTGCCACAACCCCCTGCTGTTGGACCTGCTGGTCCCATCCATGGCAGACACCTGCAGAGAAGGCCTGCACCTGGCTACGGTGGCCAGTGGGAGCAGGACTTCTTCCAACAGCAAACAGATGTGAGGCAGGACATTCGTGCCATAGGGGCTAACCTGTCAGACATGTCTGAGTCCCTGCATGACATGGTCCAATTCCATCAGGTGGTGGACAGACTGAGCCATGTTTTGGATAGGATGGATAGAACTTGGCAGGACATATCCATGAATATGAGAGACATGATATCCATCCAAAGGGAGGAGAGTGCAAGACACCATGCCTTGGTCATGAAGATGATGGAGGGCATGCTGAAAGTGATCCAAAGTCTCCCTTCATGGTCAACGCAGTGAGGGGAGCCATCATATCTGCCTGCAGGATAGCACATCCGCACATCTGTACCACCAACTGCCCAGGACCACAGCAGAGGTACACATCCACACCGGCGCCATGAACAGGCACTCCCACCACCTGTGCAACCACCAGCAACCCCTGTACAGGCACTCCCACCACCTGCACAACCACCACCAACTCCTGTACAGGCACTCTCACTACCTGCACAACCACCAGCAACCCCTGTACAGGCACTCCCACCACCTGCACAACCACCAGCAACCCCGCTACAAGCACTCCCACCACCTGCACAACCAGCCCATGTCCAGGCACAAACACCAACTGTGCATACACTGGCCCCTGCACATGTAGGTCACCCTGTACAGGTACATGGACAACACCCACATACACATAGGCGGCAAGCCAGACCTGATCCGTTACTGCAACCATCACTTCCGAAATTGTGATGTCGCAAGCACGATCGCCATTGACAACATCCCAAAAATAAATTGCCCACTGTGAATATGTGTACAGGAAAAGTAAAGATCTTCCCAAGTAAGATTCTGTTGTATATCATGTCCTGTATAACGATGTAGGTGGCCTGGAGATGTGAGGAGGTATGTGTGTGTGTGACACAGTTACAAGTGTAACCCATCATTGCAATAAACCATAACGTGCATAGCAGATGACTTACCAGATACATGTTCATTTTCTGTACTAGATATTCTCAATGAAGTCAAACAAGTTAAAGTAAGTAGGATTCCTCAAAGATATTTATGTATGATTATTAGAACAACCGTCCGTTTGGAAGGGAGAAAGGAAAACAAATGATGATCTTAATGCAGATGGAGAGGGGAACTTGGATTGGGGTGGGGTAACAAAAATATAACACGTCAGGGAGCGTCAGGGAAACCAGTCTATTTACAAGGGGAAAATAATTTTTTGTCCACAAAGATGTATCAGTCAAAAAGTTAACTGTCCTTCTGGTCGTCTTCTACTACCACAATGTCCAGATCCTCCGAATCTGATGCAGGCACATGGCTGGCCGATGCAGGAACAGGCACCACATGGGTTCAGGACACACGAGGGGTACGGGGGAAACAGTGTAGGCCAACGGCTAGGGGGAGACATTGACGGTGGTATGGGAAGGGAGTTGGGAAACAACAGATGACATGTTGTGGCCAGGGACTTGACGCTGGTGGTGAGGGTTGCCAGAGCTCTGACAAGCTCTGCTTGCATCATGCGTATCTCCAGACACACCTGCAGCATGATGCGAGTAGACATGTCTGGCTGACCCTCACACATCCACCTCAAGTCCTCTGGGACAGCCACAGGAGGAACAACACAGGGAGGGGCCTGGGTGGGAGTGGAGGGATGTGGTGCCTCAGGTCCGGAGCCAATGTTATGGTCGAGCAGGCAGCTACGATGAGGGGGACTGGTTGCAGAGGATCCAGCTGGAGTCTCCGATAGAATGGGGGCCTCTGGAGGTAGGAAGGGGCAGATGGCAGGCCCAGGTTGTGTATTGGCCTGCCCTGAGGACACCTCGACCGAACCCACAGGTGAATAGTCTGGGGAAGAGTAGCTCTCCACCACCCCATGGCCAGAGGGGTCGGGTTCTCCCCCCACTTCAATGTCCACAGCCTCCACCTGGGCTGTAGCACCAGATTTGTGTTCCTTGTCAGTCCAGGTGGGCGCAATTCCATTGCCTACAGATGCTGAGGGTCCCTCCTCATCCTCTTCTTCCTCACTGGTCAAAAGAGGTCGGCGTATTGATGGCCTCCTGCTCTGGACCTGGTCCTTCTGTTTGGCCATTTGGCCAGCTGTGCCCACTGAAATGTAAGCAATATCATGATGTAGTGGTTGTTTTATTCAGGACGAGACAGATACATAGATGAGCCAAGGTCAGACTTGGTTTTCCTCTGATCACACTATACAGTTATTAGTGTTTATGAGCTTACATTACGTGTATGTTCACTGTCATCTCCTGAATTGAGTCTGACATGGACATATCACATGAATATTTGTGGCTTACACAACTGTATTGGCCAACCCTCAACTTTGGCATTCTTGTGATCTGTGTGTCCTGTCACTGTTACATGTGCAGGTTCCAAAACCAGTCCAAAAGAGAACAGAGAGAGTCCAGATTGAATCGAAATTGGCCAGTGATATGTAGTCGCAGCTCTTTTACGCCTGGGCAAATGTCATCTGCTGTGTAGCATTGTATAGGACAAGACACATGCCGAATGTGGGTCACACATCCACATGGGTCTGGGCTATTTGTTTTGCTACAATGTGAGTCTAGCCTTTTGATGTCCCCTCAAAAAATCTGACATTCCGGTGCCACATATTGGCTTGGGTGACTGATGAGGTGGTGCAGTACACCAGTGAACAGTGGTGGGTCGTTGTGACAGCTACCTGTACATGTAAAATGTCATACAAGCCACTAAGGGTAAGATGTATCAAAGTGGACACACTTTGCAAATTTAGAAACACTTAAGAGTGAGGCAGGGATCTCAAAATCTGTCTTGCCTCCATGGCACATGATGATCTGTCTCAATTAAAACCCAAACTCAACAAAGGCAATGCAAGTCATAGCATCCAATAGCCTTTGACCTGCCATGCACACACTGGACAGTGTCTGTACTATTGCTCATCCAATGCACACATCATTTATGGAACCCTTGGTTCACTAGTAGTGGTGCTGGCAGAGTAAATTAAACAAAATGCACAAGTGTGGCTCATTTACCCAGTTGTCATGAAGAAACTACAACTCCCAAAATGCACTCTGCCCTGTACAGTCCATATGCCACAGTGTGCCTTTTTATTCTTGATGACTGCTGCATGGACACTGAATAGGTGAATGGGGCATGGGACACACAATGGTACATCACTGTCTTCACGCACATCATACTCCCAGACACATTATGCATATGATGCACTTACCAAGTCTCTGCTGCTCATGCTCCTCCAACTGAGCATTGAGGGTCGGCCAAGCTGCTCGCAGGACACTCCTGTACAGTGGGGAGAGGCAAGGACGATGCACATGGTGCTGGGAAGACTGGCCCACCAGCTCCTCAGCCTGGTGCCGGGACCAGCGTTTTAGGTCCCCCCAGCGCTTGCGGCATGCCCTAGCACTCCTGGTGCGGACTACCTCTGCACTGAAGCGCTCCCCGATGTTGGCCCATAGCCTGGCCCTGGCTGCATTGCTCATCTGGTGTTCTGGGTCCCCATGTAGCTGAAGATATTTTGACAGCACCCCCTCAAATAAGATGTCTAATTCTATTTCAGTGAAAGGGGGTACTTTCTCCTCATAACCCTCAGCCATTTTGGAGGAAATGAGTTAGATGAGAGCAGCAGGATGTCAGAGGATCTGATCTGTGATAGAGGATGACTCAGAATGAACACAAAATGGCTGTCAACAACTTCCTGTGATGTATTTCCTATCTCTCACTGCCTGTAAATCATTTCTTGTATGGAATAGCGTGTTCTGGTTAGTTTTTGGAGATTACGGCCCGAGAACGTAGTTTCCGGTTCCGGAGCAGGGGGTCCGCATCCGTGCATTACGGTTCGAAATTGGAAATAATGTTTTCGGGTCATAACCTCCGAAATGACCCGGAACACATTATTTCATACAGGAAATGTTACACAGGAAGTTGGAGACAGGAACTACATTACAGGAAATTGTTGGCAGACATTTTGTATTCATCCTGATCCATCCAGAATCACTAATCAAAGCCACTACCATCCGCTGTTCTATTGTGGTAAAACCTGAAATGACAGTGCAGGTAAGAATCATGAACATGTAACAAAAGGGGAAACAGACTATTTAATGATATTTCTGCGCGGGCAGGGGGGGCTGACACAACATCAAACCCCAGTTTTGTTTTCTCCTACTCTGCATTATGGTACATGTAGTCCATATTGAGTGTTCATTACAAGAGTTGTGTGATGTGTTACTGTGAGAAGTTGGCCTGGTAGGGGATGTTTCCAATTCTGGAACCACCTACTACCTGACCAAACAATCCCTTATGGTGTCTGGTTGTAAGTCAACCTTATTAGACAAGCTATCCTAGGGGTAGCATGGACTAAGCAGCCTAAAGGCTTAACTTAAGAGGTCGTGTTAAGCGAGCTGTTTTACCACATACAATCCTGTAATACCAAATGAAAGGACACCACACAAGTATATATTATAAAAATATATGTGTTTATTACTAAAAACAATCCCCAGTATTCTTTATGAATAAAGGGGCACAAGCGTTAAATCAAAAGCACTGTTTAAACATACAAAGTTGCACAATTATGGATGAGGGCAGGGGGCCACTCAAACCATATACTAAACAAGTGGTATAAGAGATGCCACTCGAGCAGTGGTTAGGCCTAGGGCCTAGGGAATCGCTGGGAGCAGTCAGGACAAGCAATGCTGAAGTCGGGAATGGCCCTCGGGATTCGGGAGATGTGCGGAAAGCGCACGCACGCACCAATGTTAACCAATGGTGCGTAAAAGTTGTAAAGTTAAAGTTAAAGGACACTTCCGCTGAACCTAGCGGAACAAAACTTAACACACAGACCCTAGAGGTGTGCACCAGTGTGGGAACACCGGCGGAGCAAAGTTACCTCACCCACAGGAAGTGGGTGCACAGGGTCGAAGTGGCGTCGGGTTTTGACTCGCAGGCTCTTGGTGCTTGAAGCTGAAAGGGCTGCAGGCGGGTTAAAGATGAAGTGTCCGGTGGAGTCCAAGGGTGGACTCAAGTTGTAGAGTACCTGAAAGCAGAGGGGACAGAGTCTGGGTCACTCAGCAGTGACCAGGGTGGAACCAGGACGGAACCAGGCAATGTCGGGCGCAATCAGGTGGTCGTCGAGGAGCTTCTCTCCGCTGTCACGTGGGCTCTGGGGCATCTGCGACGTCCAGGAGCAGGTCACGATCTGTCCCACGCAGGCTCTCACCGTCGGTGCAGTCGGCTTCAAGTTTGGAGCAAACAAGCCTTGGCAAGAGCAATCCACGCGGGATCGGAAGATTGCTTCTCACTCGGACCAGGAAGGTCAGAGTCGGGGCTCCTTTTCAGGGGAGCTGGTGTGGATCTGGAGCAACCAGATTCACGAGTCTTCTTAGGTAGTTCGTCGGCACAGGGACCACTAGCCAGCTGGCAAGTGACCGGGCCAACGCGTTGAGCCAAATAGAGCAAAAGGGCCCCACGCAGCACTCGTCGAGTGTGGAGGGCTGAACTTCGGCTCAGGAGCAGCTCAGGGTGGGGGCTTCTCAAACCCCGGTGCACAGCTTCGAGGATCACTCGTGGGCTGCACGGTCAGCGTCTCGTGGTCAATTAAAGATGGCGTGCCCCACGCTTCCGGTCGCCTCCACGGGTCTCAGCTCTGCAGGGACTGTGGATCGGGCTGTTGGAAGGCAGGCAAGCTTGATCTCGTTGATCTCAGTTGCTCGAGTTCCGGCGGGAACTGCAACTAAGTAGACGTCGAGGGCTGGATGGTGCCTGCTGCTGCAGGGTGGTCACTCCTTGACCACAAGGGAGATTCTTCGGGCTTCCACGTTGAGATGGAGGGCGAAGGGTCCAGAATATCGTTTCAAATGTTTCTTCCAGGAAATCTGATGTGCCTTGGCACTGCTCCCACTCTTATTCGAATCTGGTGGGCGTGATTACCTGCTAGGTCCCCTCCTATGGGTGGGACCCAGGAAGCGGGTGGATACACCCCCTTCCTTTGATCCAGGCCGCCCTGGCACGAGGGCTGGAGTGCCCCAGAACCGGTTTGGCCGGATTATGCAAGGGGCAGCCTTGTGCGCCCCAAGCAGTGTCTGGTTTCTTTCAAACCTCCCTGCTACAATACACTATCTCCTGTCTGGAGGGCGGTGACACCCTCCTGTGACAGGAAACCCTTTGTCCAGGACCCATTTGGTCGAGTTTCGGTCGACTGCAGGGGTCCAGACATTTGTCTGTGGCAGAGGCATCCATTTTGTGGATCTTAAGGCCTTTGGAGAAATCAACCGCATTAAAGTAAAGTAACATGTCTTACCCCTCTAGAGGGGTGGAATGCCATCCCCGTCGCCAGAACTGGCGAGGGGATGGTATTCCAAAGTGTATGACACCTTACACGACATGTTTTGATAAAGCCAAACCAGAGTTGCTAAATAACCGCGAGGATTATAAGGCACTTAATAGTATATGGTATGGCATTATCCTGAAACAGCTTAGGGATTTGTTCCCGACGGCTGCAGACAGGCTCAGCTCATGCTAGAGCTCCATCTCACATAAAACCACGCACTCAGCCTCCAGGATTGATGAGGCCTGACTATAGGAGTGGCTCACAGGTTTACATGTGTCCAGATATAGGTTTAGACATAGGTATACTATATCTAAGCAAGGGGTGTGTACACCACCTTACCCCAGCTGAGTGATCAGCCAGTTGTGTCAATTTAAGAACCAGCCAGGGGTGGCAAAAGATATGCTGCAGCCCCTGGTAGGCCTTAGTGGCCCCTATGCCCTGTGCACCTATAGTGCATTCTACAGGGGCTGACAAGGAGTCCATTTCCAATTGGTATGTACCTAGGGTACATGGAGTCCATTTTACAGAGAGAGCAGATGGCCTGGGGCCCTGATTAGCAGGGAACCAGGTCAACTAAGTCAAAAAACCAGCTAAACACAGGCAAAAATCCGGGGTAACCATAGTCAGGTAACCACCTTCCTACATAACCCCCCCCCCAAACGAAAGGAGATAAGGCTATCCTTGGCCAGGTAAGCCTATATTGCCTGAGTGGCCATATAAGGAAGTACCTGCACTAGCATGGGTACCCCCTGTCTCATGGTCCACTAAGCAGTCCCTCACCCTGGGGGTATTAGAGGGTCTCCACCATAGGGAATCACTACCTTGGGTGTGTTTATGCAAAGTTAAAGGCTGGTTTGGATATGGAGTATTGAAGAGAGGCTCTACTAATTTAGGGCTTAGCTTCCTCCAATTATCTTCCACCATGTGTGCCTTTCTCTCTTTAACTGAGTTGCACTGTGCTCTCAGGGTCAACCTCTGGCTACCTAAAGCTGGAGGCTGGGTCCCTCTGTTTGGCTTGCTGGAGGGACAGTTCAGGTTTGGGCCCCTTGGGTCCCAGGTTTGGCTGTGCCCAACAGCATCCATCTGTGGGAGGTCCCTAACTGTTTTTAAGGGGGCTCCCTCAGGAGTTTTTAAAGTTTTCACCTTACTAGGGCTACTAGTTTTGGTGCACCTAATCTTTTGGTGGGGGTGCTTTATTTGACAGGGGGCCCTCTGGGTCTCACTGTCCTTCTTGTCCTCTGCAGCCCTGGGCTGGCTAAGGCAAGGTAGAGAGGGGCAGGTTACCTGCTCCAGACTGGGTCCCACCTGAGAAGGGTCCACTGACATCAGAGGTTCTGTCAGGCTAGGCCCAACCACCTCTGGGGCAGTTCCTTCATCAGGGGTAAGATCAGTTCCCTGAGGAGGCTGATCCTGTCCTAAAGTCTGGTGAGGGGGAGATTCCTCTTCCTCCTCCATGCTCTCAGTTTGTGTGGAGTTATCCATCATTTCAGGTTTCACAACACACGTGTCAGTTTGAGTTTGGGCTGTGGCCATCACAGCCCCACCAACCTTTTCAGGAGGAGACTCAGTTTGGGTTTCTGCTGTTATCATAACAGCTTTGCTATTCTGTTCAGGAAGAGCTTTTGTTAAAGATGGGGCAGAGAGTTTCTCAGCCCTACCAACCTTTTCAGGAAGGACATCTTGAATTGGGGCTGTAGCCATTACAGCCCCACTAACCTTTCCATTGGAATTCACCATTCTAGAATGGGTTTCCTGTTCAACCTCAGCCCAGGCTGAGATCTCCAAATCATTACCAAGTAGGCAGTCTACAGGCAAGTTTGGTGACACTGCCACTCTCTTTGGGCCAATGACACCTCCCCAGCTGAGACTTACTACTGCCATGGGATGATTTGTTTGGATTCCATCAATGTTTGTAACCTGGTATGTGGCACCAGGTAAAAGTTGCTTAGAGGGGACTATGCCATCAGCCACCATGGTGATGCTAGCCCCTGTGTCTCTAAAAGCCTCAACTTTCAAACCATTGATGATGGGTTCTTGTCTATACTTGCTCAAAGTATTTGGGCAAGCAGAGAAGTTGGCAAACCCCATGCCAGTTTCATAAACAAGATCATTGGGTGATGGGGACCTGGATAGGCCAGGGTCCACCTGAGCTCCAACAGTAAACCCACCCAGATTCCTGGGTGTGCTTCCACTTCCTGGGGGATTACTGCTGACAGTAACAGGAGGTGTGGAAGCTGGCTTGGGAGGTATATTTTCTTTATTGTTATTCTTGGGACAACAGTTGTCTGTTTTGTAATGCCCCACCTGTTTACAGGGATAACAATAAGGCTTTTTCTCAGTTGAAGAAGTGTCTTGGGACCCACCCCCATTCTTGGAGTTTTGGGGCCCTGGGGAAGTCTTTTCTTTATTTTTATCCCCACCCTTATCTTGAGGCTTGGTAGACTCCTTCTTCTGGTTACTGTCCTGATTCTTAGGCCTAATCCTGGTTCTGACCCATTTGTCTGCCTTCTTTCCCAATTCTTGGGGAGAGGTCAGATCAGAGTCTACCAGGTGCTGGTGTAAGAGCTGGTTCTGACAATTACTTAGGATCTGCTCCCTCATAATCAAATTATACAATCCTGTAAAGTCATGTACTTTGCTGCCATGTAGCCAACCCTCCAGAGCCTTAGTAGCACAATCTACAAAATCAGTCCAGTCCTGAGTCTGTGTCTTCTGGGTATCTCTGAACTTCAACCTGTACTGTTCAGTGGTTAAGCCAAACCCATCTATTAGGACACTCTTCAGGACTTTGTAATTGTTTGCATCCTCATGTCTGACAGTGAGGAGCTTATCTCTCCCTTTCTCTGAAAAGGAGTACCATAAGATTGCTGCCCACTGTTCCTCAGGAACCTGCTGTACCATGCAGGCTCTCTCAAGAGCAGTTATCCATTTGTGGATGTCATCCCCTTCTTTGAAGGGGGGCACAATCTTTGTCAGGTTTCTACTATCATAGGACCTGGGTTTCTCTTTTGGAATATTGCTGCCACCAGTGGCATCTAAGCCACACAATTTCTGCTCTCTTGCCAAGGCAAGTTTAGCTTGGGCCATGGTAAGTTTAGCTTGAGCCAAGGCTACCTTCTCCCTCTCTATTTGGAGTTCGACAGCCCTCATTCTGGCCCTATGCTCAGCTTTCTGAGAAGCAGTCATGCCTCTCTCTGATTCTCTGGAGGCACTAGAAATATGAGAGTCCCCTGAGGGGGATCTCACTCTTCTGTTGCCTGGGAGAATCACATGTTGGGTTCTGGGGAGGTGCTGGCCCTCTCCATTCCCCAGTAGGTCCAAGTTGGCCTGGCTAAGCCTGCCAACTGGAACCTGGCTACCCTGTTCCTGAACTTCTAAGTCCTCAACATCTGAGTCCTCATCTAAGTCATCATCATCCTCCTCTTCAGGGGGATCAGTTACAGGGGGGTTCCCTCCATTTCCTGTGTCTAGGGAAGCTGCTTTTGCCTTCTCTAAGTCATCCTGTTCTAGGATTTCTACCAGGATTAGGCAGGTGGGGCTTCTGCCCCTCTTTAACCCTCTTGCTTTGCACAAGGCAATCAAGTCTCTGCGGGTTAACTTGTCATATCCAAAAGTTGCCTGGGTAAGGTCAACTGTCACAGGAGTAGACCCTGAGGCTTTTCCTGTGTCAGACATGGTTACTAGTGAGGTGTAAGTGGTGCACTTACCTACACTAAGTGTTTTCCTACTGTACCTTGCTAGTGAGTTGTAGTCAGGGTGTGCTAATCCCTTTAATCTACAACTACTAAGTTCAGTAGAACTTAATATGCTAAGCTTTTGATTTATATGTACCTAGAGGTACTTGATGTGATCTTTCAATTTGATATAAAGATTGCAATGGTAAAACAACAGCAAGCTCAAATCCGCACCGCTGCTCACCAATGTGAGAAGTTGGCCTGGTAGGGGATGTTTCCAATTCTGGAACCACCTACTACCTGACCAAACAATCCCTTATGGTGTCTGGTTGTAAGTCAACCTTATTAGACAAGCTATCCTAGGGGTAGCATGGACTAAGCAGCCTAAAGGCTTAACTTAAGAGGTCGTGTTAAGCGAGCTGTTTTACCACATACAATCCTGTAATACCAAATGAAAGGACACCACACAAGTATATATTATAAAAATATATGTGTTTATTACTAAAAACAATCCCCAGTATTCTTTATGAATAAAGGGGCACAAGCGTTAAATCAAAAGCACTGTTTAAACATACAAAGTTGCACAATTATGGATGAGGGCAGGGGGCCACTCAAACCATATACTAAACAAGTGGTATAAGAGATGCCACTCGAGCAGTGGTTAGGCCTAGGGCCTAGGGAATCGCTGGGAGCAGTCAGGACAAGCAATGCTGAAGTCGGGAATGGCCCTCGGGATTCGGGAGATGTGCGGAAAGCGCACGCACGCACCAATGTTAACCAATGGTGCGTAAAAGTTGTAAAGTTAAAGTTCACTTCCGCTGAACCTAGCAGAACAAAACTTAACACACAGACCCTAGAGGTGTGCACCAGTGTGGGAACACCGGTGGAGCAAAGTTACCTCACCCACAGGAAGTGGGTGCACAGGGTCGAAGTGGCGTCGGGTTTTGACTCGCAGGCTCTTGGTGCTTGAAGCTGAAAGGGCTGCAGGCGGGTTAAAGATGAAGTGTCCGGTGGAGTCCAAGGGTGGACTCAAGTTGTAGAGTACCTGAAAGCAGAGGGGACAGAGTCTGGGTCACTCAGCAGTGACCAGGGTGGAACCAGGACGGAACCAGGCAATGTCGGGCGCAATCAGGTGGTCGTCGAGGAGCTTCTCTCCGCTGTCACGTGGGCTCTGGGGCATCTGCGACGTCCAGGAGCAGGTCACGATCTGTCCCACGCAGGCTCTCACCGTCGGTGCAGTCGGCTTCAAGTTTGGAGCAAACAAGCCTTGGCAAGAGCAATCCACGCGGGATCGGAAGATTGCTTCTCACTCGGACCAGGAAGGTCAGAGTCGGGGCTCCTTTTCAGGGGAGCTGGTGTGGATCTGGAGCAACCAGATTCACGAGTCTTCTTAGGTAGTTCGTCGGCACAGGGACCACTAGCCAGCTGGCAAGTGACCGGGCCAACGCGTTGAGCCAAATAGAGCAAAAGGGCCCCACGCAGCACTCGTCGAGTGTGGAGGGCTGAACTTCGGCTCAGGAGCAGCTCAGGGTGGGGGCTTCTCAAACCCCGGTGCACAGCTTCGAGGATCACTCGTGGGCTGCACGGTCAGCGTCTCGTGGTCAATTCAAGATGGCGTGCCCCACGCTTCCGGTCGCCTCCACGGGTCTCAGCTCTGCAGGGACTGTGGATCGGGCTGTTGGAAGGCAGGCAAGCTTGATCTCGTCGATCTCAGTCGCTCGAGTTCCGGCGGGAACTGCAACTAAGTAGACGTCGAGGGCTGGATGGTGCCTGCTGCTGCAGGGTGGTCACTCCTTGACCACAAGGGAGATTCTTCGGGCTTCCACGTTGAGATGGAGGGCGAAGGGTCCAGAATATCGTTTCAAATGTTTCTTCCAGGAAATCTGATGTGCCTTGGCACTGCTCCCACTCCTATTCGAATCTGGTGGGCGTGATTACCTGCTAGGTCCCCTCCTATGGGTGGGACCCAGGAAGCGGGTGGATACACCCCCTTCCTTTGATCCAGGCCGCCCTGGCACGAGGGCTGGAGTGCCCCAGAACCGGTTTGGCCGGATTATGCAAGGGGCAGCCTTGTGCGCCCCAAGCAGTGTCTGGTTTCTTTCAAACCTCCCTGCTACAATACACTATCTCCTGTCTGGAGGGCGGTGACACCCTCCTGTGACAGGAAACCCTTTGTCCAGGACCCATTTGGTCGAGTTTCGGTCGACTGCAGGGGTCCAGACATTTGTCTGTGGCAGAGGCATCCATTTTGTGGATCTTAAGGCCTTTGGAGAAATCAACCGCATTAAAGTAAAGTAACATGTCTTACCCCTCTAGAGAGGTGGAATGCCATCCCCGTCGCCAGAACTGGCGAGGGGATGGTATTCCAAAGCGTATGACACCTTACACGACATGTTTTGATAAAGCCAAACCAGAGTTGCTAAATAACCGCGAGGATTATAAGGCACTTAATAGTATATGGTATGGCATTATCCTGAAACAGCTTAGGGATTTGTTCCCGACGGCTGCAGACAGGCTCAGCTCATGCTAGAGCTCCATCTCACATAAAACCACGCACTCAGCCTCCAGGATTGATGAGGCCTGACTATAGGAGTGGCTCACAGGTTTACATGTGTCCAGATATAGGTTTAGACATAGGTATACTATATCTAAGCAAGGGGTGTGTACACCACCTTACCCCAGCTGAGTGATCAGCCAGTTGTGTCAATTTAAGAACCAGCCAGGGGTGGCAAAAGATATGCTGCAGCCCCTGGTAGGCCTTAGTGGCCCCTATGCCCTGTGCACCTATAGTGCATTCTACAGGGGCTGACAAGGAGTCCATTTCCAATTGGTATGTACCTAGGGTACATGGAGTCCATTTTACAGAGAGAGCAGATGGCCTGGGGCCCTGATTAGCAGGGAACCAGGTCAACTAAGTCAAAAAACCAGCTAAACACAGACAAAAATCCGGGGTAACCATAGTCAGGTAGCCACCTTCCTACAAGTTACGTAACATTGGGGTGGAGCAGTGAAGTATATCACAGACACATGGTGCCTGATTCACACATGACATCATCACTTACGTTGTGGGCCCATCATTTTGGGGGAATCAAATCTGTTGAGGGCACAGGCCTGAGAATTTCATGGTTATGGCCTTTTGTGATTAAGTGACCCATCCTCATCTTTCATCTGCGTGAATAGATTTTTTAGGGACATCCACTACACTGATCGCTGACATGGGAACATGACCTGAGGCACACTCATCCTTTTGACTACTGTTCAACAGCTGTGATTTACATGTAGTTAGTGTGGCTTGCAAAGTAGTCTCAGGATGGAATTTATTGACACAGTTGTGTATATCCAAGTTTCATCTTTGACAACAGACAGCAAACCACATTTTGTCTATGACAGTACAGGTTGCTCGTGTGAAAAACGTGGTAACTTGCATACCCTGACCTCGGTTATGTGCAATGGCCCGGTTTCCCAGATTCAGAGCTAGCCGAGGTTCCATAGGTATTTGTAAGCCATGCGTTAAAGCAATGTTGTGCAAAACACAACAGGCTAATATGATCTTGCATACAACTTCAGGGAAGTACAGCAGCACACCCCCTGTACGGTCAAGTCATCTGAATCGCGACTTCAACAGACCAAAAGTGTGCTCTATGATGGCTCTTGTCCGTATGTGTGCCCTATTGTATCTACACTGAGGTACAGTGTTTGCACGCCTGTAAGGGGTGAGGAGATGTGTGGAGAGTGCATACCCAGGGTCGCCTGAGGAGGGAAGAAAGGGCAGATGGTTACATTTCCCTCTTTGATTTGCACAGGACATGATCTATACTTTAGTACATGCAGTGTCTGTTGGGAAATGTATGTAGCTTTATGATTCTTATTTTACAATGGTTTATGTTGGGCGGCATTCAGACATTTCAATAACAGATATCCCTAATTTTTAGTGCTTGGTACTTACCCAGTAGCCACATATTGCCAAATTCTCCCGCAGCTATCTGCCGGGCAAGAGGTGACATGTGGAATACGAAGCTGTCATGGGTACTGCCTGGGAACAATGCATGCACATCAATGAATCTCCCACTGGCATCATGACAGCTTGCACATTGATGGAATACCATTGGTGTCTGTTGCTGAAGATGTGTGCAATGCGGCGGGGTGGCTGAAGGGCCACATGGATACAATCAAATGCGCCCAGCACAGGTGGGAAGTGTGCAATGAGAAAGAAATCTTGTGCTGCCCTTTTTCTCATGGCCAGTGTATGGGGCATTTGTATGTGGTTGTGGGCTCTAGCAGTGATGCATCTCAGTACCTGATGCAGGCACCGCGACTGGCTTACCTGGGAAATGCCCACATGGTCAATGGAGACCCTTTAGAAAGACCCAGTGGCAAAGAAATGGAGAGCAGAAAGGATCTTGAGATAGGCTGGTATTGCATGGGAGAAGCAGGTCAAGGAGTCAAGTTCCTGCTCCTACTCACATACCATATCCAAGATGACTTCTGGAGGGAAACGGTACCTGGCCCTTACATCTTGGCTGAACATTCCAAATAGGTTGATCCTCTGTCTGAAGATCCTCTCTGCTCGTCTCTTCCTCCACAAGTAGTCTTGCCGCATGGCAAGGGGCAAAGCAAAAAAACACATTCAGCGACATGTTGAAAGGGTTTGTGTGTGTCTGCTCTGCATTTATACGTGCTGCAGGGCTGGTATTGGTTGCAGTGTGTCAGCTGATGCATGGTGAGGGATGGTAGGCACTTGGACGGGTGTTTACCCTTGAGGAAAATGATTAACGGCCACAGAGCGTGTATTACGGCCCTAAATCAGAGATTCTGGGCCGTAAGCGGGGATTGCGGCCCAAGAGTGGAGATTCCGGCTCGTAGGTGGAATTCCCGCTCCGAGTGCTGAAATTCAGGCCCGAGTGCTGACGTAAAGTTAGTAGTCGTAAATTCAGTCTGTGAATACCAAAAGTAGTACGTTCATTCTGTGAATACCAAAAGTAGTAAGTGCATTCTGTGAATACCAAAAGTAGTAAGTTCATTCTGTTTATACCAAAAGTAGTAAGTTTAGGATTTTGTCTTAAGTTAGTTCTGTGAATAAGGCCCTATGCTTTTATGTGAGAGCATTTTACAAAATTAGGTCCTTTTTTAAGCTCTGCTGTTTTTGCTTTTAAAAACACCTCTCCCACTGGATTCACACCTCATAGCATAGTCAAACACACAAAACATTAAACCTCAGCAAAGTCACTATTGTGTTATAACTTAACAACAATCTGATGTGCCGAGTTGTAGTCCCATATGTCTAGAAAGACAAGGGTAACTTTTGGAAAGAAACAAAGGTGGAGGGCAGGTGCAAGGGGGTCTTTTAAGTATATTAAATGTTGTTTGTGAAGACCAATTTATGGCAACAGGTCTCATTTGTGCCACAGGGACAGAAGTAGTTCTAGATGTGTTTAAAATTAGTGTGGTAGCAGGATGAGGGTGTTAACGTACTTAACAAAATATTAAATCCTGACATAAATATACTCGCAAAATACTTATTCTGTACAATCCCTAGGGGGTTATTGGTAATAGGTCAGGAAATGTGTTACTTGACCAAATATTAATGCATGCCATAAATCTTATCTTGCAGAACCCATTTAACCCAGAGTTCCCATAAACTGGCTAGTTTAGGAACTAGCAAGTTGTGGCTGTTGCCACCACCCAGAAAGGGCCACATTATGAGGCCTCCTTATGAGGCCTGTTAAATCCGAAGTGAGACGATGAGTAGGGTGGGGAGAGGGGTGGAATATAAGAGGGATAAAAGTCTGACCCTGATAGTCCTTTGAGAAATGAATCAAAAACCACCACAGGAGTCAGTAATTCTGGATACAATTATGCTGATAATTCTGCATCCCTCACTGGAGTTTCACATGGAGACTGTAGCACCTTGCAGCAGCTTACTTTTAAGATGGAAAACAACATGTCTGGAGTTATTAAGGACCTTATCATTCCAACTGGGTCAGTATGCTCTTTGCCAGCTTGTCAAACTTATCAGGGACCTTGTAATGATAGTTTATATCAGTTAAAAACAGCAGCAAGACTTGAGCAATATCCCTCAAGTATGTCTCATGAAAAATAAAGTAGAGTGGGGACTCAGCACATGGTACTTTAACTTTCAATATGGTAAGTGAGCTTGAATAAGTATGAAGTTCAGGGGCTTGTTGGGTATTTTGGTGCTGGTATTGAGAGGGTTTGGATGTATTATATGTTATTGGTGAGGGGCATTATCGTGGAATACACTCGCAAAAACTGCCTTGGGTCCAGTTAGGCTCATTTCCAAACCTTAAGCTCAACCCTGGGTAGCTGAGGCTTTGAGGAGCAAGACTTAACAAAGGAATTTAGTGTGAAGCATTGAACAGCATCAAACAATGGAATAAGAAAGTCACACAACAAGAAAGAGACACAATGACAATTTAAAAATAGAGCATGTTTTTCATTCATTTTTAGAGTGCTCGATCACCAAAATCCAATTAGGCTTCTGGAGATAAATCTTTTTGAAGATATAAATACTTTTGAATGCAACAACAAACAAGCAATGGTCAGCAAAAACTTTGCAAACTTTTGAAAAGTTGGAAACAGTTAGTTTGGTGATTCTGTCTCGGCTTGGGCAACCAAATCTAACAGGGCAGAGGTCTAAGTGTCCAGCAAAGTTACTTGAGTCAGTTACCTGGCCACTAGAGACTTTTCCAGTCCAGTTTCAGCCTTTAGGAAACAACTGCCATATACAACAATGGAGTGGTCTTGATACTGGGAACACAGGCAGAAAAGATGCTCAGTGATGTCCTGGAGCTGCTTGGTTGACAGGAATGAAGTGCAGTTGATTCCTCAGTCCACGGGTGAGGTGGGGCAGCTTTGACCATGGCACTTGGGGTCCCATGACATCCTCTTTGCAACAGTAGAAGGCTCACTGCGGTTCGGCTACCGACCTCGCGATACAGCGGCCAAAGCAAATATTCTTGGTGGGGGCTAGTGTCCCTTTTGGGCAATGAATCCAGACTCTGTTAGCACTACTGGGTCCAACAGATTCTGATGCAACTTTTGGTTATCTCGGCTTTGTCTCTTGGCATGCCTGATGGCAGTCAGCAGCATTCCTCAGAAGTGGCTACTGCTTTGCCGATTTGGACTCCTCAGCTTTAGCTTTTATGTACCTGGTGTTGTTCCAGGGGGCCAGCCGTTTGACTCTTCACTGCTTCGATCTGGGGCTGGGGATCAACTTTTTCCCAAGCAAGGAGCCACAGGTACAGTACAACTCAGTCACCCAACGTGCAGGACAGTGCAGCCTCTCTTCATACAGCTTCAAAGGCAGTAGGGAAGTCTTCTGTTAGTTCTCTGTCCAAATCAAACATATGATGAGGGTCAGGGTGTCAGGGGTGCCCTTCATGTCCTGGGAATGTGTTCTAAGGGAACAACGCCGTCACTAGCCAATGGGCTAGAAGTTCCCCATCTGTTTGGTGGCAAAGTTCTGCTTATGTGTGGCATTTGGCAATCACAGAGTGCAATATGCTTGCCTCTCTCAAGATGTCTGAATCTTTCCTAGACTGTGAGGAGCTTGGTAGCCCACCCCAGAGGTGTGACTACCTAAGTGCTACACGCCCACAGGAAAACTAGTTTGAGAATGGGTTTCCCCTCTCTATCCCTGTCTCCAACTTGTCTGCATGAACAAAAGGCATCCTGCTTGGGTGAGTTGTCACAGACGGCCCTTCAAAGGCTGATTCCCCTTTGAAAGTCTCCTTTTGGGCTAACACCCCGAATGGCCTTCCTGCGAGGGGAGGTCACACCTCACTCTGTGAAAACTACCTTTGTTCCTGAGCTTGGGAGTTGTTCACTTGTCTCCCTAGGCGGGCAGAAAGCTGTTTGCGGGCCAGGGCTTGTCCAAACTCACTGAACCAGCTGGGGCCCAGAGTGGCAACTTTCTAAAAGTGGCTTAACTTTAATGGTGATATTAATCTAGACTTGGGCATCAAGTCAGATTTAATGCCATGATTCATTTGCTAACTTATAGTACCAAGTTAGGTAGTACCATTCAGAAGTTAGCCAGACTGGGATACCAAACAGTGATACTGTGTTAGCCAACGGGGCTTCTAACTTTCCTCGGCAAAACTACAACTTTAAGGGTTTTGCTGTTAAGAGATTTGTACACCTACATGTCTTGCTTAACAATAGCTAGCTCCCTGACATAGGGTTAGATAGGCCTTCCTTAGGGGAGACTTACATATAGTATTATGGGAAGGGGTGTGTAAGAAAGTGGCTCTGTATATACTGCACCAAGGTAAGGTACAGTGTGCACAGAGTCCACATTCCCCAGAGGTTTGGCAGAGGTTAAAGCAGAAGTTAAAGTGAGATACACCCTTACTCTCTAAACTGATAGCTTGGTCAAGCAGTAAGGCAGTATCAGAGGACAGTGTAAAGCATTTGTTGTACACGCTCAGTCAGCAAATGGTCTCACACACTCAAAAACTGAACCCTAGGCCAATTGTTTTGTATATAAATATATATTGATGTTTTATTTTAGAACCACAAGTAGGTACAAAAATACTTTCTCAGAATGAGATGCTATAGGTGAATACTTTCACATAGCAATAGACTTCCAATGCAATAGATACAGTTGTTGCAATATGCAACACAAATTAAACACAATTATAACATTGTGCTCAATGGGGATTTTAAGTAAAATGCAATATCAGTTACTTTACGTAGGTTTTTCTTACTCAGGCCTGGATCCTGGATTCAGCCCTGGTGCATCTCCTGTAAACGGTTGAAAGAAATTGTTTTTGTTACACAGGCGATTTTTAAGGAATATTTGTATGTTTCAAAAATCAACACTTAAAAGAATTTCTGGCAAAAACTAGGCAATGTTATCCTATGGGAGAAAATCAGGTTATCGTAAAATCACAGTTGTAATTACTTTTTAGGGTCAGTGCTGGGCACAAAGATCCAGCACTGGGATCTCTCCTGGTAACAGGTGAGTAATTTCGTTTTTGTTGATCAGATGTTTTTTTGTGAATATTTCAAAGTTTCAAAACTCGAACACTTAGAAGTGAAAACTAGTCAATGTTACCCTATGGAGAAAATATATGTTATCGGGTTTCAGGTATGTACTCGACTAGCAGAGTTAAGGTTCGGGGGATAGACTCAGGGGTCTCCCAGGTTCAGGTAGGTACAGTAACTGCACCCTCAGCAGCACAGGGGCAGCCGGGTGCAGAGAGAGTAGGCCCAATGTTAGCCTATGGCGGATAGAGGGCCTTCGGTTGGTGGCTGCTAGCAGGCAGGCCACACTGCTGTGGGAGCTGAGCTCCTGGTCACTTACACAGGGCAAGTGGGGAAGTAGAATAGAACAGTTGCTGCACTTCCAGTGGCACTCGGGCGACTGGGTGCAGGGTGCTTTTGGGCCGTCGGGCGCCCAATAGATTTCAATGGGAAAGCTGCAAGACGAACAAAGGCTGCAGGCTCGGACGGAGATTCTTCAGGTTCGACCACCACTTCGAGGGGTAAGTTGGGTAGCTGTAGGATGGGTAGACACCCAGGAGTTGGGCACAGGGAGCCGTGGGGCGCCGGGTGCAGGGGTGTCTTTTAGTGTCGGTTAATCTTACCCTCTGCTGGTCGCGGTTGGAGGGGTCCCTGGTTGTGAGGCTGCAGGCGTCGTCAGGCATGTCCCGGAGGGTCCTTGGGTGCTGGATTCTTGGTCACAGTCACAGGGGGGATGACCTCGAGGTCTTTGTCCACTCAGGCATGGGCCGGGCTCGGCGGGTGCAGAGTGTGCTGGATTTGCGGTGCCTGGCTGGCACCAGGGGTTGTAGCTGTTTGAGCAGAACCACTGATCGTGGGAGTCCCAGTCTGTAGATGAGCAAGGCAGTCAGGTCCTCCGGGGTTTTCTAGGTTGCTGACTACAGGAGACGCAGTGGTTTAGCAGGAGCAGGTTCGAGGGTCGACAGGCCGGTAGGGCTGTGGCCAAGTCAGTTGGTGTCGTCCTCTTGTTAGCAGCTGCACAGAAGGTCTTCTTTCTTCTTGTTCTTCTTTGTAGCTTCAGATTCGGGACCAAATGAAGGAAGGTTCAGGGTGCCCCTAAACACTAAATTTAGGGATGTTACAGGTAGGGAAAGGATAGGGACCAATGGGTCCCTTTCCTGGGGTGAGTACACCCCCTATCCTGCCACTCTCCAGAGGAAGGGAGGCAGGAGCCTAGCCCTGAATGGGTAGGGCTCCCCATCCTCAAGATGGCGAGAGCCCGGAGTTGTGCTTCTCCTCGCCTCCCCCACCTGAGTGGTGGGGTTGGCAGAGGCTGGCACACCCCCTTTCCTCACTTTGGTTTTCCCGCCTGTCTACCCGCCAGAGTGGGGGTCAGAACCGGTGGGGCCAGTTGCTGAGTACAGCAAGTGGCCTGGAGAAGCTCACAAAGACAACATGCCTTTGAAGCTTCCCCTGCCCATCAGGGGGAGGGGACCTAGCACCTCGCCCCAGGATGTGCATTGTTTCAGGCCCACAAGAGCGGGTGGCTCTCTACCCAGGGGTCCAGCAACATGTCTGATGGGTGGCAGCCTAAGCAGCCTCTCAGTCCGGACACGGGTTGTGGGTTAGTTTCAGGGGGCAACTCTACGTTGCCCTCTGTGCGTGCTTTTTACATTAAATCCAACACTGGCATTAGTGTGGATTTAATGTGCTGAGAAGTTTGGTACCAAACTTCTCAGTCTTCAGTGTAGCCATTATGGTGCTGTGGAGTTCGTGATGACGACCTCCCAGCACCATATACTCTTAATGCACCACTGCACTTACAGTGCCAGGAATGGACCTGGGTACTGTAGGGGTACAGGGCTCATGCACCTGTACCCACACAACTGGCAAAGGGCACCCAGCTAGAGCGGTGACTGAGGTATGCCAGGGCAGTGTGTTGTGGGCAAGGCACACAGGGATGTGTGCCATGTCGATTCTTAGTTTTGTTCTGCACCAAGACACTCAGCCTGCAAAGGCAGTGTGTGTGTGTTCAGGGCAATTGTCCTCTAAGGGTGGCACAATAAGTGCTGCAGCCCTTAGGGGCCTTCTCTGGTCACAGTGCCCTGGGTACCTAGGGTACCATTTACCAGGGGCTGACATGTGGCCAGAGATGCCAATTGGGTTTAGGCGTCAATGCAGTTTTAGGGAAGGAACACAGGCCCTGGGTACCTGATTGGCAGGAGCCCAGGCACACTCAGTCAAAGTACATCAGCAATTCAGCAAAAAGTGGGGGCATACCATGCAAGAAAGAGGGTACTTTCTCACTGGGTGGCTTTGCCATTAGGTTTAATGACAAAGTCGAACTAGTGGTGTACAGACTGCTCTTTCAGTCTGCAGTGTTAGGCTGAAAGCCATTTTGTACTTTGTCACACTGAGGGTGGCACAGTGTGAGCCCTGGGTGGACACTCTGCCTTACATGTCCGTTGGTGCCATGGGTCCAATATACAATTATAAGTAAGTCAGTATTTGTCAATTGAGGACTGTCAATTCGACATAACTTTTGTGATTGGTCATCACACTGGCACTGGGGTCTGGTTAGCAGACCTCAGTGCACTCTCAGAGTCGAAAAAACAGCAACTAATAGTCCAAATGGGGGCAAAAAGTGTGTGTGGGGGGGGGGGGCTGCAAAAAAACCTGTTTCCTTACAGTTATGATTGCAATAATAGGTGTCAGTCCTTCTTTAAAAGATCTGAATGATGTCATTAATTACGTCAATCACCAAACTTTAGACATTAATTCAGAGAAACAAGGAGCAAGGAGAGCTGGCGCTTCAGAAAGGCCACACTAGGCAGCCTCCTTTCTGCAGTACTCCTACAGGCCACTTCAGAGTGGGAGGTTGCAACAAATGGCCTCAAGATGGCCAACTCACCAGAGAAGAGCAAATGGTCAAAAGGCAAAATTTAATTTTGCCTGGCACTCAGAAAATGGTTGCGCTGGAGACAGACGAGAGAGATCAAAAATCCCAGGCATCACCTTATAATGTTCTACGTTCTATTGTCCATTTCAGTAGCACGTCAGACCACTGCAGAAAAGTGGCTTCTTCTTTGTGTGGACTGCCAAGAGATCTTAAAATGGAATTGCAGTCATTAGCTGGTTACATGGTGCATATAATGTGGTTAGCTTGACTTTTTGTCTGTTCTGCTTCGTATAATTATGTTACAGGGCATTCACAAGCCCACAAATAGAGTTAATCCGATGAAAGAAGCCAGGTGGAGCTAAATGAAGACACAGGAGATGGGACAACGAAGAATAATTTACAGTTTCCGTGCATTCTCTAATGTTGTTATCGACAGCGAATGATTAAGATGCTTCGCGGGTTCTTAAGGTCGAAGTTCTTGACAATTTTCATAGAAGTCAGATTTGTTCCTGGATCATCTATTCATTTTTAAGGCTTATGCTTTTGTTAGGTACAATTGATTTACATTCTGGTATGATATGTATCGAAAAGAAGTATGTCATTATCCTGGCTGATTTTTGGAAACGTTTGCACTCTTTGTTTTGTATCATCGAATGAAATGATGTACAAAAAATGATTGTAGGCTCCACTAATTGCCTTTGGAATTGGTTATTAGTTTCTAATAACATTTGTTGGTTTGTGCTGTCATTTTCGTGTAACTATCCTAGTCTTTTTTCTTGCGGGGCATATCTAATAATCCTCCTATATGCAATAAAAAAAATAAACAACACGCGACATTGCTCACATGGATTCGACATAAATCAGTGGTAAATAGTCTTTGGGAATTTCCACGACAGAAAATTGTGTGCCCCGCCCCCTTCCCCCGTGTTAAACAGGAATGCTTCGATAAATAAAGTGCTTTTGGAATCCAGTACTAAGAGCATGAAAGCATTTTGATTATTGTACCTTTGAAATATCAGGTGTTTGTGTGTGTGACGCACTTAAATGTGGTGGTGCATGTTTTTTATTACAGCAAAATCAAGCTGTTCTGGTTTTGTCGGCTTGTTTTGTTTGCAGGTGCTGACTGACCTATAAACAGCAGCAGCGTGACATTTAGGCAACACTGTAATTGGATTCTGGTCTGACACACTGGAAAATAGCTTGTCACGTGACCATCTAATGCATATCTCATATCCGTGACACTGGGGTACTGTTTAATAAAACATACTTCCTCGACGTGTACGAGTGCGCGGGGTTTTCCAAAAAGTAAAATGATAGGCATGTCTTCAGTCTTGCTTGGCCTGCTTTGTCAGTTCCAGTCTGGGTTGTGTGTCTCTCTCACACATTACAGCTTTACATGAATGCAAGAGGTGTGGCAGGAGTGCGTGGGCGTGGTCATGCTTGCAATGTAACATGTTTTGGTGCTGTTTGGCATGTGGGTTGTCCGGGCGACTTGCCTCGTTGTCAGCAAACATAATCTCAAATAGTAAAATTGTAAGAATTTCAGGACAGCCACACTGGAAAATAAATGAGGGGAATATTGATTCGCTTGTTAGTGGGGTTCTGGGATTTCCCTTAATTATTTATTTTCACACATTAAGGCCCCAAGTTGCGATTTGCACAGTACTGAGATGTATTTACCACACAGTAAATTTGCAAGTAAGGTTACAGTTACCATAACCAGCCCGCTAAGTATCACGCATTAGGCGTTAGATTAACGCTTTTCAGTGTGGTGGTTCGCATCACCGAACTGAAATGCAAAGTCATGCATTATAGCGCCTTCTCCGCTGTCAGAGCGGGAGCGTTGCGAATGCACCATTACTGAAGCTGGAGTGGCAGCACACAGTCACCATGGTGTGCGCACTGGTCCCGGCAGGCTTGGGGTCTGGCTCAGCTGCTCGCAGGGTAGCTGCTACAAATGTAACACTGACTGATTATGTTGGATCATCCTACACTGTGTGCCACAGCCGCATTACAAGTGACGTGATCTTGTTACAGGAGTCCGTCACAGTGCCCTGCCAATGGCTACTACTGAGACAGTGTGAGTTATGAGACACTCACAATAATAAGCGGGTCAGTCCTGCGGCCCATGGCGCGAGCTTGCGCACTGCATCAGCTGCAGTTTGTTTTGGCTGCAGGCGTAATTCTGAATCAGAGTTAAGTATAAATGCGGTAACCCGTAATGCTACCTGACCCGGGTGAAAACTACAGTACATTAGAAAAAATGGTCACAATAGCGGAAATTTCAAAACGAAAAAATGAAAGCATTCACAGAATCATATTCACAAGTATGCAATTGATGCAATTTATTCTTCAAACATCAATGGATTGTTAAAGACATCGTAATTGTCTATCCATTTGAACAAATGGTGCTTAGGATGGGTAGAGAGAATATAGTGTCCAGGATAAATGTGCGTTTGTGAGGTTTGGAAAAGAAGGAAAGGTAATATGCCTTATATACATTATATTTACATGATAAAACCTGTCCAGCCTATGACAGGCAAGTTACTACAGCACAGACATATAGCAATGTGAGGACGCTGATAACAAATCTCCGTCGTCAAAGCTTGTTTTAAAGAGAGCAAAGGTCAACGTTTCGACCCCTTCATTAATCAAGGTTGTTAAGTCCTTAGCATGGGGTCTTCATCAGGACAGAGAAAGGGAGCATCTAAAAGGAATGAAATACTCCGTATTAATTATGTGAGACCTCATGGCTAAATGTGAATGCACAATGAAAAAGATGTTAATTACCAAATCTAACATCAGCGAGAGAAATCAAGCTGGAGAGTGCGGTGGATGGGCTCCTAAGAAGCTTCTAAAAACAGAGAAAGCAAGCATTAGTCTATAGAGGGACCAGGTCTGATGTTGCAGCGCCTAACAAAAATAAGTGAAAAGGTTAAGACTTACTCAAATCGTGAACAAAGGTGTAAAAAGTCACCTTAGCAAAACTGTTCATTACATATACAACAGTTGATCAAAGGATCCCATAGTGACTCGGGCCAATCCTCATGAGATAAACTGAAACAATGAAAGATACACATAGATTTAAAAACACACAAGCGTATCAAAGCCGTAAAGCTAGGGGGTGGTTTGACCGGTTGAAACGAAAGTAGAAAACCAAAGGGGAACTCAAAACCTCAATTAAGACATGCGCACAGTAAAAATAGCATACGTGGCCAATCCATGCACTACGAAGAGGTAACATGCATTATGTAATTAAGTCATAAGGAGGTGTGTGTTGCTAAGTCCACAATACAGGAAAGAAATGAAGAGCGTGTATGGGTACCCGACACATGCAAGCAAAGGGTTAAATATCCCTACAGAAGTTGTAGCAGCGTGATTTGTCTCAGGTAGATGCCACGTAATATTAGTATCCCCTCGTGGAAAAACATTAAGCTTACAACAAAGCTCCAACCGCGTTTGGTGCTTACCTTAAGGGAATCTAATTCCTCACATGATAAACCTAAAAATAAATGACAAAGTCGGACTGGGTCAAGCCACACAAGACACTACAGCAATATCAAACAAGCATTGGCATAGCCACTAGGTCTCGCCTTTGGGGCCTTATACGTGTTTAGCCATGCCACACTTGATGTTGTTGCACCAAGGATATTGTGCTGCATAACTAAATACTTATAAGGTCCCAAAAGCAAGAACTATTGGCTATGCCAATGCTTGTTTTCCTTTCTTGGGACCCATATTCAATGAGTCCATCTTACTAGCATATTCTATTTTGGCCTGAAACGAGCTTGGCGCCTCATGTGCAATTTTGGCAATATTATTTATAGAGGGTGACCACCCGATATCTTGGATTTGCTGGGTGAGTCCACACATTAAAATTTGACAAAACAAAACTAAGTTAAAACCATAAAGAAATAGCCAATGCTTCATACCAGACATCTTTATTTTAGACCATATTCCGTTCCACCTTTTACATTTGAAAGAGGTTAGATAAGTTAGTGTTGGTCCTTATTCCAAAAACAGCCACAATAAAGATCAATTTGCTTTAATTAAGTGAAAAAAAGTGAAAAAAAGCTTTTATTGTTCGAATAATTAAAATCATTACAATATGCTAACATTCTAAAATAATTATCTAAAAACCAAATGGGTTAAAACTCCTGATTATTGCCACAGTCTAATTTGACCTAAAACATTCGTTACAGTATCATGTTCTAGTAATACTGTTTTAGTGCAAAGAGCGTTCATTTATAAGACAGAGGTTTGTCCATCTCTACCCTGCATTCAGACCTGCAGATTTATTTCTGCGGCTCAGCATTTGCGGTTAGTCCTGCACGGATTAGGTCTGTAAATTTCCCCAGCCGTGCTGCTATTTGACTTTCTGTGGACGAAAAGCACAAGTCCGAGATTTCGCTGCATCGCTTGAGGCCCTGAACTCTGCAGATTGGGATGACCAAGCGATGCCTCTCACTGGCTAGCTTTGGGCAGCAACACAGCAAATGATACCAGGATTCCTGATGGTAGTCACAAAGTCTGCATGCTATTAGTTTGTCCGCACGGGCCCAGCTTTGATTGAACTCCACAATGGGTAATGCCAAGAGCCTCATATAAGTGATCTTTTTTCGAACTTGAATTGATAGTGCTTGCTCAAAATAAGGCTGTGCTTTTCCCACTTTGTAGGAGGCGTCCAGTGTGGAGAGATTTGGATGGTGATGCAGACTTTCCAGATCTCTTGTGAATGAAATGTGCTTCACCAGTGTCTGTTCACTGCTTTTTTCCATGCGGCAATTGAAATATTAATATTGAACAGGTTTTGCTCCTCTATTTCTAGCAATAGATTAGCTCCTGTCAATTGTGCTTGCCATGGTGAACCCTTTTCTTCAAAGATTGATTTACTTTGAGCTTTCAAGGCTGTTGCTGGAGCTCTCAAAGTGCTGATGTAGTGTTTTATTGTATCCCCCTGGCAAGAGATGTCTGGGCGAGAAAGTCCCAGCTCCAGCCTTACTCTGGCTCTCCTGGCCTGTCGTGGGATTGCCAGCACTTTCTTGTATGTGGAAGATTGAAAGCTCATGTAGAAATTCTCAAAGGCGCCGGGAAAAGTTAGGTGGCCGTAATTAATTGAGGGCACTGTTTTTGCTTTTAGAACTTTCAGAATGGGTTCCGTGAGTGGGCTATGTAATTTTCGGTTGAGATTTCTCAAGCTGCAAATAATCCCAGCACCTTTATTTCTTAGATATTTCAGATGAGCAGTTGATTTTGCCCCTTCCGTGAGCCTGAGACCCAAGTAGTTGTAATTTTTGCAAGATCTAATTTGCTGATCCCCTAGGCGCCATTGAGCTGTCTGTTTTCGATGGTACTTTCCAAAGATGAGGATTTTGGTCTTGTCCTGGTTTACCAGTAGGTTGTTCTTTTGATTGAAGCTGTTTAGCGCATCTAAGGCTTTCTGCAAACCAATCCTGGCATGATCCAAAATTACAAGATCGTCGGCATATTGAAGAATTTGCAGCCTCACGTTCCCCATCTTCGGGATGACTAAGTTTGCCCCCTCCAGTGCTTGACCCAGGTCGGATGTATAGATGTTGAAAAGGAGAGGTGCAAGAACGCACCCTTGTTTAAGGCCGCTGTTGGTGTGGACCTTGTTGGTCAGTGACGTTTGACTAGTCTTGATCCTTACCCAGGTCCCTTCATAAAGAGATCTTATTGCCTTTAGCAGCGTTTGAGGTATACCCCAGTTGGTACGTTTTCTCCATAGTGTGCCACGGTCTACCCGGTCAAATGCTGCACTATAATCTACAAAACAGCAAAACAAAGGGGGCTGAGCGGGCTGGATCGCCCGTCTGGACAGGTATCCCAGTGCTATGATGTTGTCTACTATGGAACATTGTGGTCTAAATCCTGTTTGGAAAAAAGGAAGGATGTTGTTCTCTTCTGCCCAGCTTTCCAGTTCCTTCAGCAACACTCTAGCATATGCCTTTGCCTCGATATCTAACAGGGCCACTAGCCGATAATTTTCTGGTTTTGTGCGGTCTCCTTTTTTGTATATAGGAAATAGAATTGAACCTTTCCACGATGATGGAATGGAGGCCGTTTCAAAGTCATGCTTGAAGAGAGGGGTTAGCTGATATGCCCAGAATCTGTATTCCACTTTGAATACTGCCGCTGGCACTCCATTGGGGCCCGGTGCACCATCTGACCTCATTTTCTTGATCAGGACCATTATCTTATGAAACCATAAAGAAATAGCCAATGCTTCATACATTTATCAAACGACACAAAAGTTATCAGCTAATTAAAAAGGATTATCCAATGGAAGAAACACCTTAACTGCAATTTCTGAATCGCTGTCTTCAACTATATATTATATTTAAGTTGATCACAGTATCTGTTCTCTGCTACAAATCTCAGACCTCATTTAGCTTGTCATCTCAGGGTGCCTTTATAAATTATTAACTTGTATAATTCTATCTCTTCATATTACTTGTTCACTGTAAAAATGTTTTCTTATAAAAATAACTTTAAAAAGTAGCACAACAAAGCAACCTCGCACAGTATTATTCTATGTCCCCAAACATGCAACTTTACGAGGACGTTGGAAGAAATTTCAGTTGAAAAGTTGCAAATAGTTTCTACTGGAGTCAGTTGCAAGAATTTGAGTCTAAGGACAGACAATGAACTACTAGGAACAAAAAGCCAGTTGTATTGGAACTAGTCACTGGGTGTCAGGTTGTGTCTATTGGTTTCAGTTGATGTTTTATTTCAGAGAAACCAGATCCTTTGCATTTTTCCTCTAGATAAAACTAGTTCAGGCTATTAAACCCTAACAGAACTCTCTATAACACATTTAAAACTGTTAACCTAGAATTGATCCTTGGGGCACAGAGGCTGCCAATTTTCCATTTTTGCTGATTACATTACATCAATGCAAAGAGAAATGTATGTTTCCCAATCTGTATTTGTTTTGAAAAGCAGAAAATATACAAGCATTTGCAATGCAACGGTCTTGCCTTTGCAAAAGTTAAAGCTATTGGCATTGTAAATGACAAACTTTTTTATTTATGTGTTGGTTTTGAAAACAGATAAATAAATGGCATTGTTATTTACAATGCCAATAGCTTAATCTCTCGCAAATGCGAGACCTATTGCATTTGCACAGACACACACACACACACACACACACACACATACACACACACACACAGCCACACACAGCCAAACACACACACACAGTCACACACAGAGCCACACACACACACACACAGAGCCACACGCAGAGCCACACAGCTCTCTGTAGGCACAGCAATGTCACACTAAGCAAATTTAAAAATTGGCAGCTATTTGTGGTTGTTTTACACCTCTATACGTTCAAGACGATGTACAGCAGAGGTCGCATGAATCAAAACCAAGAGAAATCACAATGAACGGATATCCCGAGGTGATCTCTCCAACTTCGCAGTGCAAGGGCGCACAGCAGAAGTGAACTTCACACAGTCAGGGCAGAGGTGCACTTCAGACAGGTAAAGCAGGGGTACATTTCACAGACAAATGTTTAAAAAAACATTTCACATAGGCAGAGCTGAGGTACATTTCACAGGACATAGATGCACTTCACACAGGCAGCACTGAGGCACATTTCATACAGACAGTGCAGAGGTGCACTTCACACAGGCAGGGTAGAGATGCACTTCACAGACAGGGCAGAGGTGCACTTCACACAGAGGCAGGGCAGAGGTGCACTTCACACAGAAAGGGAGACAGGGCAGGGGTGTTCTTCACAGACAGGGCAGAGGTGCACTTCACACAGATACATTCCATATAGACAGGGTAGAGGGACACTTCACACATGCAGGGATGAGGTAAACTTTACACAGACAGGGCAGAGATGCACGTCAAACAGGGAAAAGGTGAACTTCACACATGCAGGGATGAGGTACAGATCACAGGCTGGGCAGAGGTGCACATCACAATCAGGGCAGAGGTGCACATCACAGACAGGGCAGAGGTGCACTTTACAGAGCCAGGGAAGAGGTGCACTTCACACAGATAGGACAGAATGGCACGTCACATATACAGGATTGAGGTACATTTCACACAAGCACGGCCGCGCCAAACAAGCAGAACAAGTGTGTAATTCACGAGGGTAGGTTAGAAATGCATTTTACCCGGACGGCAAGTGGACAGACCTGACCCTCGCGGGGCAGGCGCCCGTGTTACACATGCACCGCAGTCCCATTTCAAGCAGGCGTCATATGGACACATTTTATACAGGCAGGCAGAGGTACCTTGCACTGACTCTCATGGGGTAGATATACATATGGGGGGGTTGGGAGGGGGGTGAGGCAGCGGCCCCGAAGATGTGCCCTGGCAGGAAGCGCTCTGGCAGAACAGGGGGTTGCGTACAGGAAATGGAGTGAGAGAACAGGGGTAAAGTGCGTGGACAGGGGTCGAGTTTAGGAATAGAAACAGAGTGTAGGAACCGTCATCGAGTGTAGGGACGGTGGTAGAGTGTAGGGACTATGGTAGAGTGCGGAACAATGGTAGAGAGTAGAGACGTTGTAGAGTGTGGGACGGAGGTCGAAAGTAGAGACGGTTGTAGAGTGCGGGCGGTGGTAAAGTGTAGAGACGATGGTAGAGTGCCGGACGGAGGTCTTAACTCTGCTAACACGACATTGCCCCTACTTTAGAACTCTCCACCCTGCTCCTGTTACCACTCTGCCCCCCTCCTGCTCACTACCTGTCCTGCACCTCTGCCCTTTCCTCTTTCTGCCCCTCTCTGACGCCTGTCCGCTACCTTTAATCACTTTCCAACCCTTGTGACCTCCCCGTCGCCTATCATTTACCTCTGCCCTGTTCCTGCCCTGGCTCCTCGTGCCCTGCCCTGTTTCTGCCCTCGCTCCTCATGCCCTGCTTCTCCCTGCCCCTCGCCTGTCCCCGAGTGCCCGGACCTGTAGCTCAGCGGCGGCGCTCTCTCCACAGCCCAGACACCAAGGGCCGAGGTGTGTGTGAATTGGCGTGCACCTGGGGGCCTTTCACAAACAAAAGTGACACTCAGGAGGGAGAGCGCAGCGGAGGGGGCGGGGGTAGGAAAGGCCAAAGTGAGAGCAGACTCACCAGAGCACAGGCGCCCCCCTATCTCCGCAAAGATCACGCTGCCCCCACCCCTCCCGAGGAAAACACACACATGCCAACATGCACCGGGGCCGCCCTGCGAGGGGCAGCTTTCCAACCCCCCCCCAGAGCTGGGACCACCAGGGGGGCTGCTTGAGAACCACCCCCCGCACTAATGATATCACTCGGCGCGCACAACCAACACGCACTTTTATGAGCAAACGGATGTGCAAAGGTAACAGACTTCAACAAATACAGCCAAGGCGGAACTCTAGAACCGCTCCTGAAAGCACGTTCAACAAGGCAGTCACTTTTGGAATTATTTCATAAGAAAGAAACGGTGGCTTATTGTTCGTTGCCTCGTGAAGTGTTTAAATAACGAGTCAAATTTTATTTGCTTTGTTTATATTGTTGTATTTCATTACTAACTTGTTTGTTCAAACTTACGTTTGTTACATCGTACCGCTCCGTGCAAACTTTTTACTTCGGTTCCTGTATGTATTGTGCATCAGAACCGCCAAGTAAATCTATACTTATTTTAATGAAAAGCAATGTTTTCGAAATATTTTGATTTGACAGAAGGACCGCGTACCCGGTTTGGACAGATAGACAATAGTAAACCACACATCAACTCGCAGGATTCTCACTAATAATTAAACTACCATATAATTACATTATGTGATATTGACACACCAGGGCACAGATAAGGACAGTGAGGCAGTCGGAGGCAGCGGGAGACAGGGTTAGAGGAGAATGTAAAGGAAAATGAAACTGACGAGGAGGGAGTGGGAGAAGGGAGGGGGTAGGGGAGGGGATTCACGAGCTGTAAGGCTGTAAGGCTTAATGTGCCATTACAGAAAGCCAGATGGCAGCTGTGCACGTTCACGTGTGCGTAACCGCACGCTTGAGGCCAGCAAAAGCTTTTGGTAGCACTTTGAAAACCCAGTTACTAAATGTCTCGCCAGAGCAGCGCATGCGCTGGCTCAGGCGAGACCTAAAAAAACAGGATAAGTTAACTATACGTGAAAGTCACATACCTCCATCAGCAGTCTGAGTCAAGAAGGACTGGTACGGGGGCCCAATACGTGACCTAAATAGAGGCACGAGCGTCAAAGCGCACACTGTGTGCAGTCGCTCAATGCCAGCACGCCTAGCGCAGGCCAACGGGCTCCGGGCTCTGGATCGATCGATGGGGGTCTGAATTTAATGTTCCACAAAATGTGTAGAAAAATCAGGGGTGGCGATCCTGTGTATAATCAAATATGGAGAATTCAACAAATGGTACGCAAATTAGGCCATTGGTTAGCTGAGATATACAGTTAATTCTAACACGGCTGAACAGAAATGGACATGGCACAAGCATACATCAGTGGTTATTGGCACACAATTATATTTAAACCACAAATAGGTGCCTAATACGACACCCGAACAGGGTGGTAAAAGAGTGTCAACAATATGTAATAGGACCAGAGAAAACACCCTTCTGGTAGTACATAGTTCAGCAGGATAAATATAGCTGATGGAAATGAGATAGCACAGATATTGTCATTGTGAGTAAGCTAACCATATACATAAAGATAAACTTTAGTAGCAGTGTACATTCTAGATGTCTTGTTATACATTAAATACATACTGTATAATTGAAAAAACAATGTCGTTCACATTAAATAAGGTGCAGGATTAAGTATGTACATCAGTAACCCTCAGATAAAACCCCTTTATTTTGTTAAAGACTCGTATAATATAAAGGCCATTGGAAGAGTCACTATTCAGTATTAAGAATGGAGGGTTGAGCATTGCTAGCATCTAATTTGTTTAAGCCATTGTTGACCGTGTCCATGGTATACATTCATTTACATTCACGGATGTTGAGGATGGAGTTGATGTCAGCACCCCTCACTCCCAAGGACACCTTTTCATGGATCACCCACCTAATGGAGTCTGATTGATGCACCTGTGTTAAGAAATGGTCCACCAAAGTTGCACCCACCGTGCCACAACGTATCCTGCTACAATGTTGCAGTATCCGGGTCTTGACTTTTTGTCTGGTTTGACCTATATACATCTCATTACAGGGGCATAGAATGGCATAGGTCATGTCTGTTGTATTACAATTAGTGTGTACCTGGAGGTCTATTGTGCGGTGTTTGTAACAGAACTGTTTGGTTTCTATTGTTAGCTTACATGCTTTACATTGGCCGCATTTAAAATGGCCTGCAATCTCTGGTAATTTCCACAATATCTGAATGGTAGGCGGGAGGGTGTTTCAAGAAGAGATTTTACCACATGATCTTTTATATTCTTAGACTTTTTAAAGGAGTGCATCAGTGGATCTGGTATTTCTAGATCATCTGAGATCAGTTTCCAATGTCCGTTTATGAGTTTTTTGATCTCATCACTTTGAGTGCAACACGTAGTCACACAGATCATCCTGTTCAGGTCCGTGGGTCATTGTTTGGATGTTAGCAGTGAGTACCTGTCGTTGAACCCGGCCCTCTTCCTCACTCGCTTGGCCATTCTTCTGGGATAGCCTCGTTCAACAACGCGGTTGATGAGATCGTCTGACTCTGCAAAGTAATCATCCTTCCGGGAGCAATTTCTCCGGATTCTCAGGAATTGACTGAAGGGCAGGTTGTCACGTAGACCCCTCATTTGGTGGTGTGGCTAGAATATCTCACAAGCGTATTGCGTTCTGATGGTTTCCTATATAGGGTGGTATAAAGGTGATCATTCTCAGTTTTTATGGAGATGTCCAAGAAGTCAATAGTATTCTGGTTACAATGGATAGTAAACTTGATGTCATCTGATCTTGCGTTCAACCATTCAAAGAAATTTTGCAGATCCGTTCCGTTGGGTTGCCTGTCCAAATAAGTAGCACATCGTCTATATATCTTTTCCAATGTGACACATAATCCTTTTAGAGGTTGGTCTGGCTAAAGATGAATTGATCCTCGAAACCATCCATGTATAGGATAGCTAAATCAGGGGTGAAGCCAGTGCCCATTGCCACGCCCTTGGTATGAAGATCAAACACGCCTTGAAAAAATAAGACGTTCTTCATCATTGCCACCTCTAATAGCTGCTAAATGTAATCAGTTGGGACAGGAGAAGGATGTGGTCTCCTATTCAATGCTTTTGTCATTGATTCTAGAGGAGATGCTGGTGTATAATGATACTATATCCAGTGTCGCCCGTAATTGGTGTTCAGGGTCAAATGGCATATTGGCAATCAAGTTGATTGCTTTCATCGTGTCATGCAAGTACGCTCTCATCGATTCGGCTAGTGGTTTTAGGAAGAAGTCAACGTACTTACTCAACGGTTCCAGAAGGGAACCACATCCAAAGATGATGGGGCGTCCAAGTGGATGATCCAGATTCTTATGTACCTTAGGTAGCGTGTAGATGGTAGGGAGCCATGGTTATTTTGTGTTAAGGTACTCAAATTCCTGATCAGAAAGAAAGCCTGATTTTTTGCCTTTTTCGGTGATATTCAAGTTTAGTTTCCTAATCTCCTTAGTGGGATCCAAGTTCAGTAGGGAGTAGCTCACACCATCCCGCAGTTGCGAGTAAATCTCAGCTTTGTAGTCTGGAGCGTTCTGTACTACGATGGCTCCTCCCTTGTCTGCCGGCTTGATCACAATCATCTTGTTATTTTTAAGTGTGTCATGTGCTTCTCACTCTCCCTTAGAGACGTCATGCTTAGTGTACTGCCTTTTGGAACATACATTAAGGACATCCCGAAGTACCACACTTTCAAATGGAAGGATTTTGGGCGCCATCATGTGGGAAGGGTGCATAAAATGGATGGTGCCCGCAAACTGGTGTAAGATGTAGAGGATATAGGTTAGGCATGTTTAAAATAATGTCTCAATCTGACCTTTCGGTAGAACCAATGCAGTTCCATTTTTCATGTTGAATCGATTGGGATGCGTAGTGGGTACGAAAGAGAGGCCTTTGCTAAAAACCTTCTTTTCATCTACAGAGAGCACATATGAAGAGAGGTTGATAATTGGGTTGGGTCTGGATCTCACCGTGACTCCCCCAGGGAAAATGCACCTGTTTCTGGTTCTGTCCCTGCTGTTGACCAATGTCCCAGTTCTGGCCTTGTAGATTCTGTCCCTTTGGTGGTTGGTACCAGGTGTCTTGATATTGATAACCACTACTAGTGCCAGGTTGGTCCCCCTCTGAGAAACTGAGAAAGCAAGCATTAGTCTATAGAGGGACTAGTTCTAATGTGGAAGCACCTAACAAAAATAAGTGAAAAGGTTTGAACACTCAAATCGTGAACAAAGGTGTTAATTACCAAATCTAACATCAGCGAGAGAAATCAAGCTGGAGAGTGCGGTGGATGGGCTCCTAAGAAGCTTCTAAAAACAGAGAAAGCAAGCATTAGTCTATAGAGGGACCAGGTCTGATGTTGCAGCGCCTAACAAAAATAAGTGAAAAGGTTAAGACTTACTCAAATCGTGAACAAAGGTGTAAAAAGTCACCTTAGCAAAACAGTTCATTACATATACAACCGTGGATCAAAGGATCCCACAGTATCTCAGGCCAATCCTCATGAGATAAACTGGAACAATGCAAGATACACATAGATTTAAAAACACACCGTATCAAATCAAAGCCGTAAAGCTAGGGGGTGGTTTGACCAGTTAAAACCGAAGCAGAAAACCAAAGGGAAACTTAAAACCTCAATTAAGGACGTGGGCATACTAAATAATGGCATACGTGCCCAATCCATACACTAAGAAGAGGTGACATGCATTATGTAATTAAGTCATAAGGAGGTGCGTGTAGCTAAGTCCCCAATACAGGAAAAAAATCAAAAGCGTGTATGGGTATCCGACATGTGCAAGCGAAGGGTTAAATATCCCTACAGAAGTTATAGCAGAGTTGTTGGACCTGGCCCTGGCCCTTTTGGCAGGTTCACCCCGAAACTTTTTTCTTTTTCCTAGCCTGTTTCTGGAACCTGGTGTTGGGGATTTTAGGCCTCTGCGCACTTTTTCACTGTGGTACAGTGTAAAGTGCGTGAGCTCTCTGTGTATGTGTGGTGAGTGACCTGCCCTCCTATAGGAATGAATGGGGAATATGTATGCCCATGGTAGTTCCTGATGTGTGGGGAGTGCAGGGTCGAGTTTGATATGTGCAAACTCGTGAGACTGAATTCTGCGTAATGGTGTATGCGGCATGATTGTGTCTAGTCTAGAAGTGCCACTTTGAGAAGTTGGCATACTTGTGTAATTTGTGCCTGGCGTGTGATTGGCTGGAGCCTGGCTCCAGGAGTGCCTGGGCCTGCTTGTGGATTGACTGTCTGGTTTGAGGATGACAGGGGCTGGGGAGCCCCCAGGAGGTTGTCTGAGTCAGCCCGTGGATGAAAGGCTGCATCTGCTGCCAGGGAAGTGGGAGGAGATAGCACCTGGAAGTGAATGAGGCTGTGCCTGCCTGCCACAATGCTGGCTCCACCTCCCCGCTGGGCGACTGTCACCTCTGTCCCTGATACTGAAAGAAAGAAGGAAGCCAGGAAGCCCAAGGGCTCCAGCAACACCCAAGAACTGGTTTAGACCGGGTTCAGGGCCCACTTGCACAAAGACTTCAAAGACTTTTCTCTGTATAAGAAGGGGCTGTGTCCCCTTCCAAAATGTTCTTGTTTTTGGACTTGAATCTTGCCAGGGGTGTGCTGCTGCTTGGGCCCAGGGGAATCCCTGGGCCCAGCCCCTGGTCACCTGATGGACTTTCCTGGATGCCTGGAGGACTTCTGGGGACCCCTCTGCCTTGCCTGGGCTGATTGGGGGGACTTTGCTTTGCCCCTTGGAATCTCTGGGACCTTTGGCAGCATGGAGAAGCTGCATTTCCCTTCAGAGAACTTTTTCTTGCTTTTGCCAAGGCTTATTATAGCCTAAAGCGCCTGGAAGCGCTTTGTTTGCTGTTCTAGCGCTAGGAGCGCTGTGGATTGTCATTTAGCGCTGGGAGTGCTTTATTTGCTTTGCAGGTGCCCACCCTGCTTATGGTTGCCCTAGCGAGTGCCCACCTCGCTTATTTGTGATTATTTTGTCCCCTGGCAGGTGCCCACCCTGCCAGGGACCTGGCCGCTATTTTTATACTTTAACTCGAGGGAGCCCACTCCTCGGGTAATTCAGCCCCAGCCTACGAGTGCCTGAAACGGGCCGCGGCGCTGCCCGCGACGACCCGGAAGTGGTTGGCCGGCCGGCCAATTGCAGTGCGCCCGGCTGGAAGTCCCGCCCCGCAGTCCGGGGAGAGAGAAGAAGATGGCGGCGGCCGCTGTGGGGCTCCCGTGACCGAGAGGGAGCCCCGAGAGAGTGAAGCCATGATGTGTCCTTCCGGTCTCCCGTGAGGAGAGGGAGAACGGAGATGCCCGCCGCCGAGAGAAGGAGAGCGGATATGTCGGCGTGCCCGCCCGCCTGCCAGAGTGAAGCAGCCGGAGTGTTGCAGGGCTCCCATGAGCTGGAGGGAGCCCCGGAGGTTGAAGCCTGCCCCAACGCTGGAGAGCGGAGGAGAGACCCCACCGAGAGAGAGCCGGTAAGAGAGGGCACGGGGTTGTGGCTGGTGGATCCTCGAGCGGCCCCACTTGGCAGCGGGCCGCTCCAACAGGAATTGTACATTCAGTTTGGAGCCTACAGGGCTCAAGTTCAGGGCGCCATGGTTTTTCCGAGCCCAGATGGCTCCAACGACGGGGCAAGATTGGTTATAGAGCCCTGAGAAGCTCCATGGGGGCGCAGGTCGGTGCCTGTGTAGGCACAGCGTCTGGGGACATGTTCGTATAGAGAGCTCCAACGTGGGGGCATAATTGTTTAGAGAGCCTGTGTGGCTCAGAGGGGGCATTTGCAGTTTAGAGCCCAGAGAGGCTCCGTGGCATTTGTTTTGAGCCCAAAAAGGCTCCAACGTTTGGGGCATCTGATATGCCCAGAGCCTGTGTGGCTCCAACGATTGGGCGCAGTTTTGCCCAGAGGGGCTAGTGAGAGCCCCTGTCGCAGTTTTTGTTGATTTCCAGCTGCCCAGCAATTAGTGGGCAGCTGCACCGTTTAGGCGCTTGGAATTGTCTACAGCTGCCCAGCACTTTGTGGGCAGCTGCCACGTTTAGGCCCCTGATATTGAGACACAGGGCGTCCTAGCCCCAACAAGGCCAGTTGGCTTAGGGACTGCCACAGGTAGTGGCTTATGTAAGGTTTTGCGCAATTGTATGGTTTTTCCTTGCACCTCTGAATGTTTTAGGCATCATGTGTCTTTGCGCTATTGAGTTGTGTTTTCTTTCCTGGCACCTCTGAATGTTTTTAATGCATCATGTGTCTTCCTTGATTTTACACCTCTGAATGTGTTGGTTGATGCATCATGTGTTTTTCTTTCCCTGCACCTCTGAATGTGTTTTTGATGCATCATGTGCCTTGTTATTACACAGCTGAATGTATGTTTTATGCATCATGTGTTTTTCCTTCCCTACACCTCTGAATGTTTGATGCATCATGTGTAATGTGTTCTTGCTTCTACCCCTAAGTGTATTTTATTCTTAGGTGGTTGTGTTTTGCATAGTATAGTTTATACTAGAGAGGTTATGTGTCCATGCGTGATCTAGGCCTATGGTTATTAGTATTGCGTAGTGTGTACCTACCTTTACCAGTAGTTACTGGTTGTGATTTATAACTGTTATTTTGTGCTACAGTGATTTTATATCCTTTTATTCTAATTTCTGACAGTATTTCTATTTCTAAAAGTGTTGATTCTGACAGTGGCCCATGTGGCCCTGTCCTGTAAATAATCCCTTATGAATATTGCCCGTGCCCGTTGGCACAATGTACATTTGTGATTTCTATCTGATGTGGTTTTGACAATACAGAAGTTATTTTCATATAACCTTGTGTGGAGTTCCTTTTGTGGTGTGCCTAGGATGTTGTTGCTGTTGTGTGCTGGTGCAAATGCTTTACACATTGCCTCCGAGTTTAGCCTTACTGCTCGTGCCAAGCTACCAAGGGGGTGAGCAGGGGTTATCTTGGCGTGTGACTCCCTTGCCCTGACTAGAATGGTGGTTTCTGCCTGGCTTTGGCGTCAGCCTTAGCGTACCAGAAATAGCCAGTTCTAACAAGAGTGATTTGTCTCAGGTAGATGCCACGTAATAATACTATCCCCTCATGGAAGAACATTAAGCTTACAACAAAGCTCCATCCGCGGTTGGTGCTTACCTTACAGGTATCTAATTCCTCACGTGATAAACCTAAAAATGAAGGACAAAGTCCGACTGTGTGAAGCCACACAAGAAACTACAGCAATATATAAAATCAGGTTAAGTTAACTATACGGGCGAGTCGCATACCTCCGTCAGCCGTCTGAGTCAAGAAGGACTGGTACTGAGGGTCCAATACATGACCTAAATAGAGGCACGAGCGTCAACGCGCATGCTGTGTGCAGTCGCTCAATGCCAGCACACCTAGCGCAGGCAAACGGGCTCCAGATTGATCGATTGTGGTCTGAATTAAATGTTCTGTAAGACGTGTATAAAAAACGGGGGTGGCAATCCTGAGTATAATCAAATACAGAGTATTCAACAAATGATACGCAAAATGAGGCCACAGGTTATCTGAGATATACAGTTAAAACTAACACGGCTGAAGAGAAACGGACATGACACAAGCATACATCAGTGGTTATTGGCACACAATTATATTTAAGCCACAAATATGTGCCTAACATGAATCTGAATCCAGCATCACTGCAATTGAAGCAGCCAGAGCACCCCGACCACCAGCCCAGAATCAATCATTATTGCCTGGATGTCCGTTGCCGCATGGCTCGCGCTGGTGGGACTCAACTAGATTGAGCCATTCATTGCAGTTAGTCGCCCCCATTACCGAATTGCAGTGCGGCTCGTGAGTCAGTCGTCTCATCTTGCTCGCTGTACAGAAGTAAGTGCCTGGTCTGAAGTGTGTGTGAGGGTTATTTACTATCCGTTGGCTATGCTATTAATATCATGTTTAATAAAATGTGCTCCCGTCTACTTCAGCAGAGAGTTGGCCCAGCTCTGTGACAGGCTGTTGGCTGCACTGTGTGGCTGGTGTGATGCTGCGGCTGGGCCAAGCTCTGTGACAGGCTGCCTGCTGCGCCACGAGCTAAACAGACGAAAATTCCTTACTTCTATACTCTGCCAAAAATCCATAAAATATAATACCACTACCTGGATGCCCAATCGTCTCAGGAATAAACTCCCTGTTGGAACCATTATCAAGCTACTGCGACTTCTTCTTAAAACCATTAGTCCAAAAAACATCAACCTACCTAAGAGACACAAAACAACTACTAAGGGCCAGATGTAGGAAGGCAAATACCGGTCGGTAACGGCCGATTTCGGCCGTTACCGACCGGTATTTGGAGTTTGGGATGTAGGGGCATGTTAAAATACAGATTTGGTAATTTTACCGAATCGATAAAATACTGAATCGGTATAATTACCGAATCAGTATTTTGACATGTAGGTAGCACTGTAATCAGTGCTACAGGGGTTTAAGAATTCTTAATTTACCACCAACTAGAAGTTGGTGGTAAATTATGAAAACCCTTTAAAAAGCATTTTTTTTGCTTTTTAAACAGTGCCATGTTGCAGACATACATGCCCTAAGGGCATGTATGTCTGCAACATGTGCACCCATGAACAATTGAGGGGTGCAACAGGGTGTCAAAGTGACACCCTGCCACCCTTCAATGTTTCCCCCAATTACCGAATCGGTATTTACCGATTCGGTAATTGACATTGATTCCTATGGGCCTCAATGCCCATAGGAATCAATGGCAATTACCGAATCGGTAAATACCGATTCATTAATTACTGAATCATACCGATTCGACAATTAATTCGGTAATATTACCTACATCCCGATTGCCAGTTCTTAAATACCGAATCGGTATGATTCGGTATTTAAGAATCGGTAATCTGGGATTACCTACATCGGGCCCAAAAAGAGGTAGAGTTCAGGCCCGGAATTGATCTACTCGTTACCCTAGACATCGAGAGCCTCTACAAAAGTCTCTCCCAGGACGACACCATCCAGGTGATCAGAAATTCCCTGGACGAGATCCCCTGGGACTTCAACGCCCCAAAAGAGTTCATAATTGAATGCGCTGAGCTGGCTCTAAAAGAAAAAAAATCCAAATTTGAGGGAACTCTGTTCCTTCAAACATACGGAAATTCAATGGGCAGCACCTTTGCCCCTAGTTTGGCAGGATTATATATCCATGATAAAGATAAGATTTTGGAAGCACTATATCGATGATATTCTGCTCATGTCGTAATCCGCCTCCCTCGAGTTCCATGACTGGCTGAACTGTTGTGACAAAAATCTGAGTTTCAAGTACACAATTGAAACAAACCACATAACTTTCCTAGACATAATCATTTTTTATGATGATGCAGGTCTGCAGACTAAGACCCACTACAAACCCGCAGCAAAGGACACCTTGCTTAAGTTCAACAGGTTTCATCCCAGGGGTCTGAGGTAAAACCTATTATACGGCCAATTTCTAAGAATACAAAGAAATTGTAGCAAATTGGAGGACTTCAAAACACAAGCTAAAGATCTCTCCAAGAAATTGAGAACCAGAGACTATACCGAAAAGATCGTTGCAAAATCCTTAAAAAGAGCCAGACCCCAAAATAGAGATGCACTCCTTGAAGACATGGATAAGTGGTGTATCACAGATCTCCCACTAACATGTGTCACCACCTACAATCCAATCTTTAACCAGATGAAAAAGATTATCAACAAGCATTGGAGGATTCTCCAAACAGGGAGCCTGAATTGGGAAAGACCACTTCTCTCCCTTTAGAAGGGGACAAAGCCTAAAAGACCGCTAGGTTTACACACAGCCCTAGGAAACCACCACGAGACAGCACAATATGCAATGCGTGGGGCATACCTGATGTCACAGGCCATTACCCATGTGGTAACTGGATTACATGGAATTCCACATACAAGGCAAAAACCCTGGAACTGGAATCCAATAAAACCTGGGGCTTAAAAAGCATACCAATTGCAACTCCACCAACGTTATCTACAGGATAACATGCCCTTGTGGACTACGTTATATTGGAATGACAAGTAGAAAGATAAAAACAAGAATCAATCAACACCGAAGCAATAACCGATGCAAAAGAAATACAACAAAAATTACAGATCACTTTATCAGAACCAATCACACGATCGTTGACCTTAAGTGGGTGGCCATAGAATAACTTAACACACACCATGTGGATTCTCAAAGAGCACTCCTCGAAAAAGAACAGAGGTGGATTTATCATCTTTCCACACATAGACAGGGTCTGAACGATGACATTCCGTGGAACGCTTTACTATCCAATAGGAAATAATGAATGGTTCATTGACTGACAAATATCCAAAATTGACACTTAGTAACACCAGACAACCACCTTCCTGCTACAAAGAAAAGAATGAAATTATATATATTTCTCATATCATTCAGTCATGCTCTTTCCCTCTTTAATGCACATGCCGACCAAGACATATTTGTGGCCAACGTTATGTGAAGAGGGACTTCACTGAACGGGCTCGGTGCAATCAATACACATAATTTTATGGGCTTTATACAATAGTGTGATGCCAGGCTGACTTCAATATCTTAACCTTTTCATAAGACCGAAAAAACCCGACTCCGAAGAGTGCGCGGGTATCTGCCCTCTAACTTTGTCCAATTGAGGACCATTCAAGGGTTAACTCTGGGGAAAAGGGCTTGTCCACCGAGAACCACTCAGAAACTCATTTTCGGCCTCAACGTGCACGCAAGTTGACTGAGCTCGCCTCAACGATTAACTTCAGCGAAGGGCTTGCCCGCCAACATCCAATCAGAAACTCCATTTCGATCTCAACGTGCACGCACGGTGATGTAGCTTGTCCCCGTAGCCACTTTTTAAAATGCTGCCTAGCAATTGCTCGGCCTCACCAGGACCCCGAGAGAGGAACTAGTAGGTTCTAACATAGGCGGCCAACCTTGACGCAGTAAGTAACAGAGTCCCTGCTCTCATAGCACTCGGGTGGACGTGCAAATTCGTCCCCCTCAATTTTTAAGTTACATTAACTATTTATTATTGTTTTTGTTCTACCCGCATAGAGTGGGACTATAGGCGCCGCCTACCTTTGGGATCTATGTCACGAAAAATTCTTGTGATCAAAGTAGGTGCCTCGCATTTTTTTACATTGTCATAACCTTGAAAATAAAACTTAGCGCATATCACAGCGATAAACAATTATATTTAATACAGTCAGACCTTTAGTTTTACTTTTGCCTTGATCTATATCACACTCAAAAACTGATTATGCATGGCTTGCGATCACAAAAGAGTCACTGCATGATCGTATACCTGACGAATACCTTTGCGATCTACGAGTATTGCATGTAAAAATCACCTCATACTTGGCGATTAGCCAATTTTGCACTATTTAATGATACATGCATGAATGTTAGGTCCACATCAATATGGACCTTCTATTGATTTTGAATTACCTTGTGTCTCCTTTACCTTTTTTTCACAGGTACAGAAACTATGAGGATACATTACTGTAAGTGATATTCCTATGCACACCTTAGCGTGTGTGCATAGTTCAATGTGAGTTCAGGGTTCACTCTGAGCCGCAGGTACTGAAGAAAGCCATTTTAATTAATACATATGGCTGAAACATGTAGACCACTTCACAAAAAACTCACTTTTGCACATTAATTGCCGAGATGTGCAAGACCAGTGTTTCACTCACATCCACCAAAAATTTAAATTTTTAACCCTGCCCCAGGAACCATATAGTAAAGGACCAGGTATCCTGTAGGGAGTTTTAATCTATCACTATCACAGTATCCACTTTGTACAAAAAACAACAACAAAAACTAAGCTCCACTGTAATCAGGCATTGAAGCACACCTGGGAGGCACTTGGACTTCCAGGTGGGAACCCGATGATGAAGCATGCCACCAACTAGGTTGTTGGGTGAGAGTTCTTCTAAAAAAACAAATGGTTTTCCTGTCAAGGATACTTAAATGCAAAAAAAGCAAAAACTATTTTGTAACGCAATCATCTAGTTTGTACACCTTATTTGGATTTTGTAGAGCATAGCTTTATGCTCATTCTCTTTGTTTAGATATCTATACCCAAGGGATACAAACAAGCTCTCTATTCTTCCTCCTCTTTTTCGTCCTTTGTTTTTTGGCACTCTGAATCAGGCAGCACTGCAGCTGCAGCCAGGGCCGGCTCTAAGGAGGTGCGACCGGTGGCACCGCACCGGTGCTGACTTGGCATGGGGGCGCCTGTTTGCTAGTTTTTTTTGTGCTTAAAAGCCCCTGCTGCCTAGTTTCTGGGCTCCAGCAATTTTCAGGCAACAATTAAAATGTCAAGAAAATTCCGGTGAATACTGTTCTTCCTGGCGAGATAGAAGTTGTGACTCGTGGAAGTTTTGATTCATGGTAAGGTAGTATAGAGGATTAATATGCCTGCTGCAAAGAACATGTACCATGCAGATCACAAAGTGAATGTAAAGGAACAGGTCAGTGGGTTACCACTTTTGTCAGAAACTTCCTTTCCTTAGTTGCAGTTTACAGTGAGCTCTTAACTGTCATCAAAGAACTGCGTGCAAACTTCAACGTATAGAACAGAGAGTATGGAGTTTCTTGTTATTAAAGAGTGCTCCAATCCATTGTGTGTGCTTCTCCAGGGCAAGTACTGTTCAACTATACTGCCTACTTGTATAGATGACGTGAACCCATGCCTTATTGTCCTCTGTCTTATTGTGTAACATTTTCTATAAACTGATTTACACACCTATGACTGATAGTCTCTGTGTAATGTGTCTGTTATGGAAGGAAACATCCTTTACAACGCAACTTTTACCACGCAGTGCCTTTACACCGCAGGTTTTTCAACGCAAGTCATTTCAACGAATTGCGCTGGGGGGCGCTCTAGGATAGGTAATAGTTTAATTTACTATCCAACACCTTCCCTACAATCCACGGGGACTGGAGTTGGAATAGTAAATTAAACTATTCACTATCCAGCACCCCCCAACGCAAGCTCTGTGACAGGCTGTTGGCTGCGCCATTCGGCTGGTGTGATGCTCTGGCCGGGGGAAGCGCTGTGACAGGCTGGCTGCTGCACCACGAGCTAAACTGTAGTACACAACCAGGGTTGGATTGGGATTAAAAATCGTCCCGGGGCACCCTAAAAAAAAAAGTGGGGACATTTATATTTTGCCTTTCCCCAAAACACTGCTTTGGCGAAGTGTTATAAAAAAAAGGAGGGGGGGTCTCTGACAGTGGCAAGTTTTTTACCTTTACCCAGATAAACAAAATGCATGGATTAGTTCACACTGGTGAAACACCTGAAAACGGAGGCCACTTCAGTCGGGAAACATTGTTAACAACGCGGTCACTACACCGCAATGCTGTTACATCGCGGTCGTTACAACGACTGCGATGTAACCACGCTATGCCATTACAACGCAAGTCTTTACATCTACTTGCACTAGATGGCGTGCTAACATTACAAATAGTGCAGGTTACCATTCCAACACCTTCCCTACTGTTAAGTGGACTGGAGTTGGAATAGTAAATTACACTTTTCTAATGTTAGCACGCCATCTAGCGTAAGTCGATGTAAAGACTTGCGTTGTAATGGCATAGCGTGGTAACGTTGCAGTCGTTGTAATGACTGCGAGGTAACGGCACGCGTTGTAATAACTAGCGTTGTTCCTTCATACATGCCTCCCGTTCAGGCCCCCACTTAATATGCATATAACAATGAGCCGGCCCAGTGAGAGAAAGGGAGTGACACCTCTGCCATTGGCAAAATGGAGGTCCATCTGCCTCCAGAAAGGCCCCTTGGGCACCCACTGGGCCGCTGGCAGCATCCAAACACAGACACCGCCCATTTCATCCCCCCAAGCTGCCCAAAAAAGCAGCCCACAGCTGGAACTCGGATACCGGCCCCTCGCCCATTGCCCTAGTGCCCGCCTTACCAATCCGACCCTGTACACAACTACTATTGTTGAAATGATAGCCAGCCTGAGGCCACCTGGCTGTGGCCATGAGCGTGCCTCTCTGTCTCAGCCTTGTCGATACTGACTCTCAATGCCTGGTGTCTGTCGTCTGCGGTGGCTCGAGAGTGAATCCGCAAATCAGCTGACTCAGAATGTTCTCTGACTCTCTAATTAATTTATGAAAGACAGCTGATGAGAGCCGTTTTTGCAGCCTCTCAATCCTGTTTGGAGACTCTGGAATCACTTGAAGGTTCCTGACAACACCACTGTAAAAGAGTTACAAGCTGAGCTGTGACGTGTCTCTAAAATGGCTTTGGTGCTTTTAAAGGACAGTTATAAAAAAATGCTTCCTGATGACACACATTTATTCTTTTTGTAAGGTAGCTTCCAGCTAAGCTGGGATGTGGGTCCTTTTAAAAGGCCCTACTTGGATGTTCACAGTGCTTTCTGTCACAGACTGGGATCTTGTAGAACATTGACAAGTCACTATTCTCCACTGTATTCATTTAGGTGGCCCTCTGGACAGACTCCAATTAGTGCCCTTACATTTCTAGTGCTTTGCAGCAGTTTTCAGATCTTCTTAGAGTTTCTCGTAGCTCAAATGGGTGTAATTGCAGGTATTTATATGTTTCCCTCTTCTTCATTGCTTGATTTCTGCTCACGATAAAATGTCACTCATAATCGCTGGATGTCACTCATAATTAAACTGAATTTATGAAAATGTCACACATAAGCAATCTTACTCCTACCTTCAATCTTGCCCCCCCAAAGAACTGTGCGCCAACACGATGCAGCTGCCCACTACTTGCTGGCCAGCTGGAGATGCTTCAAGGAGGCCAGGGCTCCCAGTGGCCCTCAAACCAAATGTGCCAACCGTGGGAGCCACCAGGGGCTCGGGAAGAAGATCAGCGAGTGTTGGAGCCCCACGGGGCTCTGCAGATAACTAAGGCCCCTAAGCACTGTGGTGCACAACACAGGACAAAGACACGGGCCCCTCTGGCCATCTAAACATTTATGGCTTCGTAGGAGAAGCCCACTGACTGACGGGGCCGCTCTGACTCTGTCGTAAATTGACAGCAATGGGTTAGCATAGCATTTAGCTGAAGCCATCTTGTATTTAGAAGTTATCTTATCCGCTTTGTGAAAGCCATTTTGTATTTCTGGCAGCCATTTTGTTTGCCATGTGCTCTGTCCTACCTTTCTGTTAACTGCTCTTGTAGTCTGCCTAGAGACAACTATGTTTAGCATCTTCCACCTTCGCACATGCCCAGAAGGGCCTAGCAAGTAGAATGCACCTGCTTCTCTAGTATAACTGTCAGGCTATTTTTGCTGCTATATGGAGAAGTAACTCTCCTCCTACTTTGTTGAGCAAGCAGATCTTGTATGCCCATCTTAGTCATTTTGCATGCTTGCATGAGCCAGGACTGCCCCTTGGTCTTATGCTGAGTATGTAACCCTAAGCATATATAAAGCCTCTGTTTTCTCTACTCCTCAGACTGCCTCATTCAGTTGCTAAGGCTTCTGTGTGACGTACTCACTCATTTGAGTATATTAAAGATGCTCTTTTATATTTCAGCTTCTGTGCCAATTTCTTTTTTGTTGGTTTAAAAGGACCAAGTATCAGTGGGACCCCTGTTTCAGGTTTCAATGTTCTTCAACTCAGGGCCCGCACTGGGATCTTTCAATTAAAATACTCCCCCGCACCTTGGAGCGGCCCACAACGGTGGGCCCGCTCATGAGATAGTCAGGGTCACTTTGCCTGGACCAGCAGCAATCCGGCACGCATGGAACCCCCCTGCCCGTCTCGGCTTACCGGGCTATTCTGCAGCTGCCTGCACGGCTCTCCTGTGGCGGCTGCGGTTAGCCACGGTGGGGGCAGGCATCGTCAATGTGCCTTGTGCCCCCTCCACTTCCTCTGGATGGCGGCGCTTCTCAGGTGGACCCTTCGAGGCTCCAGGTAATAGGCGGCATGCGGGCTCTCACTCCTTAGGGGAGGCCCGTGCCGCTGCCAGATTCACTTCACCCAGTCCCCCTCCTCGGGACCTGGACTTCGTTATGGAGCCCGGGAGGCTCCGGGTCAATTTCGCCCTGACAAGCAGGCAGTCCGGGGCTTTCCCTCGCTCTTGAGAGCCCCGTGGAGAGATGGCGGCTTTCTCCCCGCGGTGCAGGAACGCGGGGTAGGCTCCGTCCGCTTCCTGGCTTCCTCTTCTCTTGCGGCCCGCCCACGTCACCACACAGGTTGCCTGGCTTCCTGTGTCTTCCGGGTCGCGGCGGTGAGCTTGGTTTTTGATCTGGGCAATGCGGGGTAGGCTCCCACTTTAAAGTACAAAGTCCCTGGCGGGGTGGGCACCCGCTAGGAGTCTTTAAAAGGATAAAAGCCCCCAGCGGGTGGGCACCCGCTAGGGGTATCTAAAAACGGCAGATATGCGAGGTGGGCTCCCGCGCCAAAAATCAGTCGGATGGCAGGGGAATCTCCACGCCGGGGATCCCCTTATGCAGATGATCGCAGCTCAGTGCTGCAGCCCACAATGCCGTTGCTCCTCCGGACAAATAAAGCACTTTTCAGGATGAGAAATAAAGTGCTCCCAGGTGCTACAGCCCCAAAGTCCAGGGAAAGTCTTTCAGAATAAAGGGGGCAAAGGCTGGGCCCAGGGGCCAGCTCACAGGGCCCTCCAGCAGGGTGGCAGTCCCCAGTGGCGGTACCTCCTGGCACCCAGCAGCAGCAGGCCCCCCTCAAATGAGGAACACCAGAGAACATTTTTCATGGGGTCACAGCCCCTTCTTATACACAGATTTCCTTTGTCTACAACTGTAGGGTCAGGGGAGAACCAGATACAACTGGTTCAGGAGCACTTTGTTTTGCTCAGCCCCTCTCCCTATTCACAGGACAGGCCAGGGACATCAGACACACCACAGGAGGTGGAGCCAGCATTGTGGAGGGAAGGCATAGCCCTATTCAGGTCCCAGGTGCAACTTCTCCCTCCAGTCTACATGCAGATCTCCCTATTCACCAGCGGGCAGACCCATCCTAACTCCTGGAGCCAGGCACATCACCCAGCCCCTGTCAATCACAAGCCAGACGTGCATTCCACATCAGGCAGGCAGACACACAGCACACAGAAGTGCCAACTTCTAAAAGTGGCACTTCTCCACCAGTCACAATAAATCTGTGCACACCATTGCACAGCATTTATTATTACGAGTTCGCACATACCAAACTCGCCCCTGCACTCCTCTCACACCAGGAATTACCATGGACATACATATTTCCCATGTATTCCTATGGGAGGGCAGGCCAATCTTACCACACACACTCAGATTGTGCACGCATTTTACACTGGGACACAGTGCTAAAGTGCTCAGAAGCAAAAAACTACTAGTATCAGGTCACATTAAAAGGCAAAAAGTTTAGGGGTGAACCTGTCAAAAGTCCAACACATACCTTGACCAAGCATTTGTACACAGGCAATCCAATGATTTAAAGGGGTTCTGATCTAATAGAAATGATGATGGTTGGTAGTTTAAACTTTAATTAGGTTTTTCACCGCAAGAAAATGTCAAACCTGCAGCCGGAGATTATGATATATTTGACCAAGAGGTTCAGACCACAAATAGCTGGGCTACCCATTAAGTAACCCAGACCAACAGCTTGGGTTTTAGATAGTAAACGTTACCGGCTAAAGAATCACACAGCAGAGGGTATAATCATTGGGTTATGCTAGATCTTGCAGGTCGCAAAGTTGCACACTCTTTACATGTCACAGAAAACCTGACAATGTTGATTTTGATTCACAATGGTACCGCAGTGCACTCCATACAGTAAGCAGTATCGCTGTCAATAATTCGAATTCTTCTGTGTATGTCCCGGTGAAAAGTGAAATGTCTGGTGTTGCACTCTGGAGATAAACTGAAAGCAATTTGTCAGAGGCACGTGCACCGCCTGCAAACTCCGTTCGCACTTCAAAACATGTGTGTTTTTATATCCCAAAAATCATGAAAGAATGCCAAATTTTCATGAGGTCATCAATATTTATTTGCGTCAATTACATCATTGGCTGATATGATTACTTTTAGTGTCCACATTGAAGATTTTCAATTTCTAAATCCTTGACTGACAATGTATTCGGTTAAGTGGACTTGACCCCAAGTCATGCCCAAAGCATTTCAGGTCGTGGACTCTTCTTCAGGGGCAATCTCCGGTAAACAATTTATCATGCAGGGCATATTTCGCTTGTCTCATGGAGATCAGTAAAGGATTTTGAAATTTAAAATCTTGAAGATAGTGACATAAATGAGGATTTTGTGACTGAATTACTACTAAATCGTCCACCTCCATATGATAAAACACAGATTGCTGGACCTAGTGGTCCACCTGTTGGTGAGTCCTTTGATGTGCCTTCGCACCATTTCATGTGAATCAAAATTTAGTTGGAGATAATTCAGTAACTACAACATCTTCTACATCACATGCTCTGAATGCTCCAGATGCATTGACAGTTCCGGTCACAATTAGTCTGGTGGTTCTGCTGTATAAATCCGGATCAGTAGGAAATACTACTCATACTTTGGCTGTTCCTACTGGGACTAATGTCACAGATGACAATTCGTCAAGTTCAATGACAAGTCAAGTGCCACACACTTCTATGTCTCCAACTCAAGTGAACACTTCAGGTGTTCCTGGTGCGACCTCTACTGCAAATCAGACATTGAAAGGAGATTCTGCAAATGCTGGAGTGGATGTCTTCTCAAGTTTGGCTCATAGTAATAATTGTAAAGTAAAGTGGGATCCACTTTGAATGCCTTTGGTTTCTAACGGAAGTCCAGCTTCCCCAGTCAGTAAAAGTGAATTGTCTTTGTTCCTGTGGCTGGAAAGTAGAGATACAGACACTGAAATTCAATAAAGACTTTGTTAGCAAGGGTCTAATAATTAGACTTCCTGAATCACTGCCCTTTTGTAGATGACGGGGGAGGGGTTAGGGCGGGACTACAGATTTTGTTGTGCAATGGTGAAGGAGACTCTTTAGGTGCAGTCCAGCCTTTTGTCTTCCTTGATCACGATTCCAGGTGGGCTGATGTCATCAAGTGTAACACCTCACACCTCTTGTACCTTTGTTGTTGGTGCTTCAAAAATGGTGCCTCACTTGTGTGGGAGGCCCAAGTACCCGCGACAAGAAAGGGCCCAAAAAATTTTTTGATAGGCAATATTGATGTTGCCTCAAAACGTTTTGTGTCCTTGCCTGTCGCGAATACTTGGGCCTCCTACACAAGTGAAGCACCATTTTTATTGGGAGACCTGGGGAATGCAGGGTGGTACAAAATTTGTGTGAGCCCAGTGATGCCACACTTTCCCATGCAGATTCCAGAACTTTCCACCACAGAAATGTGGAGAAAATGTGTTTTTTTCTGACAATTATTTAGGTTTGCTATGGATTCTGGGTAACAGAACCTGGTGGGAAGCAGTCAAGTCACCCCATCCTGGATTTGCCTGGGTGTCTAGTTTTAAAAAATGTATAGGTTTGCTAAGTTTCCCTAGGTGCGGCCAGAGCTAGGGTTAAAAAACTACAGCTAGGCACTTTGCCAAAAAAGGGTCACTTTTCACTGCAAAATTGAGGGGTGACCACGTTGCGTTGTGCGCCGTTTCCTATCACAAGCACTAGGCCGACCCACACAAGTGAGGTAGAATTTTCTGGTAAGACTTTGGGGAACACGGGGTGGGTGGACATTTGTGGACCAACACAGATTCCAGAACTTTCCACCACAGAAATGTGGGGAAAATGTGTTTTTTTGACAATTGTTTAGGTTTGCAAGGGATTCTGGGTAACAGAACCTGGTGGGAGGCAGTAAAGTCACCCCATCCTGGATTCCCCTGGGTGTCTAGTTTAAAAAAATGTATAGGTTTGTATAGGTTTGACAGTTTTCCCTAGTTGCCACCAGAGCTAGGGTTAAAAAACTACAGCCAGACACTTTGCCAAAAAAGGGTCATTTTTCACTGCGAAATTGAGGTGTGACCGCGTTGCGTTTTGTGCCGTTTTCTGTCGCGGGCACTTGGCCGACCCACATAAGTGAGGTACCATTTTTCTCATTAGACTTTAGGGAACACGGGGTGGGTGGGAATTTGTGGATCCACACAGATTCCAGAACTTTCCACCACAGAAATGTGGGGAACATGTTTTTTTTTACAATTGTTTAGGTTTGCAAGGGATTCTGGGTAACAGAACTTTATGGGAAGCAGTAAAGTCACCCCATCCTGGATTCCCCTGGGTGTCTAGTTTTCAAAAATGTATAGGTTTGTATAGGTTTGCCAGGTTTCCCTAGGTGCCGGCAGAGCTAGGGTTAAAAAACTACAGTGAGGCACTTTGCCAAAAAAGGGTAATTTTTCAGTGCGAAATTGAGGTGGGCCACGTTGCATTTTGTGCCGTTTCCTGTCGCGGTCACTAGGCCGACCCACACTACTGAGGTACCATTTTTCTTGTAAGACTTTAGGGAATGCGGGGTGGGTGGAAATTTGTGGATCACACGGATTCCAGAACTTTCCACCACAGAAATGTGGGGAAACATGTTTTTTTGACAATTGTTTAGGTTTGCAAGGGATTCTGGGTAACAGAACCTAGTGGGAGGCAGTCAAGTCACCCCATCCTAGATTTCCCTGGGTATCTAGTTTTCAAAAATCTATAGGATTGCTAGGTTTTCCTAGGTGCCGGCAGAGTTAGTGTTAAAAAACTACAGCTAGACACTTAGCAAAAAAAGGGTCATTATTCACTGCGAAATTGAGGTGTGACCACGTTGCGTTTTGCGCCATTTCATGTTGTATGCACTAGGCCGATCCACACAAGTGAGGTACCATTTTTCATAAGACTTGGGGGAACGTGGGGTGAGTGGGAATTTGTGGATCCACGCAGATTCCAGAACTTTCCACCACAGAAATGTGGGGAAAATGTGTTTTTTTTGGACAATTTTGTAGGTTTGCAAGGGATTCTGGCTAACAGAACCTGGTGGGATGCAGTCAAGTCACCCCATCCTAGATTCCCCTGGGTATCTAGTTTTAAAAAATGTATAGGTTTGCTAGGTTTCCCTAGGTGCCGGCAGAGCTAGTGTTAAAAAACGACAGCTAGACACTTAGCAAAAAAAGGTACATGTGGTGTGTTCACGTTGGGTTTTGAGCCATTTCCTGTCGTGGGCCCTATGCCTACCCACACACACAAGTGAGGTACCATTTTTATCTGGAGACTCAGGATAATTTAGATTTGTAAAGCAACTGTTATTACCTATTGATTTGTGATGCATGTATGCCTTCCAAATGAAAGACATTGTGTAGAAAATAAGTCATTTTGAAAAATGACCGATAATTCTCGTGCTCGTATGAGTATTCCCAATTTAGAACATGTTAAAATATGTATTGTTTCTTAACTCTATAATTTGTTCCCATTTCAGAAATACATAGGTGTCTGTCATGCCGATTTTTCCATATATACATTTTCCCACAATAATTGCTATAAACCTGGTACATAATAAAAAGCCATTGCAAATTGCTGCTCAGGTTTTGACTCTGGGTTCGTCGGGTTCTTGGTGAACCTCCAAGTCCTATATATCCCCACAGCCAGGAAGGTCCAGCAGATGTAACACTATATAGCTTTCAAATTGCTGTCATAATTAGAAGAAGTTACAGGTGAAAACGCTGACACAAAGGGCTGTTTTTTTCAACTAATTTCTATTTTATCCTATAATTAACTGTTAGTTTCTATAAAGAAACCTTTAAGAATCTACACAAATGACCCCTTGCTGAATTTAGAATTTTGTCTATTATTTTAAAATGTATAGTGTTCCAGGATCCATTATTGCTTTCACACCCATTTCTACCATTAACTGGAAGGAGGTTGAAAGCACAAAAAAAAAGCAAAAATAGGCTATGTCCCAGAAAAATGCCAAAACTGTGTAAAAAATGTTGGTTTTCTGACAAAAGTCTGTCATTCCCTAAAAGCTGGGAAATGGTGATATTAGCCCCTCAAACCCTTTTTTGATAACATTTGCAGGGAAAAACCCAGACGCTTTCATTTGCAGCCTGTTTTTCCCATTTTTCCAAGAAAACCAATATTTTGCTGTATTTTGGCTAATTTCTGGGACCCCTCCAGGGGAATCCACAATCCCTGGGTACCTTTAGAATCCCCATGATGTTGGAAGAAAAAAACGCAAATTTGGCATGAAAACCTTATGTAGTCAAAAAGTTACAGGCGCCTAAGCGCGCACTACCCCAAACAGCCCAAAAAAGGTTTAGCACAGGGGGGGGGGGGGGGGGGGAAAGGCCTAGCAGCGAAGGGGTTAAATAACTGAGATGTTTCCTCATTATACATTCCTTTTTTTCTTTTTTAAATTCTAATGTTCAAACAAATGCAATAAAGTAAATTACAATAAATTAATCACATGCTATAAGAAGAGACCACTCCCGGGAGGGGAGGGTTGGGATAATGTTAGCCTCCGTGTCTTTAATGAAATCCAGATTCTCTGGTCATGTTAATAGGTGAATTGCAATTTCATTACAAGGCCGGAGGCTACCATTATGCATGTTGGTAGTCTAGTCAACCTACATCAGACATATGTTCTACAGGTTTGCAGTAATGTTTTGCAAATGCATAGGAGCTGGACCAGTCGGCCACCTTAAGAATATCATCTAACTTACCTCCTTTCCAAAAAGATTGGCTAGCCATAGCACCTCTTAAAGAATGTGCTTGAAATCTTAGGAGGTCAATGCCTGCAATGTGCCCAGCTAGTTTAACCTATCTAGCTGTAGAGGAGGAGGAAACGGGTTTGACAAAGGAAATAAGAAGCTGGTTTAAACCAGCAGTTCGATGTTTGTTCATCCTTGCATCATACTCCTTCATACAGTCTACAACGCATAACTTTGGGCAAGCATCAAACCTAGGGTAAAAAATCAAGTCAGACATGGTTTTACTTATTTTGATAATTTCTAATCTGACACCAAAGGCATCATATGATCTATTGGTTATTTCCACTGCTTTTACATCTGAAACCCTACAACAGGATATTAGACATTGCAGAGAAGCTGGTGTATTAGAAAGTGTTTATTATCTAGCAGATTATTATTTGGCCAGTTATAAGAATGTCAAGTAATAATTTTACGTCCCATAGTGTTTTGTATTTAGGTTTAGGAGGTCTTTTAAGCCTGATGCTTTTCATAACTCTGCATATTATAGAATTCTTACCAATAGATCTACCATTTAAAAGAGAATGACCTGCAGAAATGTCAGATCTATAGCAGTGAATTGATCTATAAGTAAGACCTCTTTCAAATTGTTCAACAAGAAAGTTGGCTACATGTACGATAGGAGCCTCCAAGATATCCAGGCTCCTTTCCAAGCACCAGCGAACCCATCTTTTCCAGATACTGTTGTATCTATAGTGTGTACCGGGGGCCCAGGATTCTTGGAGGAGAGAAGAAGCCTGCGCCAAAAGGTCAGAGATTTCATTGGCTCACTAGACACTTTCCAGGCAAGAAGGTTCAACGTCCCGTTCTGAAGAAGGGGATGTTCTAAACCGTCTGTCTCTTAGGAGGCCTAGTGAAGCTGGGAGAAGAAAGGGTATTTCGTAAGTTATTTATTTATTTATAAAGTTTTATATAGCAAGTTCATTGGAAAACAAGGTTGAGACGGCCAAAATAATTATTGAACATTGTTCCATTCTCAATTTCTGTAGAACGCGTTGGATCATTGCAAAGGGGGGGAAAGCACATCCCCGAATTCCTTTCCAAGGTTGAAGGAAGGCATTCACTGCCAGAGCACACGGGTCTGGCTTCCAGCTGAAGTATTTGCATAGTTGGCAGGTCAGTCTGCTCGCTAAGAGATCTACTTCTAAGGGACCCCAAAGTCATCAAAAAGCTACAGTCCATACAAAATGCTGCGGCCAGAATGCTCTCAGGCACCCCAAAATTCCAACCCATTGCCTAAATCATCAAAGGTTACCACTGGCTGGCAGTGAAAAATAGGATAAAATTCAAAGCTCTCTGTATTGCTTACAAAGCCTCACATAAACAGGGCCCCAATTTCTTTTGAATCCTTTGGCGTTTCATGTTCCTAAACGATCGTTACGATCTATGAATGCATCTCTCATGACGGTGCCGCGAACCAGAACGGTATCATGGGGCGATCGCAGATTCACTCACTCAACAGCCAAACTTTGGAACTCCCTTGATCCCGACATCAGGTCATCTCCTACCTTAACCACTTTCAGGAAAAAAATAAAGACCTGGTTGTTCAACCAATAGTCCCCCTCTACCTCATCTCCTCACTCTGCTTTGTCCATAGCGCCGAGACGCCCTAGGGCATTTGTTCGCGCTCAACAAATATCATAAATAAATAAATAAATAAATAATCTAGTTTTTTAACACGTTTGTGTTTAGTTTCTAGTCGTGTGATCTACTAGGAATACCGAATTCCAGTCCGCACAAAAATAGTTTTGTCCTGGAAGGTATTCTGCTCCTAACTATATTTTGTGTTCTAGCCAGAAAATCCATAGCTTTATTGCTAGGTTGGAGAGGTCTGGTGACTTGGTGCCCCCCAGGCGATTTATGTAAGCTACGGCTGACATGTTGTCCATCTTGAGAATGACTGACCTCCCTTGAAGGGATTGCTTGAAACTCATAAGGGCATAAAGCCCGGGGGTTAACTCCCAAAAATTGTTGTGGTTCGTACTCTCCAAATAGGACCATCTGCCTCCCGTGTTTTGATTCTGAAAACAAGCACCCCAACCATGAAGGCTGGCATCTGATTCCAGGACAAATTCTGGGGAAATGCCAAATATGGCTTTGCCATTCCATGCGTCCAGATTTTCTAACCACCAGGTCAGTTCTGTCTTGGCTTCCAAATCGATGCAAATTTTGTCTCCGTACCAAAGGCCAGACCGGAGAGCTCTGCCTTTCAACCTTTGAACGGCCCGATAGTGTGAAGGACCCAGGAAAATAGCTTGGATTGACGTTGAAAGGAGGCCCAGGAGTCTGGCTAGTTCTCTTAACAAATTGAGTTTCAGGACATGATGTATCTCCTTTCGAATCTTGAATATCTTTTTCCGTGTAAGTAGCAGCATAAACTTCACGGTGTCCACTGTGAAGCCCAGAAACTCTAGAGACCTTGAGGGAGTCATGATTGATTTTTCTTTGTTTATAATAAAACCTGTACTCTCTATTAAGATTACAGTAGTATTCAAGTCTTTTAGTATTTGAGAAGGGTCTTGAGACATGAGAATGTCGTCTCGATAGATTATAAGGCGGATACCTATTTCCCTCAGAACTGAGCTAATGGGCTTCATTACTTTGGTGAACCGCCAGGGGGCAAAGGATAGACTAAAGAGAAGAGCTTGGAACTGGTATAGGTGATTGTTCCAAGCAAATTGGAGGAAGGACTGGGATTCTTGCACCACTGGAATTGTAAAGTAGGCGTCCTTTATGTCTAATTTCACTAGCCAGTCTTTTTCTAAAAGCATGTCCCTAAGGAGATGGATACCTTCCAACTTGAAGTGTCTGTAGGTGAGAGATTTGTTCAATTCTCTCAGATTTATTACTGGTCTCCACCCTTTGTCCTTCTTCAACACCAGGTAAATATTGCTTAGGAAATTCCGGCATTCCCAGAGGTCCTCTACAATTTCTCCCTTCACCAACATCGAGTTTATTTTCTCTCCTACAATAGAACATTGTTCTTGGGTTAGATTTAACACTCTGGGTGTTGTAACATGTATGGGTTTTTCTATAAAATCTATTTTGAAACCCTGGACAGTCTGTAGAAACCAAGGGTCTTGTGTGATTTGTTTCCAGGTATGTAAAAAGTGTTTTAGGTGACCCCCCAGTTTCCCTGTTGAAAAGGAAGGATGAGGTGGAAAGGTACTTACTTGGAGTATGGGAGGAGTTCTCACCTCCGGTTCTGAAGCCTATATAACGGAAGGGTCTTCCTCTCTTAGGGTCGTAGCTTGGATTGGACTGGTAGGGACAACCAAAACCCCGTTGTCTGTAGAAGGGTCTTTGGTAGGGACGGCCGGTAGAGCGGCTCCTTCTGCCGGCCCTGGCAAAAACACTTGGGTTAAAAACCCTGCACTTGTTAGTTTGCGCCTTATCCAGTGCAGTGAATGTTGCCACATATTTGCCTAGTCCTTTGACATTTCCTCCCCAAAAAGAAGTCCGTTTGAGTTGACAGAGTGTTCCTTTTCGGCCATGTCACAGAGCTTAGGGTCAATTTTTGATAAAACAACTTTCCTTCTTTCAGTGTTAATTGTTGCGTTAGCATTGCCGAGGAGGATTAGTGTCCTCTGGCTCCAACCCCTCAACAAATCGATGTTTGGTGAAGAGCCGTTAATATGGCTCTCTTCAATTAAATCAATCATTCTGCACAAAGGACCTAGCATATCAAGCATGCGGTCTTGGCAGGTTTTGAGGGAGCGCTCTATCCCCTTCCTAGTGTCCCTGCCTAATTTAAATAAGAACTTAGTAAGTTCTGAGTCCAGGTTTGGTGTCAGACACATGTTATCTTAGACCATAGATCTTGGGCATTTGGCTTTGAGGATATTCCTTGTGTCTCTTTCAAGGGGGTTTCTTATCCACCTCTTGATAAACTTGGCCATACGTTTTGGAGGCCACCAGTGGGAACTCCTAGGGTGTTGGATGCTATAAGGGGAGAACATTTCCTCACCCAAGGGATCAATGACTATTTCCTTAGAGGAAGAGGGGAGTTCGTCTAATGAGAGAGAAAAATTGAGGTCATTATCATCCTGGTCCAGGTCAAGGATGTATTCGTACAGGGATTCTGTTGTTCCTTAACCATCATCAATTAAGTGGGGGTCAGATAGAGCACTTTGATAAAGTGAGCCCCATAGGGCGTCCGGATAGGTTGTGCCGCTATGGACACCAGATATTTTTGGGGAGCGTAGGCCTCCCTTAGTGTTTGAGGCACTTGGTCCTCCTTTAGGGTGTGAGTTGCGTAAGCCTCCCAATAAGTTTGGGGTGCTTGGACCTCCCAGTGTGCTCAATGTGCTCTCCTTATCTAAATTGTTGCTTTTCCTTAAACTTTCACTTCCCCATTTAGTTAAATCGTTAAATCGTCAATGTGCACTCCGTTGGGAGCATTGGGGTTGGTAGATTCAGGTAGGGATCTTTTTCCAGCAATAATTTGACTTCTAGTTTCCCTCGTGCATGAGCGCATTTCTTTTTGTATAATTTTTTTCATCATTACCTCATTAGGGTTGGGAGTAGGGGCCTGGGCTTGTGAATGGTCTGATTCAACGTCAGACATAGTAAAAAATTGAATTATAGGGGGTTAAGTCCTAGAAAAGGGAGTTAACACCGATTATTATTATAATTATAGGTATTGGGTAAATAGTAGAATAAAATGTATGCTCCAAGCATTTAGTCACTTGATTAGATAATATAGACTTCTTAATAAAGGTTTAACGGTAATTCTGTTAAAGCAGTCTTCAAAATAGAAGTCCTCAAAATAGTATTAAAGTAATTCTATTAAAAGATCAGTATTACATCTATTAATGCAGTAGTATTCATTGTTTGATGCCTAATCTCTTTCCAAACTATGAAAATCTGGCTTAGCTGATCTCTAGCGTCGCAACAGTCAAGAGACAGCACGCGATCAGCTGTATGCAATAAGCGTATGCATTGCTAGGCAACGCGGTGTAAATATTGAAGGAAGATGCCTTCAGGGCACGTCCCCTATGCGTGCTTCGTCAAGTAAGAGTAGCGCATCACTCTGTGCTCGCTAAGGGTCTCTCCTCTAAAATAGGAGAGACCCTGGCTTTACGATGGCCTGAAAACCGGAGAGGCCCGTACGGGCCCAAAGGAGGAACTGGGATGAAACCGGAGAACAAAGGTGTCCAGGCGCTGCCCACGATCCATAAATTGGAGCGTGAGGAGGGCCGCGCCCGGACCGCAATGATTTATAAAGTCTTGCGGTCAGGAAAAATAGTGAAAGAAAAGCGGAAATCGGAAAGGGAGGGTGGCGTCTCTCTTCCGAAAGGGTGGAGGCGACAGGAGCGCAGCTGTATGTTGGGAGCAGCAGAAGCCCAAAATATTAATAAATAGCAAAGTAAAAAGTTTAAACAGAAAACAATGATAGCAGGAAATGTTATAGCTATAATAGAAGGTATAATCAAGATTAAACGCAGCACAATGCAACATTGACAAGAAAGTATAGAGAGCAATGAGAAACAGAACTTATCTGCTTGAAGCCGCATTTAAAAGAGGCAGATCTATCTAGCCTTGTTGCCAATGTAACCTATGAGTATTCTAGAGCTTTGCTTTGCGATTTATTAACTTTTAAATGGCTGCCTAATGGAGTTCCATTAAAGGAATAATGCATAACGGTAGCCTACGGTCTTGTAATGAAATACATTACTGTTACAACCACTACTCCAACTCAATGCTTGCGGTGACGACTTGGACCTACCTTGCATCTGGTGTGATTCAAAAGCCTCCACATAGCCTCGGCTTCTGGCCACTCTGCATGTCCAGGGGAGTTCCTCTGCCCTTTGTCGTCTGCATGCTCAGTCTCTGAATTCTGGAATAAGTTGGCCCTGCACTGACCTGGACTCTGCTTTAAAGTTTGCATTTTTTGGGCAGGTGCTGGTCCTCTCTGTGACCGCTTTCTGGTGCATGTGATGAAGCAACTGAGGTATTGGCTATATGCCAGAGAGCATTATGTGCCTTACAATATTCTGGGCCAGGAATTACTCTTCTCCAACAGAGACCAATATAAGATGGCTACTACTTCGCTTATTTGAAGTACCTTACCAATATATCATTAATTATTTTAACATTCTGGCTCTGTAGGTTAATTCCTGTATTTGCTTGTTTTGCTGAGAAGAGCATGCATTGAAAGTTTCTTCATTGGTTCCAGGCCAGTTCTGGCTCCAGTCTGACCCTGTCCTGTTCTACAGTCCTGCTTCTTCAAGCCAAATGAGCTTTCCTTTCTTTAAAAAAAAAAAAAAAAAAAAAAAAATTATTTGAAAGAATGACAGACAATTTCACTGTTGCTCATACAGTTCACAATGCAAGTTACATTTAGCGTCATATTAAGGACCAATTTCAATTAAACATACATCTTACACATTTTGCTTCCCATCCCTGTGCCTTCGCAATTCCAATTCCACTACAGGCGATATGCAAATCTACCCCCCATACAAGTTCCATTTGGACCATTTCCTGGCCCACTTCTTAGGGTACCCCCTAGCAACAAACACTTATTTCTCAGCTAACATGCATCTGTCCACCTCCCTTTGCCAGGCCGCCACTACAGGAGGCTGCGCTCCGCCCCACCCCCTAGCGTTCTCCCGCTTAAATAATGTGAAACCTAACATTACAAACTGTTGCCATGTCTCTGTATGGTCAGTTGCCTCCCATACATTGAGCAGGCCCATTCGTGGCGTCAAATTAAGTGGCTTTCCCAGCGCGGAATGCATATGTGTCGTGATTCTGTCCCATCGGCTCTGCACCATCGGGCATTCCCATATCACATGGTAAAAGGTAGTCGACTGCCAGCAGCCCTTCAGACAGAGATCATCCGGGCTAGACCCAATCCTCGCAAGAGTGACCACAGTCAAATATGAGCGGTGTAAAATACGAAGTTGAATAAGTCAGAATCTAAGTGTGATGGCAGCCTCTCTAGATGACATTAACGCCTGCCTCCAATCCTCTTCCTCAATTGTCCCTAGGTCCCCTTCCCATTTCTCTTTAAGCTTCCCGAAGGAATCAGGCACATTATTACTAAGTTTCTTATAAGTGAGGGAGATCACCTTGGTGTGCAGCTGTCCATCCAACAGACAATCCTCCAGAGGGGACGACTCTGGTATGTCTACACAACTGTGGAACGCCGTCATCAAAGCATGCAGTATTTGCAGATAACGAAAGATCTCACTTGGCGCCAACCGGTAGGCCTTCTGTAGCTACTGAAACCGAAGAATTTTACCCTTCTTGTTCAAGTCGCCGACTGTCGAAATACCAATCATATCCCACTTATCAAATCCCGGGTGGTGGCAAAGCATACCTAGATTCTGCGAATACCACACCGGCGTCGCTTTAGTGAGCACGCCTGTCCAACCCAGATGAGAATGAGCTAACCTCCAGATCTGCAACGTGTGTTGCGTGGGACCTATAAAACGCTGCTTCCTAGTGTGACAGTAAAGCGCCCCAAGATAGCCAGATCTATCCATCTGATACCTATCTAGAGCACATGCCAGAATATCCGGTGGGGCCTATCGCCACCTATTCAGTCACCAGTTGCGAGGCCCAATAATACAGCCGTATATCAGGTAGCACAATGCCTCCATCATACCATCCCTTCATCAATTTCTGAAGCTCAATCCTCTGGACCTTCCCATTCCAGTGTAGCGTACGCACCTACCCTTCAATTGCAGTAAAGTAGGTATCCGGAACTCTATGTGGACAATTCTGGAGAATATATAGAAACCGCGAAAGGGCCAACATCTTAAAAAGAACAGCGCGGCCAACCAATGACAATGGCAAAGATCTCCAATGTTGGACGTCAGCCCGCTGCCTTGCCAACAAGGGCGCTAAATTGCGACTATAAAAGAGAGCTGGATCCGGGTTGACAAATATTCCCAGATATCTAAATCCATCTTCCGAGACCATTAAAGCACAGTCTCTCGGAAGGCGTGGGGTCTGTCCATGAAGCACATACAACACCGACTTACCCCAATTAATAGCGTACCCAGAATACTTCCCAAAATTAGTGAAAATATTGAGTACCATATGGATGGACCTGTATGGGTTCGCAAGATATAACAATATATCATCTGCATAAAGGGATACTCTATCTTCGCAATCGTGGGACCACCGCAAACCCCTTGTCATTACATCACGCCGTATCCAGGGTGCCAAGGGCTCCAGCATAAGCGAGAACAGCAGTGGCGGCAGAGGGCAACCCTGTCTGGTGCCTCTCCGGAGAGAGAACTGCCTGGATGTGTAATTGTTCACTTCTTCCTGCCCTGAAATTTCCGTATAAAGTAGCCGTACCCACCATATACATTTAGGGCCTAACCCTGCTCTTTCCAAAACTGCAAACATGTAGAGCCATTTAATTGAGTCAAACGCCATGGAGGCATCAAGGGACAGTATGACTGCATCCTCTTTCAGATATCGCTGACGCGCCAGCACATTATGGAGCCGACGGATATTAAGAGCCGTATTCCTCCCTGGCATAAAGCCAGACTGGTCGGGGTGCACAAGGGAGGATATCAGTGTTCCCAGCCACATGGCGAGCACCTTCGCCAAGACCTTCGCCTCTACATTAATCAATGAAATCGGTCTATAGGAACGACAATCATCCACCGGTTTGCTAGCCTTGTGAATTACCACAATGCTCGCCAGCCGCTGATCCGGCGGTAGGGTTCCATTCTCCAAGCTTTCCTGATACACTACTCGCAAGTGCCGGAACATTTGGGAAGCCACTACCTTAAGAAACTCCACTGGGGTACTGTTAGGCCCCATTGCCTTCCCAGATTTAATTTGGCCGACGGCCTTCCAAATCTCCTCATCGGATAGGTTCGCATCAAGTAGCTCTCTATCTACGTTCGAAAGAGTCGGCACGTCGCATTCTGCCAGCAATTGACGTGAATCCTCTGTGGTATATGAGACCGAGGGCGAGTACACTGTTTCGGAATAATCAGCAAATGCATCTGCTATTTCGCCTGGGCGATAAAGAACTTCACCACTCGGCATCGTCAATCGGGGCACCCACGTCGCAACTTCCTTTCCACCCATGCAAGCATCTTCCCTGCCCTATCTCCAAGCTCATACAACCTGTGATGAGTAGCCGCCTGTTTAGCCAACATATGCTCCCGAGCCTTTAGTTTGTATTCCTCCTTCTTGAGCGTCAGGCTATGCAGCGCCCCATCCGAGGGATGAAGCGCATACTCTGCCTCGAGGTTTACTTTCTTAAGTCTGGTTCCTTCCAACATTCTGCTTTGTCTTTCCAGGTTTTTTTCTGCACTTGAGTCTTTTCTTCTTTTTAAGATTGTGACCCCTCCCTGCTGATACCTGATCCTCTTCATGTTCTAATTCATGTAGAATCAAGTTGGTAACCTGGCGGTTGCACCCTTTCCTCACACTTTACAACACCAAGCTGTCAGAGATGTCTCAGTATCCAGCTCTTGACACTCAATCAACTACTAGATATTTACCTAATCAGAACACTACATGATCACTACATGATCCACAATGCATAATACAATGTATGTAAACTCTCCCACAGTACTTCACCTCACCTACAGCCTACTCCCAGGCAATCCTGGCACATATCAAAACACTTGCTGCACTCCACTTCATGGCAACTAGTTCTTCCAAGGGTTTCCGAGGAAAATAGTGGGCATCTCACAGGCAAGTCAATCCCAGTGCATGTAATTTGCCAGGTCCTGAGATGCATCACCAGTAGAGTGCACTGCTATATCGCCATGTCACAGTGACCAGTAAAAGGCAATGGGTGACAAGGAAATTGTATTCCATTGCCACCTTCTCTTGGGTCTTAGGTATAATTGAATCCACACATACAGCACTTCAGCCATCCTACCAGATGGAACAGTATTGTTTGCAACAGACACCTTTGACATGCCATCAATGTACAAGCTGCCTGCAATAATAACGACTCCTTCATTTATCTGTACACCTACTTTCTCAGGTAAACACATGACAGTTATATTTTCTGAAAGGCACCTGTTGCACATTTCTGGCTTATGAGGATTTCGGTGACATGTGGCTACTACAAAAATGTAGCTACCTCACAATGGCTTCACAAACATATTCAGACATTATTCCACACCATACCTATACACTTCTGACAGTTACATTGGTTGCAAGGATGTATGGAATGTCTACATGGTACCACTGTAACAACTTTAAAACAAATATAAAAAAAGTCTTTGTTTCAAGTGATGCTGGTTCCCACCTACTCTTCTCCTCCCAATGCCCAACCATCCTATTTTATTAGAGTACAATAAAACACACAAACGTATGCAAATCTTCATTAAACACACTTTTAATCATACTTAAGCCGCTTTTCAGATGTCTTGATTATACAAGAGGGGTGCTCAGTCCCCCCAGAAGTAGTGCGCAAAATCATTGTAGCCTCTTACTTGTTGCACAATATCACCATGCACTGTGACGTACATGTAGATGTTAATCATGAATTAAGCCCATCCTGAGTTTTTCGGTGAGCCACAGCCCATAGGTCAATGTCGGCAGTTGGGTGAGAGACTAGTGGTCCCACATTTCACCTCATCTGCTGGTTTGGCTGTTGTATCCCAATGGTTGGACAGTGTTGAGTGAATGGTGAAAGGCAGATTATGAAACTGGGAAGACATGGCTTGGCAGTTCGGGCTGGACTTTTCCCATGAGGCATAGGGTCAGACTGATTTGCATATGGCCATGTCTGAACTGGGGTGGCGGAGTGAGCTAAAGAATGATGATGGATTAAACCCAGATCAGTTGACTGGCGGTGAGTGCTTGTAATCTTTAACACTCCGTCCATCATCCCCTTTGGATTAGATTATGAAACTGCCCATATATATCATCCTGAAAATCACTGCTACACAACCATGATACCACCACAAAATCTGCTCTTGGGACCGCACTATGCATTAGCAAACACTACACTCACTTATTCCACCATTCATTTAATTTTAGAGCCACATATATCATTCATCTACACTTATAATTCCCTCCAGAGATGAGGACATCTCATATGTAGTGTAGAGCGAAAAACATCTAAAAATGCATGAGTACAGCCACATGCTTTTACCTTACATTTTTCACCCGCAAGGGCAAACCAGCAGGAAGAGTGCACAACAGTAAAAGTGCACAACCCCAGATATTGACACAGTCATATATGAAGAGAGTCTAGGGTAAGGGTGACTCAACAGAGTGAGTGGAAGATTTGGAGATCATATCCCTGTAGAAGATCGACAATTGTGCTCCTCCTTGACAGTAATACCAACCAGCAGTGATAGCCCAGGAACAGGCCATTTTGTCATTTGTGCCTGAAGCTACCCTCTCCACCTGTCACCAGACCTCAACATTGAGGCATGGAGCTACACCCTTGCCACTCCACTTCTTCCTATTACCCACCCCACCTGGAGCACCAGTGGCTGAGGTTATGATCCGCCCCGTACACACCAAAGCCCTCTTGTGTGACATTAACTCTGAGCTTGACTTATTGCCAGAAGACCACAAGGCACGCCGTCTTCCTCGTGAATGACAAGCCACACCCCAGAATGGACATCCCTTGGAACTCCCTCATCTAATCTGCTAACATGAAAAGTGTGGACCGTAGCAGAACTTTTTAGTGTCACATCTTCATCGACTTCTGTTGAGGCCACCACATGCCTTCCGCATTGCAAAGGAAGGCTAGTACGTTGGACTGTGTCATTATAGGTGGTGAGTGCTCACATGTTCAAAAGGCTGTCCTGATGATTAGACAGACAGCAAAAGGGGCTCTCTCTGCTGCAAGGATGTCACTCGAATGGACCTGACTGATGCAGCTTAGAAACTGCTCACCCTTTACACGACTCATAAACTTATAATGAGTATGATAAAAGACATGTAAAATGAATGTTCACCTTGCACATGCCTTAGAAAATTATGATTATGAGAAAACACATAGCACATGCACCATGACAGAGTGCTCAGATTGTAGAAATAGTGAAAAATTATATACTGTGGGGTTCCCCTACCGGATTTCTGTTTGCACGAGGAGCTTCACGGACTTTTGTGCTGCCTGTCTTCCCATTTGCACGCAAGCCACTTTTCGCGACACCCGCTTCGCGGGTGCCGCTCATCCACCTCCTAAGGCTGCCACTCGCTGGTGTGAGCGGCTCTGCAGTCGGCAGAGAGTTACACGCTCCCAGCTGAGGAGCGGCCTGGTGAGAGTACACGGGGCGAGTTTGAGCGCTTGAGCCTACCAGGGGGACTGCGAGGACCAGCAGCCCCAGCTCTACACAGCTGGTCCTCTTCCCCCGGCGGCCACGCTCCCAGCCTCCAGCATACTTCAGACGCGGTAAACGCCAGCTCAGTGGGTTCCCCTACCGGATTTCTGTTTGCACGAGGAGCTTCACGGACTTTTGTGCTGCCTGTCTTCCCATTTGCACGCAAGCCACTTTTCGCGACACCCGCTTCGCGGGTGCCGCTCATCCACCTCCTAAGGCTGCCACTCGCTGGTGTGAGCGGCTCTGCAGTCGGCAGAGAGTTACACGCTCCCAGCTGAGGAGCGGCCTGGTGAGAGTACACGGGGCGAGTTTGAGCGCTTGAGCCTACCAGGGGGACTGCGAGGACCAGCAGCCCCAGCTCTACACAGCTGGTCCTCTTCCCCCGGCGGCCACGCCCCCAGCCTCCAGCATACTTCAGACGCGGTAAACGCCAGCTCAGTGGGTTCCCCTACCGGATTTCTGTTTGCACGAGGAGCTTCACGGACTTTTGTGCTGCCTGTCTTCCCATTTGCACGCAAGCCACTTTTCGCGACACCCGCTTCGCGGGTGCCGCTCATCCACCTCCTAAGGCTGCCACTCGCTGGTGTGAGCGGCTCTGCAGTCGGCAGAGAGTTACACGCTCCCAGCTGAGGAGCGGCCTGGTGAGAGTACACGGGGCGAGTTTGAGCGCTTGAGCCTACCAGGGGGACTGCGAGGACCAGCAGCCCCAGCTCTACACAGGTGGTCCTCTTCCCCCGGCGGCCACGCCCCTAGCCTCCTCCTACATTACTGCAGTGACAACTACCGCACCGCGGGACGCGTGCGGGGCGCAGCGCGGGGCTAAGCCCGGGCAAAGGGCGGGCCCTCTGTGGCCCTCAGAGGCCTGAGGAGCCTGGCCTGGGCCACACCCTTTGTCATTTGTTTCCTAGCCCTCGGGCACACGGACCTTCAACACAACTGTAAGTTTGCCCTTTGTTGTTCGTGTTATTATTACCGAGACCATTATAACAGATTGACTGTTGTGATTGCCTATACGTACCTTCGGCAACCTTGCACTGCAATTCTTCTGGGGCTTGTTATGAACGGTCGAGAGACTAGAAGCATGGCAGCTGCTGGAGCCAAAAAACTGACCGGTACCCTTGATGATTTCATCGTTCGGACTCATGCCCTAATAGACGAAGGGATCATTTTAATGGATAGAAGGGTGTCTCAAGATTTGGCAATGGCCAGGAGATCTTCTCTAGGACTCATAGCTCAAGCTTGTACCCCACATGCAGCTACAGGCCCAAACACTTTTGCTATTGTACATAATGAGGGGGCCCATGATGATCTCAGCTCCCAAGAAGGTTTGGAGGCAACACCTAATCTTGCTTTGTTAGTAGAGAGCGGCTCATTAAATGAGTCTGAAAACGCTTCTATGGCTAATGCACATCAAAGGGGTTTGAAAGAGGGTGCAATTCCTAAACGAAAGTCCAAACCTGTCACACGTAAAAGGAAAAAAAGCACTGACCACTCAGAATCCAGATCAAACCATCCTAGACCTGGCGCCCCTAAACTCGAACAGCATTTTGGTTGCGCACACTGTTGACACGGATGGAGCTAATCAAACCAACGTGGGTTTACCCCTAAGCTTACCAGATGACACGGTTATTGATAGTAGTTTAGAGGAAATTTTGAATTTAAGTGGTGAAGTAGATAATCATGTTAGAAGCAACGAGGATAGGAACAGCTTAAACATGGTAAATAACAACATCTTTGAAATGTTAAAAATCCTCCTTGAACCCATCGAGGTTAGGTTACGTTGCTTAGAAACCATCTTAAAAAACATTCATAAAGATATAAGTGCTCCCAGTTTTAGTTTGGATAATAAGATACCCCCCGTAAAAAAGGCCACAAATAAGCCTTCCATAGTTGACAAAAACATCTCCATTATCAAAAAAAATGTGCCTAGCAATCCCACTAATACCATCATCTCAGGAGGCACTTCTACAAAACCCCCCGACTCAAAACAGACCCCGAATCCTGTTAAATCTAAGGTAACACCCCAGGTCAAGTTTAAAGACCCCACACCCCCGACCCCTAAATTAGATCAGGCCCCAAAAGAAAAGAGAGAACCACGGAGAAGCGTCCATCTTCCCCCGGATGCATGCTCCTACGTCGTTATCTTGACCGGGGTTACTGAACTAGTACCAACTGAAACGGAGTCCTACCAAACCCTAAAAAATAAGGTATGTCACTGGCTGTCTAAAAATTATCCATTACCGTCCGGCATGCCCAGTAACATCCTAATGGTGGAGAGAACTCCTTGGGTGGGAGGCAACAGGAAAAACTTACAAGGCGACTGCGTTGTGGTCACCTTTGAGCACCCACAGGTAGTAAGTCATATCTGTGCCGGCACACCGCGATATCAGGCGAGTACGGTCACTGCCAGGCCTCTCTCCTACTTCTATGCTCAGGGGAATCAACCCGATAGAAGATGGAGCTGGCTAAAGGGCCCCCAGGAGCACAATTATAGACAGAAGTCCAATCGCCCATGGGAGGCTCAATCACGTGGCTGGGAGGAGGGGGGTGAGGACGGGTGGAATGTGGTCAGGAGAAGAAGAGCTAGACCTTTTCAGGGCGGGCTTGCTGCGGGTCCCCAAAATAACCACTCATATCATGACTATCACTATGTAAATAGGCAAGAAAACTATTTTAATGTCCCAACATTCAATCATTATGATCACCCGTCCTTCATGGATTGGGTAGATTGACAAACATCGAGCCCCCCCGCCATACAATTGTTAACTGCCCCACACACCTCTCCACAGAGCAGTCAACCCGCACAAGAATTAAACCCTGAGCTAAGTACTGAGTCAATGTTAACTTTAGGACAGGGTATGGAGGAAGGGACAGCTTTGTGTGCGATTGATGGGAATGAAGGAGGCAGGCAGGTGATCGCAATGGCTACATGGAACATTGCGGGCCTTAGGAATAAAATCGATAACCCTCATTGGAGAGACCTCATAGGCACTATGGACATAATTGCCATGCAGGAAACGTGGGCGACCGAAAATTTGCTTACAGTGGATGGATATACCACCTTTTTCCTCCCAGCTGTTAACTCAATGAGAGGGCGGGCCAGAGGTGGCCTGGTCACTTTGATATCCGCAAAAATTTCAGGCACCTACAAAGAAATTCCCACGGGCAGCCCCTATTGTCTTGCAGTTTTAATTACGCATAGGGGCTCTAATGCTGTATTATTAGTGAACTTCTATAACTCCTTTGACAGAGAACACCCAGTTGACAACCTGCTGAGGTTAAACTCTTTCTTAATTAATTTCCAGGAGTCTATGGAGCCTAATTGTATTGTTATTTTACTGGGAGATTTCAATGTCCATGGCTGTCAGGAAAAATGTCCCCCCAATCTTCTATTTGGCCCCCCAGAAGAAGAGAACATCCATTTCGAACATTCAGAACAGGGAACCTTCCTAGAATCCCTGTTAGCTGAAAACGGTTTAATGTTGCCAATTGGGGGGGAAGAGGGCATTCCAACTTTCACGGGTCATGGCAGTGGGTCCACCATTGATTACATTTTTTTGAGCAGTAGTTATGGCAGCTATATTGTTTGTTATACTGTTGTAAGGTCCCATTTTAGTGACCACAATCTTGTTGTATTAAAAATTAAAAATGTATTGAATATAAATGACAGCAGTTTGAGTCTAGTAGATAAATGTGATTTACGACCAACCGACCAGGCCCGTCGAATCAAATGGTGTAAAATAATTCCTGAGGATTTTTTTGGTAATCTGTGTATAAGTAGTCAGGAGGCCTTTGAACTCTGTTTGAATGATCAGGCGGGGGATACTGAGGTGTTAGAGGCGTATAATAGGGTCTGCGCCGACATCGTGTCCAACCTGTCACAACAGTGTAAAAGGAAAACCCAAGAAAGGGTAGGCTGGTTTGACAATAAATGTTCTGCTGCTAACCACAAGTTAAAATTAGCTTTAAAATCCAAACCAGTAGATAGAAAACTCGTGGCTACCCTCAGGAAAGCATACAAGACCACCATTGAGAATAGACGGCGTGAGATCAGAGAGGATGCTTGGGCTGACCTGACCTCAACTGATGTCTTGAAAAGTAGCGCCAAATTCTGGGCCGTGGTCAACCAACCATTCTTTGCGGACTCATGCAATAGTAAACTGGATTGTGGCATCCAAGAAGACAAATGGCACTTGCACTTCAAATCTGTGTATGAACAGGAAACTCCTGGGGCTGAGGACACGACCAGTTTATATCAACTCCCATACAGCTTAACGGTAGATGAGGAAGAGGTGGGCCTAGCCATCGAAAAAATGACTAGTAATAAAGCCCCTGGTCCGGATGGGGTTCACGCTGATCTTTTTAAAGTGGATATTTTATTCTGGTCCAAAATTTTAGCTAGAGTTTTCAACAGCATCTTTAAAACAGGAATCCCAGAATCATGGACCCAATCAGTAATTGTCCCTATTTTTAAAAAAGGAGACAGGGGGGAACCGGGAAACTATCGCCCCATATCCCTAATAGATTCTGCGGTTAAGGCCATAGGGAGAGTGGTTCTCAGTAATCTTACTGAATGGTTAGGGGAGACTAACATTCTCTCCCCCCTTCAGTATGGTTTTAGAAAGGGAAGGAGCACCATTGATCAGAGTTTAAATCTACAACTGCTGATAGGAAAATACACCAAAGCAAAGCATGGATCCCTGTACATCGCCTTCATGGATCTGTCCTCGGCTTTCGACCGAGTTAACAGATCCAAGTTGTGGGGCCAGCTTCTTAGCATAGGTATTGACCCAAACATCGTGTACTTTCTAGCAGACCTCCACAAGGACCTTACCGCTACTGTCCGTTATGACAGAAAAGGGAATTGCACAGGGAAAATTTGTATCACCAATGGTGTCAGGCAGGGCTGTTTTCTTGCTCCCCTGCTCTTCACATTATATATTAACAACCTGGGTGGAATACTGGGCACAGCATGTAAAGATATTCCCAGGGCAGGGAAATATACATTGCCCGCATGACTGTACGCAGATGATGCGGCTCTCATAGCTAGAACTGCAGTGGGTCTGCAAAGTCTGTTGAACTCTTTTTATAATTTTATGGTAAAACTGGACTTAAGTATCAATTTTGGTAAATCCCATGTAATGGTGGTAGGTCACCATGCTAAGGCCAAAAAAAATGCCATGACCTTACACTGTAATGGCCACAAATTATCCAGAGTTTCCAGATTCCCTTATTTGGGTGTAGTGTTTGACGATCGTTCTACATGGCTCCCTCAAATGTTGGAGAAAAAAAAGGTCTTGGCACGTTCCATATCTGCAGTCCTCGGTTTCTCACGCAAAATTGGGGTGAAGCCCTTAGAGGCTGTCCTAAAAGTGTATGCCGCTAAATGTATAGCTATCGCTATGTATGGCGCAGACCTGTGGGGCTTTAGGCCCGTTAAATTTCTCCAAGTGATCGAAGATAATTTTTTAAAATCCATTCTTTCCTTACCAAAATCCACGGCAAGCTTTATTGTACACCAGGAATGTGGGGTGGATTTTCTGGAGGATCGAGTCTCTATGGCTCCCCTCCTGAAATGGATATCTGTGTGGCTCAACCCAGAGCTTGAGGTCAATCATGAAATCCTGAAGGACTGCTTAAAATTAGATCATTGGAACAAGATCCCCTGGCTGAAATATGTTGAACAATTGTGTGCTAAGCTGGGAAGGCCTGAATTGTTCCATAATCCTCCCACCCTTGTGAAGGCTGATTTGAAGTGGACAAAGAACACCTTTTTGTTGTATAGTGGAACGGATAGAGAAAACAGGGAGTTGATAAAACCCTCTGTTAGGTCGCATCAATTGATTGTCTCTTCCGATCATGAACCGGAGCTTTATTTGAAGGTCGTAAACAACTCAAGCCGCAGGTACCTCCTCACTAAGTTCCGCCTGAACAAAGTCCATTTGTGAATTTCTGGCCGTCCTGGCTGGACTAGGGACTCGGACCTGAACATATGTAATTGTGATGGCTATTCAATTATGGACACTGCCCATTACCTGTTCTTTTGTATCCACTTCAAAGCCATCAGGAAAAAATTCATTATTCCCCTGTTAAAGGGGAGAGGGTTTAGGCAGGTTAAACCAGCTTTATTATACCTTCAGATGTTAACTAATATCTGGGAAATCTATAATGTGGCCAAATTGTTAACCATTGCAGTGAGATTGGGTAAAAAGATAAATTGGATGTAGAACACTCATTACCAATTTTGTTTACTGTATAACTGAATCAAGTTTTTTACCCTGTAATGTTTTTACTAACGCATGATTGTTAATTGTAACCTTTTTAACGATGTACTGTGTTTTCTGGACCATTTTTTATGTGTGTCTTGTACTTTTATGGTTTTGAAAATTCAAACCGAATAAAGTATTTCTTGATTGATTGATTGATATCCTGTGTTTCTAACTTGTCTAACAGTTCATTTTTCGTATAAGTTCCACATCATGTTTAACAGTCTGAAGTAGTTATGTACTTTTGCTTATCAAAACTGAGCTTGCTGCAATTAGGCAATTAAAAAGAATTTATATATGAAAGCTATAATTACGATGCATAATCAGGCCTTTTATTGCAACTGTATTGACTTACATGCTGAATATAAATGCATAATTGGCTAAGAAACCCTCTTCTTTTATTCTCTTTGTAATGCACTATTGAATTATGAAAGTCGGTGCAAAACTGTTCTCAAATTAGCCAGAAAGCTAAAACTTTCCTGACACGAGTAGTCTCAAATTTCCTAAAACTTCAAAATTCTTTAAATGTATGCACATATGGTACATGTATATGTTATCCAATGTAGTCACAGGTTATACCTGCTATTGGCATCATTTTCGCCCACTGTAGTTCTTCGGTAGGTCGACCAATGTACATGTATGGTGTACAAAAGAGCGCGCCGTCCAGTGTTGTATTGAAAGGGTGTGTCAAGGAGTCCATTTTTTTGTTGCAATTTCCCTGGGCCTTTTTCGCTTGAGTGGTCATTTTGCTTACACTTCGAACATCACCTTCACATCTGGTTGTTTGCTTGATTGACATAGTTGATTTTTGGTAGCTACTACCTTAACAGCCCCAAATCAGAGGTATCAAGGTCATTGCCAGGAGTTCCAATGGTCAAACCAGGAACTAGTGTGCTTCTACTGGCTACTCCTAATTGGCAGCCATGCTCTTAACCCTTGGAAAACCTCCCATTTGTTGATGTGGGGCTAAAGGAAATGGAAAGCAGTGGAAATTACTGAATTGAAATGTACCTTTTGCTCCTGTCATTGACCTTATGCCTGAAACCAGGGGTAGCAACGACAGAGACAGGGCTGCCAAAGATCAAACCAATGGTAGCAGCTCTTACCCCATATTGATATCACCCAGTGGGGTCGAGCACAGTAGCCATTTCGGCGGAAACACTATATGGTACATGTCAAAGGAGCGACCACTCTTGCTTATTTAACTTCGTTTTTTAATAAAACGAAAAATCTAGCCTTACACCAGGAAGCGAGAGTATTGCTGCCTGTCTACTTACAAATTAATATTACTTGTATCTGGTATTTTTGATTAAGGAGAAAGCAAAATAGCTTCCTCGTGTCAAAGGAAACATCCCGGCTTGCTCTGTCAGCATTCATTAGATACACTTTTGCATGCATTGAATGCTTAACTTGTCTCAAGGTCTGATAGTCTGACAGCTCAGTTTGAGGAGAAGGTTTATTTTCTGACAGGTTTCGGAGGCCTGTCTTCCTGCTTCATTGAGCAGCGATACTTTTGTTTGGCTTTATTCATTTGAGAATCTCCTTGGTCACAGCAAAGAACACTGTGGCAAAAGGCCATCAATCAGCCACAGCTCGGCATCAGCTACAGTTTAGACATGCGAAATGTGTGCAAACACAGGCTCAGTGCTTGGACATCTGTCCACCGAAATATACGGGTTGACGGAAGTGACGTCACGTGTCATTTGAGCCCGAATAAAAACATAAGGCTGAGCGCCTGTCACACTCTGAGCCCCTCAACAGACTAGTTTTTGCTGCTGACGACATATGGTGGAGACTATAGAACGTAAATGGGGCTCTCGCCTTGAGATTAGAGGTAGAAAGGAGGGTGCCAATAGAACACCTCATCCGGGGTAGCAAGCACTATATAAATACAAAACCTTCCCTCTTCTATCCCTCCACCATCCTTTTCAATCCCAAAAATCTCACATGTCCACCGCTCAAATGAATTACATATCTCCCTATACTAATTCACCACTAATCCTCTCTGGGTTCCGGAGTAGCGTGCTTCTCGCCGAAAAAGCGCTTTGACGCCTCGTCAGGGGTAGTAAGCACTATACGAATGCAATTACAAATGTGTGAAATGGGGGAATAGCAGCCGCCCCTGGCCACCCCTGATTGACGCCCAAATATCAGTATGGCGCATTTAAATAAACCATAACGTGTGAAAAAGAGGGACCCATGTTTGATAAACAAAATACACCTTTTTTATAGATCATTTACCACTAAGAACTTCATTGTGAGTGGCTCATTTTTTGGGGGAGTGTTGCCGAACCCCAAAAACCCACAAATAACACTCAGTGCAAGTACCTTACTGTTCTAAGGTAAAAAAATAAATGTATCAGAATTTGACAAGGGCATGTGTAATGATTTGGGCATATTCCTGTATTTCTCCTCATGCTGGAAGAATCAATGAAAAGAGTTAATCAAAGAAACAGAGAAAGGACCTTTAGGATATGTTATTAGAAGTCACACATGGCAGTCACCTAGTTGTAGCAGGCATATTAAACGTTTTTGCAAGGTCTGAGTGAAGAACGTCAGGTGGGGTGCTTTTTTTTGGATGAGCACCTGTTTCCAATTTTAACAAAATGTCATATTTAGGAAAACAGAGAGATACAGTAGATGCAACACCTGGCGCTATCTAGTGATATCAGTCGCCTCGCCATTGAATAACAGGGCAGCTTCAAAATCTATAAATAAATGTTGCCAGATGAGTGTGGGCCTCTGAAAGAGCACAGGCCAGGGAATAATGTCCCTCTCACCCTCCCTTCTGATGACCCTGGGTTGCAGAGGATGAGAAACAGCATGAGGGCATATTTCTATGGCATATTTCTATTTATGGTCCAAATGTTACAATGTTTTTAGATTGCCTTCACCTTGACGCTTCACTCTTCAAATGTGAAACATGTTGAAATATATGAAACGTAATAGGTCGATATTAGGCTTGTCAGCCTGGTTTTGGGTTGTTTTGTTTCGAAAAACAATGGCTCTGTTATAATATTCCAATGCTGTCACATTAGTTCAAATTCTTATAACTGTATGAGTTCCTGGCTTAGCCACAATATCAAAACTTACCCGAACAGCAGATATTTATTTCCGAGAAAGGTGGCAACCCTTCTTGGAGGCAAAAGACACACAAATGATGCAACAGAATTGTAAACACTGTGCATTAGGGTACTCCCGTGTGTTAGTAGTGGTGCATTAAGCACCCTGTGTGTTTTTATTTGTACGTCGAATTGTGTATTATGTATGTAATTAGGATTGTTCTCTGAATGCAGGATGTGTAATGTTTTTTTTATCTGGAGAGGAATTATAACAGGAGGATGTTTTCTTAATTAAAACGTTTGCTGTTGATTTTCTTCCTTGCTGGCATTTGTGCTTCTGTAAGTGAGTCTGTGTGGCTGTTGTTCAGTTTGGTAAATTGAGTGGTTGGTATATTCATTAAAAAATATTTGTGGACCCAAGGGAAGTTTTATTTCTCTACTGTATTGTTGTGCCCTGTTCCCTTGGTGTGAGGGGCCTCCTCTCCCTTTTTGCAAACATAGCTATTACAGCCACAATAGGATCAAAATTAGAATACTGTAATTTTATTTATCTTTACCTCAGTAAAACCAAACTCCACTACCTTCAGTTTATCCAAAGTAGGCAGCTGGGCTGCTTCGTAGGGCTCTTCCTTTTCCAGGGGATTTTCTTTTCTTCATCAGCTGGCTGGGAACCCCTTGCCAGAATCCAATTCAAGACCCTCATTTTAGTACATCGTGTCATCTTTCTTCCCCTCCTCCCACATTCACAAATCCATTCTGGAACGAACATTCCATTCTATCAGCCTTCTTCTTTCAAAGGCCCTTAGATCATCAAAGCTAAAATGGGAGGTTGCACCTCCTCCTAACTTGTTCTTAGGTTTCGCATGCACAGCTTGTATTTAATACATCTTAAACAGGGGCTCTTATTAGTTCCCTTGGTCACGGTGTTCATTCACTTTTGTGAAGAACTTTTTTTTTGTTAATTTCCTCTGGTTTCACACATCTATGATACTAAAGTTGTTCACACTGTTTAAGCTCCATTCACTGTCAAGATAAGATCTCTTCCCATAGAAAAGGCAGACAGCTTCGAACAGTGTGCTGGAATGCTTGCTTTTTTAAAACTTTGTTGTGTAAAGCAGATTCTTTAGTCTTAGAACGTTTGTGGCATTTTCTATTCATACTCAGTACCTTTCTTTGCACTTTGTAGGCATTATCTTATTGTTTTTTTCGACTTAATCTATTTGGTCATTATGATCAAATTCGAAATGTTTTAATAAACATTGTGCGTTAAAAATAAAGCAATATTCAAAAGCTATGCTATATTTAACTACTTAACAGGCAGACACAAGTGCAGTTACCTTGAACACAACAGGGTCATAATTTGAATGGTGCAGCAGGTGTAGTAACACCGGACCCAAAAGTTGTCTGAACTCCTCTAAACACATAATATTGCTATATTTGACTACTACACAGGCAGTCACAATTGCAGGTACTTTGCAGTTAAAAGGGGCTTGATTCAAATGGTGCAGTGGCAGTGAGGCCAAAAGTTGTCACAACACCACTAAAAACAGAACATTGCTATATTTTACTACTAAACAGTCAGTTACAAGTGCAGTTATCTTGCAAGCAACAGGGTCATTATTTGAAGGCTGCAGCAGGTGCAGGGGCACCAGGCCCAAACATGATCAGAGCTCCTCTACACACCAAATATTGCTATATTTTACAACTAAACAGGTAATTACAAGTGCAGTTATCTTGCAAGCTCTCGGGTCATGATTTTAATAGGGCAGCAGGTGCATTGGCAGCAGGACCAAAAGCTGCAGGCACCCCACTAAACACCGATTATCGATATATTTGGGCAGTTATCCTTCAGGCACTAGGATCATGATTTGAATGGTGCAACAAGTGCAGTGGCACCGGGCCAAAAAGTTGTGAGAACTCCTCTAAACACATAATATTGCTATTTTTGACTACTAAACAGGCAGTCACAATTGCAGTTACCTTGCAGTTAAAGGGGACTTGATTTGAATGGTACTGCAGGAGCAGTGGCACTAGGGTCAAAGCTCTAGGGACCCCACTAAACCTAGATTATTGCTAACATTTTAAACTAAACAGGCAGTCACAAGTAAAGTTACCTTGCAGACAACAGGGTCATTACTGGTGCCGTAGGTGCAGTGATACCAGGACCAAAAGCTCTAGGCACCCAACTAAAGACCTAAAATTGCTATACTTTACTATTAAACTGGCAGTCACAAGTGCAGCCGCCTTGCAGACAACAGGGTCATGATTTGAATGGTGCAGCAGGTGCCGTGGCACCGGGGCCAAAAGCTCTTGAGACCCCACTAAATGCAGAATATTGCTACATTTGACTACTAAACAGGCAGTCACAAGTGTAGTTATCTAGCAGGAACTCTGGCCATGATTTCAATGGTGCCCCAGGTGCAATGGCACCATGCCAAAAGTTGTCAGAACTCCTCTAAACACTAAATATTTCTATATTTAACTGCAAAATAAGCAGTCACCAGTGCAGTTACCTTGCAGACATAATGGTCATGATTTAAGTGGTGCAGCAGGTGCAGTGACACCTGGGCCCAAAGCTCTAGAAACCCCTATAAACATCCACTATTGTAATATTTTACTCCTAAACAGGAGGTCACACGTGCAGTTACCTTACAGGCAAAAGGGTCATGATTTATATGGTGCAGCAGGTGCAGTGGCAACAGGCCCAAAATGTTCAGAACTCCTCTAAACACATAATATTGTTATTACATCAATTTATTCTATTATTTCCCTATTTCATTTAATTTTTCAAAATTGTGCGATTACTTACCCACACTACACCACTAGTAACAGCACAATGTATTGCCATTTTGTACATAAACAAGTCATACCACTTTAACCCGTTCCATGCCGAGGACGGGCCGGGCTGTCCCACGTGATGGTGGGCGTGTGGGGGGGACGGCCGTCCAAACCCCGCCCACTGATTAAAATTCCCGTACAGAGGCAGAATTTGCACCGCAGTCAACGGGTTAACAGACTTTCTGTAACTTATATTGTACAACTACTCAGCAAGCTACAGCTTACAACAAAAAACAATCACATAGTCGAAAATGAATGCATTTACCAATGCTTGTTAAAGCTTGGAATGCCCTCCATCTGAATTTCCGATCCACTCACTCATTGATGAATATCAGATAGAAACTTTTTTTTTTTTACAAATGTTTTTATTGGTATTTACAAATTACGTAAAAGAAACAGTGCCTGAATTGCTATCTATTTTCTGTTACCACCTTTTAACAGAGCATATTGTCACAACATTGATGGTAGCCATCATTCCTAAGGCAATTCCTCTCATGGAAGAGGTGTGGCGCCGCGGCCAGGGCGACTGACGCTGGAATCTGGGGACCACGGTTCGATCCCCGGCTCCGGTGGCAGGTTAGCCCAGCACCATGTGACTCTGGGCAATAGCTCGCATAATCTTCCCGACGGCCCCCCAGCGCCTAGAGACCCTTACGGGTGATTGTGCGCTTTACAAATGTGGACTTTACTTTATGTTCAAAAATGATGCTCACCAGTTGGGATTGTCTAGTCATCTGCCTTTTTCTTTAAGGTGGGATTGCGCTAGCATGACAGACTCTCTTTGCAGTGTGTCAAAAACTGCTTTAATGAGAGTAGGTCACAGATCTGCTACTTTAACTTGGCATAACGCCTTACAACTAAAAGCCATGGCTCACTAATACAAACACCATCATAAACTCCCCCTGCCCATAAACCTTTCTTTTCACCTCTGTCCTGCAACTCTCCAAACACCTAACACTCCTCCTGGAGTCTCTGCTGGACCTCATCATAACCACTTTGTCTTCCTAAAAACCTCAAGAGCCTCACAGCTGAAACTCCCCTCCACGCCGACCCACCCAACGCTGACATGCCTGCCCAGGAGCCTAGCCAACATTGATATCACCCCCCCTATCTGCCCCTAACAGCAAATCCATTCCACCCCCTTTCTTATGGATCACTCAATACCTGTTCACACCAGCAGCAACAACGACACCTTCTATGATGACCAAATCCAGGCCAAATGAAACAACATCCCCCCTCCACGCCCTAAATCCATCTCAAGTAAAGGACTGGTGGGTAGGAATGCAGTGATACTCACTGAGGGGTTATGGAAAGGTAAGGAAGAGGAGGAGAAAAAATAAATCTTTCTAACCTCACCCCCACCCAGACCCAGTCAATCAACTCCTTCACCCCCTGACAGGCCCCACCAACCACCTAAAAAAAAAATTGTGTAATTTGTAGATTTACATAGCACAGCTCCTCACCTGTGAGGGTATCTGGGCGCTGTCCTTGGGCATGGGGGAGATTGGGTTATTTGCCCAGAATCATGGGATGTTGAGCCGACACCAAGACACAAACTCAGATCCCCAGGCCCAGAGTCTGCAGCTCTAGCCACTGCGCCACATCCTCTCACCTACAGCACCAGGAGGGAGAATGGGAGAAACCCTTCTCCTGCCTGGTACTCCATTGGGTGGCATAATGCAAGCATGACATGGTCTTATTTGTAGTGTGTAAAAGGCTGCCTTAATAAGAAGAGGTTCCACGTTTGATACATTATTCTAATATAATGCCTTACTATAAAAGACAGTGCGTCACTAATACAAACTCAGTCACTACTCCCCCACCTGTAAATCCTCACGTCCCCCTGCACTCTGAAGCTATCCAAATCCTAATAATCCCCTTATCATCTCTGCCTCTCCCTATCTTTTTAGAAGAACTTTGTCGTCCTAAAAACTTTCACTGGATCAGTAAATGTGTTTGTATTTATATAGCGCCTTCTACCCTGAGGTCTCCTAGTGCTGTATTCATACCACTGTGGAACCCTTCCTGGCTTTCCTGTGAAATGTCCACTCCTGGGCACCCCCAAGGTAAAGCCAGGCATCCAAGCCCTGCTGGGGCCGTTGTGGAGATTAAGCAAGCTATTGCCCAGAGTCACAGAGTGGGACCCGTGATTAGACTAGGCACCGAGGCGGGAATTATCAGGTCTGGGGAAATTGTGTCCAAGAGCCACCGAGGCGGGAATTGAACCCTGGTCCCGGGCCAGATCTCTGCATCAGGGTCTGCCGCTCTAACCATTGAGCCACACTTCTCCACTGTCTTCTTCACTGCATTGAGCCACGTACTGCCCTCCACACCTGTCCCTACACCTGTCCAAGTACCTACCCAACCCTCCTTTCATTCCGTACCAGCCCCTTAGAGCATCACCCAGGAAAAGACTTGCACAGGTGTTTTGCTGCACCTGCTTTTTCTCCCAATCCTCTTTTACATTTCTCCAAAAATCCTGATCATGTCTACTCTCCAAACAATTCTGTCTCCTCTTCTCCTACAAATCTAACAAGTGTAACTCATTACCCAATTCTGACAAGTGCATGTCATCATCATGAAATATCTCTAATCTTCATATGTAATGTTCCTGTGCACCAGACAATGAAAAACATCTAAGTCACAAAAACGTGCCTCTCCCTACTAATCTTCCTAGGGATCCGGTCAAATACCAAGGTCCCAGACCACTGCCTCTCAAGTAGTGCCGCCACAGGCAACTGAACCAAATTGTTTTCACCCAAATGCACCACCAGAACATTCGGACAGCTTTTTCCCTTTTGCAACTCCGACAGTGTGGGCAACATCTACCTCCAACGCATATCCCCTTTGACACAATTCTACTCTTACGCTCTCTATTCGCACCCAAAACTGCCTCCCAAAAGCTTGCTTCTCCACATGTTCAGCTGCGCGTTCAACGAAAGAATGACCACAAATCCACACTACCACCCTGCTTTTCTCCAAACTCCAAGCGCAATCTGTAAAGGAAACAAAAAACAAGATATGTTAAAACTATACCCCAACTCTGAATCTCCAACTTAAAATCCATCTACACCCATATTATCACATATCTGGCATGCAAACCAATTTCTACCTTCCAATACTTCTCATTTCCAAAATATGTTGCCTCTGAAGCTATCACTGCCCTTAAAGAGTGAGCCTGAACTCCTGCAGCTCCAAGCCCAACCTCCCAAAGCCCAACCTTAGGACCCTCATTAACTGATAAAAAGTCATTGCTACTGGTTTGGCACCCCTAAGCACTTCACCCTCACTCTCACCCATTCGACTGTGGAAATTGCTACAGCCAGCCATTGGAAGACAGGCCTAAGACCCCAAATCTCAGAAATACAATCTCCATATCTCTTCCTGAACACCTCAAACTAATAATAACTGTTAGACCTGACATCCTTGGTGTGGTATTCTCCCAGTAAATTGAACAATATTAATGGACTGCAGCACTCAGTGTGCCACTCTCTCAAGCAGCACTGTAAAACGTGTCTCAGACCTGCCTCTACAGCATGTAGGAACTATTTAGTCAGTATTTACTGATGTGACCCTGACTCAATTGTGGATGTATGACATTACAACGCATACTTTTACGTTGCATGCTTTTACAAAGCGGTTTTTACAACGCATACCATTACAACGCACAGTGCTTTGGGGCGCTGGGTAGTGAATAGTTTAATTTACTATTCCAACTCCAGTCCCCGTGGATAGTAGGGAAGGTGTTGGACAGTAAATTAAACCTATTCCCTATGCTAGAGCGCCCCCCAGCGCAATGCGTTGTAATGGTTTGCGTTGTAAAAGTTGCGTCGTAAAGGCACTGCGTGGTAAATGTTGCGTTGTAAAGGATGTTTCCCCTCAATTGTAAATAGATTCTAACAAATTAATGTTTTCTTGATGATTTTTTAAGATATCACTTGTCACCGTCTCTTCTTTTACATTGTTTCATCACATGTATACGAATAATTTTTAATCTGTGATATTTTCTAAATGTTTGTTTTTAATTTTGTACACCAATTGGTAACACATTTATATAGCATTTTTTTATGGTTTTTTTATGGTTGTTAATGTGTTTATTTTTATAATTGTATTTGGTTCCCCCACTTTGGTACAAAGTGTGTTTATATTTATAATTGTATTTGGTTTCCCCACTTTGGTTCAAAGTGTGTACACAGTAGACTATGTTGATGACTGGTTGTGGTTTGATGTGAACTGACAGCAAGGGAATTATTATTTTACTTTGACTGTGCAGTTTTAAACAGCCATTTCTACCTGGCATAAAAACCTTTTACCAAGACTAAACTTTTCTTTTTAATACTTATAGGGTACCCCTAAGGGAGGTCCTAACAGCTCATAGGGCAGGGTGCCTGGTATTTAGACAGTAAGATATGTGAACTTACGTTATACATGTCCCGGCAGAGAAAAACTCTTAAAGTCATGTTTTCCGACTGTAAGGCTATCTCTTTCATTTTCTAACAATGGGCTACCTTATTACACTTGGGGCTTGATTACGAGTTTAGGTGTTATTTATCACCCCTGCTAAATAACGATAACACAGGGTGCGATATTTATCAGGTGTGATAAATAACACCTTTTATGGTTTTATGGGGAACAACATGCGGATTTTAGTGTTCAATGTACCGAAATCCACATGATATGGTAAAATACTGTATGCTTTTCCCCTCTTAAATTTGGCCAGGTTTTAACAAAGATAGTTTTCAGATGTGTTAAATACCTACTAACCCTTAATTCCAACCCGTGTGTAAATAGGTCTACGCCCGGGTTGGAATATAACAACCAACTGGTAATCAGGGCCTAAGCGATAACTTCAGTTAGTAACCAGAGAAATGCTGTTTACAATCAAATGAATTGTAAAATAAAATCCTCTATAATGGTAAAGTCTGATTTTAAGTTTTTAGTCTGAAAATGCCGCTTTTAGAAACTTGCAATAGCAAGAAAGGGGTTTTGGCCCACTGCGGCTAGACTGGGCCTTACTAATGAAACAGAAAAAAGTGTACTAGCCGTCACATTTTAATTGCTGTTAAGTTTATTTAACAAGCTGAAGGCCATTATATGAATTGTATGGTCTTGAGCATTTATTTTCTATATCAATTTCATTTTTTGCAATATAGTCACATTATTACATAAATGAGACCAAGGGTGATACTTGAAAATTGTTACATATTGAAACAGTACATGTTGAACACAAATTAAAAGTGAAACAAAACAAATATTGTGGTACACAGAGCAACAATAATTGCATACATTAAAAAATCAGTTTTGATTTACAAAACATCAGCAGCAACTGAGCAATTTTTTGTAACCAAATTATTTAAACAAATCGTGGTGCTGCTGCACAAGGAGGAATAATATATTGATCCTAGTAGGTGAAAATTTCTATGACTTTCCTACAAAAGGCAATATTAAATGCAAAATCCCCGTGGTGTACTGTGCTGACGCGTTTCGAGTCCCAGAGTGGTTTGGGGGATTCTCTTCAGGGCGTAGACTGGATGTGATCTGATAAAGAGATTTACTATTCTCACTGGGGCGCAACCAGAGAGGTCCAAAGGAGTTTCGTATGACTCCGTATTTATTGTCTGATGCAAGCTATTTATAAGCCTGGTAGCCGTTTGCGCATGAAATGTAATTCTCTAAAGCGCAGCAGCGCTGGATCCTAATCGGTCATGTTGGATCGGGAGATCATGGACATTTGTGGTGGGGCTTTGTCTCGCTTCAACGAGTAACTTGGCATTTTTCTGCCTCAACCAAATGTGTCTTTCTACCAGTGTCCATGGTCACATGATTGTCAATGACTCTCCTGTGGTGTATTGTACATTCCTTACAGACTTGGGGACAAAGGGGCTTTGGGTGTGGGGCAGGGTTTTGCTCTCCTAAGCAGGATATCCTAAGGGGGTATACTGAGCCTTCCTGAGTTTCAAAGGATAGCCTCAGGGCTTAACCACCCTTCCTGACTTCTTTCTAAGAGCTACTTGCTCTGCCACTGACAAATGCAACTCACACCTAGGCCTGCCTGCCCTTTGATACCCTAGACAGTTTGGTGCCAAACCCAGGAAAGGGAGAGGGCTAGACAAATGAGACATCCCCTTCCACAGGCAGGCACTGGAAATACAAGTAGAGACTCCATAACCTCTCATCAGAACACTTCTGGACCTCTAAAAGATTAAGAAGAAGGACCTCCCTGCTGTCTGAAGAAGGAAGATTGGACCTGCTTGCCTTGAACCCAGGCTCCCCAGAAGTGACTCCAAGGGTCAGTTGGCTGACCTCCTCTTTGAGTCACAAGGACACAACAGGCTTCCAGAGGCCTCCTTGCAACTGCTCAGCTGACCAGCACCAACTGGATCTGCCTGGACCTGCCTGAGCCGTGCTTCTGGCCTCTGCTAGAGTGAGTCTTGATCCTCAAGAGGTGCCCCCCGGTCATGGATCCTTGGCTGGTATCATAGTGTGCTGCTCCTGAACTAAAGGTTCAGATACAGAAATTTGGGCTCTTCATGCCGAGATGACTGATCCCTGTAACGGACCCATGCTCCATCGGGATTGGACTGAACCTGTGACAGCGAGACAAGATTACCACTACTGGCCCTTTGTAATTTTTGGTGCAATTTTCGCCTGGAACTATAAAAACTAGGGCTGGGCGTAGTTTGCGAAGTAGCGGTACGTGAAGCTACGCAAAGTGCACTTCACACTACACGAGCTACGCGTAGCACTACGTGAACTCAGTAATACCCTGTTCGCACTGTGCAAGATGCCATTTTCAATGATTGCACAGTGAGGAAAAGCATCCGCCACTGTGCAATCATTGAAAACGGCATCTTGCACAGTGCGAGCTGTAGTTTTTTGCCGCTCAAGTAGATTTTTACTTGAGCTGCAGCTTTCACAATGCGGACTGGTAGTTTCTCACCACTCGCAATGAGAAACCTGACCTCCCCGCGTTGAGAATCTCGCCGGGAGGTTAATTTTCTTTTTTTTGCAGAGTTTTATATAGCTCGAACTAGACCCGAACCGAATCAGGTATCAGAGCGCTTTACATAGCACCAGTTACGTTACATGAGGACAGACACACATTCATTTTAGGCACGGGGAGATTAAGTGATTTGCCCAGAATCACAGGAGGTTTTGGCGTTGATGTTGCTGATCGCGAACGAGGAAAAAGTCTCGCCGGGATATCATTTTGCTTGCTCGTTGAGGACTGTGAGCAAGCAAAAAATGACCGCTGCCCTACACTACGGGTGTTTGCGCTGTTCTACGTGCAGTTCGCGATGTGCGAAGTAGCGCAAACTTCGCAAACTACGCGAGCGTAGCGTAGTACTTTGCCCAGGGTTAATAAAAACTCATATGCGATTGGATTTTTGCTGTTTTGATATATTTAATGTACTCTATTTTGCTAAATTGGTCTGGGATTTTATTGATGTGTTTTCACTTTATTACTGTTTTAATACTGTATAAATACTTTATACATTGCGTCTAAGTTAGGCCTGACTGCTTTTGTGCCAAAGTATCAGAGGGTTAAACACTGATTTATTTAGTGACTTTTGTGGTACACCCTGCCTAGGACTCTTTTTATTATTTTCAGTCTCGCCTTTTCTTTGACCCCCCCTCTCCCTCTCACTCCCCTTTCTCCCATCCTCCCTCTTCTCTTCCTTCCAGTCTCCTTTTTTTTCTGCCCTTTGAAGTGCCACAACATTGTTGCTCCACAGCACAGTCTGATAGATCACCCACACTGTCATCCAGCCCCAGCCTCTCTTTTCACCTGCAGCTCTTTGTCCCAGGCAACATTGGCAGGTTCCGGGCAGCCTACACGTTCCCTCCCAGCCTGGAGGGGATAAATACCATCTCTCTAGTGCCCTCGCAATCCCATGCTGCTCTTTCCTGCCGATCAGTGCCCCCGATCCCAGCTGAGTCCGTTCCCTTTCACCTGCCCCCTCGCAGTTCCACAGGTGTTGACCTATACTTCATCACAGGCCCCCCCACCCCACAGCCTTAACACCTGCCGCCCCGTTGGCTGCCACCTCTTTTTGGTGCCACTCTCCCTCATTGCTGAGCTCCGGGCATGGAGTGGTGAACATGCTATTCCTGCTGCCCATCCGTGCCCACCACTGCCTGCCTCCTGGGACTGCCTTGTATCTCCACCTCATCTTCTGCGTCCACTTTTGAAACCTTCCCTACCTCCTGTGGTAACCTAATGGCTTCTACAGGTCAGCCCACACCAACCACCAGAACCACTCAGACGGTGAACTGGACAAGCCCATCATCCCATAGGCAGCCCAATGTGCATCTCTTGGAGTCCAGCTGGCAGTGCATCTATATAGGATAGGATATTACTTATAAAGCGCACTGATACCCAAGGGTGTCAAGACACAATCCCAACTGAATGCAATGATGTTTTTGTCTCTCCCTTGAACAACACAGGAGTTTTACCCATATACTCCTATATCTGTTCCCACAATTAATACAAGGACAGCACATTTTATTATTGTAGCAAATTTTCTTCTTGCCTGATTGGTTGTGTGCATTTATTGAGCTCCCTCTGCTTGTCTTTACAGGCTAAAAGACAAAGCAAGCAACACGAGCTGCATGAGAAAGTAAAGTTTTCTTAAACTATGAAACACACTGTAATACCTGTAAGTTTTATTTTTGTAACAAAATAAAAGGCAGTGAATGGAATGCTTGCAAAAGTCTCAGCCAGATGACAATGTCTCGGCTGCAATCCAGTCTACCATTTTTCTGCCCACAGCGCCGATCCGAACAGCAAACAACCTAATGCAAATCAGACTTGATCATGCTCCAATAGAAATCAAAGGCCATGTCCCCTTTGAGCAGGTAAACTATAATTATTCTACTGGTTCCAGACTTATTGGGGATCATCAGTGAGATGTGGCTTGGTTTTTATTGCACAGCAGGAATGGGAGCCACATCTGGGCATGTATGTCTCACGTAGAAAATAATAACCATGTGCTCACGATCCAACAGAAGCAATGCGTGCTTCTGTCTCTCACCATCTTCATTACTGATCACACACAATAGGACTATGCTTGCCAGAGTTAGAAATGGGGGAAAAGAAGTGGAGTAAGAGAGAAAACAGAGACACTGGGAAATTACTCGTTATTCTCTTGGGCACTGATGGCTGTTGTTTGAAATGGACATGAAAGGCAATATAACCTATTTTAGGCCTCTACGTGTACGTTCTGCATCTAACCTTAACAGTGGAAGGAATATATGTTTAAGGTATCTCCATGTAACTAACTTTCTGTCTTCTGGTACAAAGTTAAGATTTCTATAATATTATATATGCTCATCAACCCATCTCCTGTATTGTTAAGGTAACTACCTCAAGCTTCTTAACTGTTCACTCTCCTATGAAGATAACCGTATTTTCTACCTGACTCTAGGGCAAAAGGTAACATAATTAGCAGATATTAATATTCAGTGATTCCTTTCGTTAGCAACTGCAAAACACCCCTTAATGCAAAATCATATCATCTGTACAAATCGTATGTAACCATTTTCTTGACCTGAGAATTCTTCTGTTCCTTCACAGGGCCAATACAAAAGATCAAATGCAAACAATCCCTAAAGTCTTTAACAATGCTTAAGGTCAAATGTTCAAATAGTTTAGAAATAGTTTCCTAATGCAACCTGATTTTTAGAATACTCTTCGGTATTCATAAAACTGCTCTCCAGAAAGCTCACAAGGAAGCAAAGGTCCTCCCAAAGCAATGGTCCTTCCAAACCAAAAGCTCATGAAGCAAAGCCTGGCTGAAGCTAAACTGTAACATAATTGCCTAGCATGGATGCCATGAAACACAAGGGAAGTTATTCCCAATGATCCAAGGTGTCCACCACTTCCTCCAAAGAAAGTGAGAGTTCAAGGACTGCTGCAAAATGTAGGGGCATATTATCAACAACTAGCGATATTTATCGCTAAAGAAGCTTAGCGAATTTTTTTTTATCGCCAAGCATCGTCGGATTTTATCACAGAGATAACATGCTATTAGCAACGTTTATCTCCAATGCGATAAAATGACCGGCGATATCGGCGAAATGCGTGAATATCACTGGAAAATCAGCGATATTCACGCATCATCTCCAATAGGGTCTTAGCCAGAATATCCACCTCCCTTTGGATATAATGGCTAAGAACTGGTCTGAGCAGGCGCTAGTTTTTAGCGATATTCGTGCTTAGCGCAATTTTTGTTAGCGCTATGCCTGCCTTGCTAATAGGCGATAGCGACGTTAGCGGCTGCTTTCAGTCCCTAACTGGTTGGGTACGCCCACTTTGCATGTCATTAGCTGACATGCAAAGCGGGCCCCAAACTGCTCGCTATCACCTAAAAGCTGTCGCTAACTAATGTTAGCGACAGCTTGCAAATAGGGCAATGAAATTATCGCCGCTTTGCGGCCGAAATCGGTCGCAAAAGTGGCGATAATTTAATTTCGCCTGCCTTGATAATATGCCCCGTAGTTTGTTGTGGGGTTGTGGATTGTCCATAGATGAAAAGCATCAAGCCAGGCACCACCAGCCTATTCCTCTCTGAAATGAACTTAGTGCAAGCGGGTTTGAGTACTGCGGCCCACGCTGCCGAGCTATAAGTGGTCAGCCCTGCCTCCTGACACCCACTGCGCACCTTTAGCTGCACTCAATCACTAATGTTTGTGGTTCTTGCAGAGGTGTGAAACCCCAAATTCCCTGTTATTACAAATCAAAGCCCCTGGGGTGCGATTGCAGACAGTCAGGTAAAAGTGCATGGGACAGAACTCTTATCTTGGGAGGGCTTTTGCCCAATGTTTGATTTGCGATATCGCAGGATGAGACCTCTGGGGCCTGTCAGCATCTGCTGGGGGGAACCTGGAGATCCCAGGTACATTGAGAAGAAAGTACATTGAATTAGATAACCACTAACTGTCATTTCTCACATCCTATTCTTCACATACATACCATTGCTCTGCTGCTCACTTTTATGATATGCCTCCTATACTCTTGTGAACTACGCCATTGATTGAGTTAAAGGCATTCTGTATGGCACATACAACCATATATAAGGCCCTCTATTTCCTATACACTCTTTCTCTCTTTACCAAGTAATAAAGGAGTAAATTTTAGTGCACTGTTCCAAAAATTAAAAATTAAAAAAAGCTGCTAGAGGGGGTCTTAATCTGTAAATGTTTTAGAATGCTGTTTCCTTATGTATTAAGGATGTGGAGGATTATTATCGTACATTTAGGCACAAACTGTAAGCCAATTGATTCCAAAAGACTAATGGCGTCATTCCTATTCCTGTGAAAACGTCAATGTGGGCTCAAGGCTCTGTTAAACGTTGGGCAGTATCAGTATTTACTGGGTGTGCAATTACCAACTGGGAACATCATGGAGCCTGGAAACATAATGGAGCGTGGAGAATATTAATATTCCGATCAGAGGCGGCTGACATATATTTAGGGTGGTGAGACGGGCAACATATGGGTGGCGTTAGGATATTTTTTTTAAAAGACACTTACCTTGCAGACTTGCCACACAATGTCCTCCTCACTCCATTGTCTTCGCTCATGGAAGCTCCGGACTAGGAAACTGCACTCTCCAATACTGGCACGTCTCTCAGCATGAGAGACACGTCAGGATTGGAGGGAGCAGCCTCTTGCAGCGCCCTGTAAGAGTACTGGAGACCTGCGCTTTCTCTAACCCAGCTGGGTTAGAGAAGTTTAAAATGCGCATGTCTGGCGGGCCGTTGCAAGATTGCCAGCCAAAGAGACATGCGCATTTTAAACATAAGTGCATAGCTCCCTGCTGCCACTTGACAAAACTGGCCCGCCCCGTCCTGACAATCAGTTCAGGACCAGTTGCTTTAAAATAAAATGGTAATAAATAAACTTTATTAAATTTTCTTTTTTAGCTGTTCTGTGGCATGTTTTTAGGGAAGCGACGCTCCTCCGCTCTTAAGGAGTAGCCACTCCTGTGCGGTACCTGTTCTGGAAGTGCCAAGACACCCCTGTGCTTTGAAAGGTCGAATCTAGCCCAATGAAACCAGCAATGATGTAGTCTTTGATCTGAACAGAGAGCTTGCAGCCTGAGGAAGGAAGGGATCAATCACATCAACGGTGTCTGGTGTGGCCTACACTTTTTGTGCTACAACCGGAGAAGCCGTTGCTTTGTTTTATTTCCATAAAGTCAGAGACTCAAGATTTTGAGAAATAAATAAGAGTTAGAGTTGGGGTGCTATGAATCAAACCTTACTTGCATTTCCTTGCCAGCCATGCATCCACCAGGCTCTCAGACCTGTGCAGACACTGTGTCCTGCCAGGAGTCTTTTCACATTTGATCCAAGCTGTCACCAATTTTATATCTTTATATACTTATATTTTAAATAATATACATCCACCCTGACAATTCAGGAAGGCAGTTTTGAAATGGATAGTGCCCAAAATTGCCTTTCAAAATGAACAAGCATTAACCAAGTGGAAAGGTTTGACTTTTTTTATAGTGCATACACAAGGTAAGACAGACTGTGGTGATCACCTCCTCCATGAAACCACGGACACTGTTGTCAGTCATGGGCTTTAATATGACAGACTAATGCATCCTGGATCTTGTAAGCCTGCACACATGTAGGCATACATATAGAGAGACAAGGGGACGAAAGGACAGAAAGTAGGAAACCTCATGCAGTGACGCAGGTAATATGTCAACTCTTTGCTTTTGGGAAATCAAGTGTAAGGTAATGGAAAAAAAAGAGATTGCGGTCAATGCTAACCAATCCTTGGCCTCTCCTTGGAGAACTCACTTCTTCTAGGTGAGAAAATACTTCAGTCTCCATAAACATTCATTCACTGCCCTTTCTGGGTTGATAAACCATCAATAACATTGAAGTACTCTGCATTTCCTCCCCATACTTTACCTCTTTGTTATTTCCCTACATATATAGCACTGTAGTTCAGTACCATAATTTCTATAATATTAACATATGATACACACCGGTATACTAGATTGTTTCATCTACATCTGGCTTTGCGGGGTCTGGTGGCTCAGTGGCCTAATGCATCCCCTGCAGGGATCTGTGTTGAACCTCATGATCACAAGTTCAAATCCCAGCAGGTCCACTCAGCCTTTCATCCATCTGAAGGCCATAAAATGAGTATCGTTGAGTTGGGTAACAAAAAACATCTGTTATTCAGTGCCAACATTCCTACGGGTGAATGTGCACTTTACAAATACACGTTATGTATATCCAGTCCTGGGCTTGCTCCTGTAAAAATGATTGTTATCAAGTACATTGATCAATTGAACCAAATGAACACGTCAACATCCAGAATGCAATTACTTTGTAAATAAATGGACAAGGCCAAAAATGCTGAGCCCTCCACTCATGGACAAAATACCCCAAACTGGAATTATATTCATATTTCTGTCTTAAAGGTATATGTGTCTTGGAATTTCACAATCTGAAAAAAAATGAAAACAGATGGGGCACAGTCATTTGAGCAACTTTACTCCATTGCACTTTATGTTTGCGATGTCTCATTTTTGTGTTCCTATGATCACACACGTTAAATATTTTTGCCTATTTCAATGGCTACACAAGTTCCTTTTAACTTGCCCTGCTATCACCATTTCGTTTTTAGGTATCGCCTACGCAGCGCGCATACGCTGCATAGGAAAGAGACCTTCAGCCATCGGTTCCCTTTTTCGCCCAAAAACGTGCACGCGTTCCATTGCCTTCAATGGCAACGCGTGCACGTTTGGCAATTCCCTTTCAGGAGAGAGCAGCTGGCGCCATATGGTATCAATCATCCCGCCTTGCTACTTGCTCCCGCAAGGGAATCGCACAGGCCCCCTCCTCTCTCCCCTCCCCCTGCTGCCGCGCGAGGCGTGCGCGCGTATGCTTGATAATCTGTGTCCAGTGTCCCCCCATTTACCGTTGTTATATTCTTTCTGAATGCAAGTAATAACCAAATGATTTCCTCATTCCATGAGCATCCTCGTTGTAATCTGAAAATATGCTAGAAATGCAGTTGTAACTGTTATAATTATACATATCGTGTGGGAACAGTCTAACTTTACCCGACTGCTGTTCGGTGGGAAATTTAGCAAGAGAGCCTAACCCCTCACCTAGTGTGAAACGAGCCTGTGCCTCGGGGCCTCCAAATCCTGCCTCACACCTCTGGACAGCAGATTCAATTAACAAGCACGTGTTTTGTGTTGCGGGGACGCGGCCCTGAGTGCTGTGCACCACATGCTTCGCTGTTGGGGCAAAAGGTTGAAGTGACACCTGGGGAGGCCCGTGGGAACTTAAAGTGCACAGCCTTCTCTCTCCATCTGGTAAACAGCAACTGAAGACTGCGCCCTTGTGACTGACAGCTGACAGACCCCGGAAGCAGTGCCTTTGCAGGAGGTGGCAGAAAGGGTCACCTCCCCCCCACTCCACATCACACCTCCACACTACAAGCGCTGCAGGCTACGTTGGATAGCATATGTGGATGACTACCACCAGGGTTGTGACATTAACGAGGCACCCGCCCCTTACATAGCAGAATAACCTCTTGCTACTCGTAGATTTCACAGATGATGCTGATACAATTCTTTTGTGAAATGCGTCACCCGCCATCGAACTGTTCTCTATGAACTCTTATGATAAATATGAAATCTTTGCGCTAGTGCCCATATGTCAAGAGGGCAGGTCACATTATTCCAGATGGTACCTTTTAGGTAAGATAGAAGTTTTCAACATGCATTTATATCTTAAATTGTCCTCTTCCTCTCTATGATCCTGCAGGATAGAGTACCAATTCTGAAAAATGGAAAAAGAAAAGGATCACCCCAACCATCCCCATTCGGTCGCCTTAAACCCAGGAATGGGAAGTCATTCAGAACAGAAGCATAACACTGAACAGCATCAGTAAAAATAATTAAAAATGCTTGTTGCCAATGCAAATCTGGCACCAGTGTGATGGCGTATGCATGCCAATGTCACATCACACATGCAGGGACATACCCCAAGATGTGGTGGCGTTTTGGCTTTTGGCCCCAACATGTGTGCACACGTCCTGACGCAGAGGCCGTGTAGGCTTTTTTTCATTACTATTCCAAGATGGAGGAAAAATTAAAGGTGTGCAACTGCACATTTAGAGAAAGGAGCAATCCAGTAGCAAATCGCAGCTGCAGCAATCTCCTAAAAAATAAAAGAAAAATAATTTGAAATGAGAAGGAGTGGGGAAGCAATAGATGAGGGGGGGGCATTTCAATTTTGCCATGGAGTAAATGGGGAAGAGGTAATGCTGGCTGTAGCCCGGGCAGGGGACAATTAAAAAAGCCTTGTGGTATACGGAAGGATGGGGAAGCTATGGATGAGGTGGGTGGTGGGAAAGCAACACAGACAGCAATGAACAGGAATGTGAAGTGGGAAGCGACACTTATGGGAGAGAGGGAGAGAGCAAGAAAGCACATGCACTTCTATTCAATGTTAAAGCAAAATAAGTCTGCATTGACAAAGCCAATATGTCTTGCCTATGTGAGCTATTGGCTTTGTCAATGTTTTTAGCCATGTTGCACAGCAGCGCTGATGGCAGATGAAGCTATCTGTAGTTAAGAACTAAAGACAAAAAATGAAAGCAAAGATGGGTCAGCAGTTCTGGGAGAGAAAGTATAACAGGTAACTGTGTGTTATTGCTTTATCCGAAATCCAAGGGCTCTGGTGGCATCATAAATCACTTGGTTTGAGGCTGAGTAGTTTGTATATGTCACCAGAAACCCAAGATCTCAAGTATTCAATAGAGGACCATATTTTACTTGTTATAAGTTATGTATTTTTTATATTTCGGGGTCATTACAATGGTGGGTGGACCACCACCAACGGCTGGTCACTGGCAGCCCATCTGACATCCTGGGCATAAGTTCGACAGCCGGATTTCAATACTGGTGGTCGGAGCGCAGAGGATAGGGGGTAGGACCGCAGCCTCTGACAGGATTCAAGATCCCGTTGGGAGGCAGTGGGACTCCTATCCCTACAAAGGAGGCGATGCTTGCGCAGGCACCGCCGTAGGGATTAGGATGTCTCTTTACGACTGCCTTTTCATGGCGGTCCCACAACCATGAAAAGGAAGACAAAAGGTAGACGGAAAGTGACTATGGGAGCCCCAAGCAGAGCCCCGTTGGGCACTGTTCAGTGGCCCTGGGGGCACATGTAGTGCTCCCACACATCCATGCACTATCAGTCCGTTACCACATGATGCATGGATGAGCACAAATTGCCTTTTTCTACTGCTACTTGTGCCTCAGCAGTCTTTTCCTAATAGAGCAGTTGGTACTGCCGACTCATTGTTGGATGGTCATTTGCCCAGACGATGGTGGCTGGCGGTCTGACCAACCGCTATCGTAATTAGGGCCTAAGTGTTTATTGTGGGGCAGTTAGCTTGAAACCCCCCTTTTCTTCAAACTGCAGCTAACAATTGGGACTGAATGGAATTGGAATGTTTATGCTTGTTTATGTTTCATGAACAAATTGTTGCTTAACAGTGGTAAGGGCCATCTGATTTTTGTGATTATATGGCTGCGAAGCTTTCTGACTAAATATGAATTTGCTGTATTTGCCAAATAATCTGCATCATTTGCAGATTTCACCAACACATTTCTACCTCTAATTGATTAATATAATGCTGCCAGGGAAAGTGCCACATAATACTGTCCTTTATGCCGTATAATTCTGGTAGCCCTACAGTGAGTGTTTTGGGTAGTTGTTGTGATGATGAAACACAGAGGGAAGCATGAAATATGTTATGCTAACACATATGTATGTATATACATATACATGCATCTATATGTGAACGTGTGCACAAATATGTGTTCTTTAATTGTGATTTATTTTGTGGAAAAACAAGAGGCTAGTGAGAACAAGCATTGGCATAGTCAATAGTTCTCGCCTTTGGGACCTTATAATTATTTAATTATGCAACACAATATCCTTGGTGTAACATCAACTGTTGCATGGCTAAACACTTAGAATGTCCAAAGGCGAGTCCTATTGGCTATGCCAATGCTTGTTTTAGTTGTTGTTAATTCCAAAACGCAGACATTATGTTTCCATGGGCGACACTCACACACGGGTTATAAAACCATCACAAGAAGTGTGTGTCTGAAAGTGCTCTAGTATAAAAGTATGCAGTGGGCAACTAATGTAAACAAAAGAAAACGAATTTGCAAGTAAGAGATGAAAACTCTGTTCATTAGCCTTGATATGAGAATACTTCGCACTTGACGAATCACAGAGCAATTCTACAAACCATCCCCCTTGTCCATTCTTAACTCCTTGACTGCCAGGGTATCTGCGAAGTACTGTGGCAGATACTTTGTCTAATGCTTGTACAAACCTTGTGCAAACCGAGGAGAGGTACCTCTCTAACTTTTGTGGCTTATACCAATGATACAGTATGTCAATGGAGCAGGAAAGAGGTTAATTTGTAAGAAAGAATTTTCTTTGAACGGCACAAGCAACATTATGTCAGATCTAAAAACCAAGATGGGTATTCTCAAAGAACAGTAGCAGATACATCTAGAGAACGTTTATGTAGTATCTAAATTGTCAAAGAGATGGTTAAATTGGATTGATTGCTTATTTATTCATGGAGGATTAATCTCATTTGCATGAAAAATTATGGTGTAAACATAATGATGCATAAATTAATGAATGGAGTTATCTTTGTAGAGAGCAATGGAAACTTCAGATAAGGTACCCCAGAAAGACAAAGTCATTATTTATTTTACTAAGACTGTCTGGAAGAGAATTCCAAAACTTAGGTGGCCATGAAGATACACACATCATATCTGCAGAAGGATCAAAAAGTTTACCGGAGCAGACATGAGTATAATGACTCAAATGGTCAAGAAGAGCATTAAGACCAGAATTTATCCTTGCCATACAACAGATGCAAAGGTCCCTACAGGCAATTTTGGGGCCTATTCACAACGGTATAGTTACATGTGTAAATTTACTCCAGTGCACTTCTACTTCTGCACCTCCTGTGCAATTGTACTTCTGCACCTGGTAGTAACCTTACACTTTCTTGCTATTCACCATTTCCGAGTGTAAAGTTACTCCTAGCTGCAGACTTACATGTCTCCACCTACTGGTGGGTGGAGACTCCTACACCAAGATTTATAAGTGTAAAGTTATTACATGTTACTATTTATATGTGGTTGGAGACCTCCGCCAACATGGCGGAGATCTTGCTATAGGAAAATATAGGAGAAAATATTAAAGTATATTAATGTTTAAAAATTATTAAACACTAATACAAAATATGAATTTTAAATAATATAATATTTGCATTTGAAGCACACTAGAACATAATATTTAATCTGATTATATATGTGTGTGTGCTTCTTCAAATATATATATATTTTAAACATAGAATTAATCAAATAAAATGTAACAGCACATTTACTTAAATATGCATTAAATAAGTCATTAAAACATATTTATTTAATTTAAAAACTTCTTAAAGATTAATTAAAAACACCTACAGTAACATTTTTATTTGTATTTCATCGAAATTGTGTACAGAATCAATTTAAATTGTTTAGATGTTTTTTAAAACAGAGGTTTAAAAGTATAATTTAATTTTATTATTGAAATAACTGTTATTAAATTCAATAATAGAATAATTATTTATTAATTGTATATAGATATTAACATTAAATATTTGTATTTAAAAAGCTGAAATCATTTTATTTATTTGATGTTAGTCCTATGGGGTGTTATTTTAGGTACCTGTCTCTATGTTCACTATGGGAGCATGTTGCAGGACTACTTATTGGCGATATAGGGTGCTGGACTTACTCCAAGGCTGTGGTACACTACATTTAGCACTGTTTTGAGACTTTTCTGGCTGTAGTAACTTTAAAAGTGCTGTTTGTGAATAGCAATGGGCATGCTCTTTTGTGGATAGGTGTTTGTATTTGCACGTCCCTCCTTGAACACCCTTCTTACCCTTCCCTACATGCCCCCATTTAGGTGTAAGCATCCACATTCCACGTCCCTCTCTGGAGATGGGCGAGCCACTGAAGGCTCGAGCCTCAAGACTGTTGGAACCTTGAGCCCATAATGAGCCGAGCTTTCATGTGGCATCTACCTGTCACCCTCCCTCTGCACAGGATGTTGCATTATGGTCAGAGCTGGCTACTTCGAAACTGGGCAACTAGGTTCGAACCTTGGCATTGGCTCAACGTCCTATGATTCTGGGAAAATCCCTTAATCTCCCCCTGTTTATAAAAAATTAATGTGACCTTGTGTAATGCAACTGGTGATCATTTAAAGCGCTCCATTACCTTTAGGTCGAGTTTACGCTGTATCAAAACTTCAGAAAAATATACGAGGTGGTAAAAACAAAGCGTTAACATAAAAAATAAAAAATAAAAAAACATCCATGTAGTGACTGATTTATAAAAAGTGAAACAAGAAAACCTTGCTAAACAGTGGCTTCCCCGTTTAAAGTGTGTGATCTCAACACATATTTTATTTCACCAAAACTCATTTTTTTCCTCAATATTGCGATTGAAGGCACTTTCAAATATATGAGTTCAGGATAGCAGTTGTACAAAACCTATTGTGTTTGATTTAATAGACAATAATATTGCTCTATAATAATCTGGGCTATGTACACGGTTTACATCTTCAGCGGCTCAGCCTTAGGGGAAGATGAGCGTTGCCCCTCCACCTGGGAGATACCATATAGAGTCTGACAGCTCCACTGTTGTTTTTCTTACATTTTTAGTTCTCCTGTGTCAAATGAAAACATTTTATAAAATCTTTTCCGGGCTGCATCGCAGTTACAGTGTACAGTGGAGGAGGCATGGTCCTCCTCTTATAATGTTATAGAGAAGAGGGCTGGCATGAATTTAAGTGCACATGTTGGGCTGGTCAAGAGCTAGGGTGAACCCAATCTGATATTACACTTTAATGGCCTCTGTCCCCAGCCATAGTAAAGAGCCTGGGGTACTGAGATGGCGGGTCCCTTGTCTCAGATGGAGCGCTGAGTTGTACGTCTAAAGCCAATCCCAGCGCTGCTCTCATACACTTTAATAAAAGTCTAAAAGTCTTTATTTTAGAGCACTCGCGTAGCTAGGGGGGCGAGGGGGGCGGACCGCCCCAGGCGGCACTGTTTTGGAGGTGGCAAGCGCGGCACATTGCACGCATGGTGGTGTGGTCGCGACCGAGTCACGTCACTCCGAAGTCAGGCAGTCTTTCTACAGCATGTAGGGCTGGCCCTTGCAAAAGAACATTAAAATATAAATAACCCTCCGATGCATTACCGAACCAGGAAATAGCGACGCTGCTGCACTAAGACCATCCTCCCCCCCCCGGCCTCCCCAGCTTATGGCAAACTCTGAACGCCCCCCATGGCAGCAGATCTCACTACAGCGTTTTAACCCCCTCGCTGAGCCCCAGAAGCATGCCAGAATGCTGTGTTTTCCACGGGAGTCACTGCGACCTTTAGGCCGCCCGTTACTGAATAGTGAGTTCCTAATCATATCTCTCTGCTCAATAACATTCTCTTTTAAATTAATAGCGTGATCATTCTGATCGTCTTCAGCGGCCTGCTGCCCTGTTTCAAGCAGGAATGTGCCAGGCAGTGATGTGTGATACTGATCCATGCAGCCATGCGTGAAGATGTAAAGAGATTTTTTCAGAGCCTTTGTGTAGGTTTGTTAAAAACCTCACATCTTGGCAAGAACTACAAATATTTCTACTTTCTTATTTTTGTTAGAAAGTTATGACTTTTACGACAAATTAAACTGCACATTTACTCATTTACCATTAGTAAATTGATCTGTCAAAGAAAGCAAAGAGGCTGGGCCTGATGTACAATGTTTGCATGATGTGTGAACTGAAGTAAGTGTGCCTGATGTTGGTAACTTGCTTTGGCTGCTAACATTTGCTTCATTCCTAGCTGCCTGCCTTGCCCCTATATGTTTCCCTCGTCTTCGTTGCAAAAAAAGTGTCACTCATAGTTGTTGAAATGTTTCTCATAATTATGCTGACATTATAAAAATGTCACACTTAGCAATCTGAAACCTTGGCAGCTATGTTATGTCCGGCCTGCTGTTGTTACCTGTACTTCCGGTGCCAGCTGCGCCCCTCCACGTGCACAAACCATGAGCTGAACATTGCAGGCATTGCCCTGCAACTGCAGAAACGTAGACATGGCCGCCAGAAGTACAGTGGGGTGTCGGAGAACATTCCATAAAGTATAGAACCCTGCGAATGCTGGTAATTTTTATGTTTTTATTTCTTTATTTAAAATTTTATACCACACGCAGGCGACGTTAAAGTACTGTACAGTTATTTTTTTACAAAAAAATGTGAGAAATGAGTCCAAATAATAAACATACATATTTACAAAGAAATGTTCAGGATGACGTCAGAGCATTTTGCAATCTGTACATACATATTCTGAGAAATGCATCCAAGTCATACAATCCATGTTAGCAAAGATGTGTTGTCTTTTATTGAACGTTAAGTCGTCAGTTTGTTCTTCACGCTACAATATTTGATTTAAGAATTGCACTGCATATGTGGCGGTGCAGGTGCTGGAGAGAGCTACAATTAAATGTCACAAACATAAGTGTTAGTATGGTGGCAGTCTGTGTGTTCTCCTTTGTACTGCCGGTCACCAGTGTATTTAACTGTGTAGCCTTGGACCGTGTCATGTATGTGCATGTAACTTGCATGATCGAAGTAACTATTAGCGGCAATACTACGTGTCTCTCGGTCCTTTTTCCCCAGCCCCCCCTTTTTGTGTGCTGCCCACCACTCTTTTGATGGATGACAAGTCTTCTCATTTGTTTTTCGTCAGCCAGATACAAATATCTGCAGCTTGTTACTTTAAGAAATGTTTGATTGGAACCTCATTGTTTTTGTTTAGGTAGTTCAGTGGGTTACAGACCCTGCTGCAAGGATCATTGCTGGGTCTTCAGAATTATAAGAATTGGGCTCACTTATCACATGGCATTTGTAGGAGAGTAGGGTCTGCTTCCTATGGTTACCCCCAATTTTTGCTGTGTTTCACTGGTTTTTCGACTTTAGACTGGCTGTGGCCCTGTTAATCAGGACCACAGCCTAGCTGTTCTCTCTCTAAATTGATACCATGTACTTTAGGTACATACCGGATTGGTTACCGGGTCACCCTTATGAGTCCTTGTATATGGTACCTTAGGTACCCAGGGCATAGGTACCCCAGAGGGCTACCAGGGGCTGAAGCATGTATTATGCCACCCCTGGTTAGCCTTCCAAAATGACACCACAGGTCTGCACTTGCAGCCTGGGTAAGGTGGTGTAAGCACCCCTTACTTAGATATAGTATACCTATATCTACCTTTACCTATAAGCACATATTAACCTATAAGTCACTCCTATGGCAGGCCTTGACAATCCTGAAGGCAGAGTGCTTGGTTTGGTGTGGGAGGGTGCCTTAGCATGAGCTGAGACCCTCTGCAGCTTTCAGAAATATCTCCTTACAGCTGTTCTATGATATGGCCATACCATATACTCTTAAGTGCATTATAATCCTCGCGGTTAAATGCTAACTTTGGTTTGGCTTTATCAAAACATGTTGTGTAAGGTGTAAAACGATTTGGAATACGAGCCCCCTCCCGTCAGTTCTGGCGGCGGGGGTAGCATTCCACCCTTCTAGAGGGAAAAGACATGTACACACTGGTATACCCGGTTAAAGTTAAACAGAGCCCCAGCATCACAGAATGGATGCGGCTGCCACAGACACGAGCCTGCCCTCCTGTTGTTGGATGAAACTCCGGCAGGGGAGGCCTGGACAATAGGTTTCCTGTCCAGGGAGGTGCCAGCACCTCCCCAGACAGGCTTTAGTGTATTGGGGCATCGTGAGTTGCATTCAGTGAATGCTTTTCCGACACTGCCTGGGGCACTCAAGGTGCTCCATGCATTTCCCAGTTCAAACCGGTTGCTGGGGTACTCAGCCCCAGCTCTGGCGCGAAACTGGACAAAGAGGAAGGGGTGTAACCACCCCCTCCCCAGGTACACCCATAGGTGGGACCTTAGAGTTAGCCCAACCCCTAAACTTAGTATAAGTATAGGAACCCAGTCCCTAGGACTTTAGATTACCCTGGACGAAACTCGGAAGTAGAAATCCTGGACCTTCGACATTTCCTTTCGACTGAAAGACTGAAGAATCTCCCTTGGGGTTAAGGAGTGACCCCCCTGTTCAAACAGGCACTAAAGAAGCATCTTTGTCGCTCTGCATTTTCGAGGCTCCTGCCGGATCCCAAGAATCTGCGACACAGGACACGGACTTCCAGACATCTCTGATACTGACACGAGTTCCCAGCAGAGCTGAGATCTGTAGCTGACACGAGAGACGTGGGACCAGAACTCCTGGACAACCTGCATTTTTGTGACTGCACCTACTTCCCGAAGTTTCCCGAAGTTGTGCATTGGGGTATTTGAAGCCCCTGCCTGAGCACCTTTTGCACTGAAGTACAGAGGCCGGCACTCCAAGAGTGACCCGTAAGTCCCCTTTCTTCACCGCAGCTCAAGGCTCCTTCTCGGTTCCTAGTCTGTTGGCTAGTGGACCCCCACAAAGGACAATCTTTTATTTCTTGAGCTTTCCTGGTTGCTCCAGACGTGCTCTGACTCCCCTCCAAACAATGAGTCCCTCAGACCTTGCTGGTCTGCCCCGAAGCCAATCTTGTCATTTTGAGTGGGTTGCTGTTGCCAAGGTTTGTTGGGACCAATCCAGATTCTGACGCTGCAGCACTCAACATGCTTTGTGGGACAGCTCGAATCCAGCTCCTGGTTGTCGTCAACGCCTCCTGGTCCTCGTGGCTGAAGAGTCAAGCTTCACCTCTTTCACCTGAAAACACCCGACATCGGCTGGCATCTTCCTGTCGCCATCCTGGTCACTGGCTAGTGAATCAGACTCTGTCCCCTCTGCTTTCAGGGTCTTCACATCTCCGATCCACCCTTGGATTCACCCAGACACTTTTCCTCTGGTCGCCTGTAGCATTTCTTCGCAGCTCTCCATTGGAATCGACGACGAAACCCGACACCAAAAGACACCAATGCACCAGACTTCCCTGGGTGAGGTAACACGAGTACTCCGGTGCTCCCGTGGGTCTTGACTCTCGAAGTGTCCTAGTCTAAAAGGGTTCCATCGTAGTTCACCTCTAAGTGCCCTTAATCTTTAAAATTGTAACTTGTTCGTTCTACATAGAAAACAATGGTGCTTCGCGGCTGTGTTTAGACACTGCACGCGTCCCCCGTGGGTCTCCTGTGTCCCTACCTTGGATGCTTCCTGGTTGCCCCAGCGGTTCTACAGGCCCTAGGCCTGACTTCTATCCCTCACGTGGTTCTTATACCACGATTTTAGTATATGGTTTGTGAGGCCCCTAGGGCATAACGTATACTGTGCAACTTATTGTATGCTAATTAAGTTCCCTGTATTGTACTTTTACCTCTGACCTCATAAAGAGACCAGAGGGGTTGTGTTTAGAATAAATACATATATATTTGATATATACCTTGTGCGGTGTACTTTCATTTGATCATTCAAGAGATTATAGACTGGTAAAACAACTTGCTTAACTCGTCTCTAAGTCTTAGCCTGAAGGCTGCTCTCCACAGCTACCACTAGGATACCTTTCTATAAGATTGACTTTAAACCTACCATCAATAAGGGTTGTTTGGACTGGTGCAAAGTGCCCACTAGAATAGTGGACATCATATGCCAGGCCAACTTCTCACAGCATTCAAGAAATGCATTTACGCCCCACTACTTTAAAATGTCCCCAGCCACCACTGGTATACATGACAACTGTCTAGCCCTCTTAGTTCACTAATGTTTCATGTTTAAAAACTATCAGGGCTTGGCTCGTACAGGAGCTGTACGAGCCAAGCCAGAGCCTTGGCTTCGCTCTGGCTCTGCTCTCCCGGTTAATTTGTTGCGTCTCCCACCTCTATCCCTCTCACATTTGCTACTAAAACGTAGCTCCGTATATTGAGATCGTCACATGTGGTTGTGATCTCTGGACAGAAAAGATAGGAATGGTAGAGGCAGAGGTCTCCGCACATAGGATGTCACGGGGGGAATGCAGCAGGACACTAGGGCCCTGCATGGATGGCAATGGACACCGGATACTGGTTCCGGTCAGCGGGGAGAGGAGTAGGACGCTGGTACTTACTACGGGGGATTTGTGAGGGCAATAAGTTTGACAAAGAGCTTCCGAGAACCGCGCACCACATCTGCCACCCTCAAGAAGAACAAAGCATTCTTTCTACTACCTGCCTGGCCCCGTGTGTTCCTTGGGCTGTGGGGGCTACGCAATGCTACATAGTGTAGTGAATAGCATTTTGTAGTATGTGAGTAGTATTATTGCTTTAAGTACTACAATATGCAGTCTGTGAATAGGTCCCGTTAGGTTTTTGAAAGAACAGACACTGAAGAAAGAGACCTCAGATTTTGGGTGTCATTTCACAACACATAAAAGATCAGGCTCTCATCAATAATGCTATGTTGTGGCAGGATTCTTTGCCAGCGTGTGTTTTATTCTGTGGGTGAGGCATAACCAACCAGGATTGGGTTGCTCAGTTATTCCTGTGCTGGCTTCCTATACTCATTATTGTATTTGTTATGTATTTTATTTCCTACTTTCACCTACAATGGATTCCAATGCATGAACTCGGCTTGAAAAATGACAGGAGCTATTTCAGTCAGAGAGCAAGGAGGAAACGAAGGGGAATACGATTTCCCTCACAATGTGGTTTTCCACGAGAAAATGCAAATTATTCGAAGAAATAGGAGAGTAGGACAGACTCCAAATGCAGCAACATCTGCGGATGGCGCATTATTCTCAAGGCGTTTCGAAGACGCAATGACCCTGCTCAGGAAGCACGTGAAGCATGACGGGAGACACGAGCGCCTGAGTATGCAACCCCTGCTGGCTGGAGGCAGCCAAGCCCAGCCCTTAGCCGGATGTCTGCGATATCAAGACACACTACATTGGGCCTTGCTGCGGCATATGGTGTAAATTATAATCTGCAGTGAGTTGTGACATAGTGCCTGGCATTCTGTGAATGACTGATTGATGTCCGAGAGTAAACCTGCTTCCGGGTATCTGCGTCTGCTATTCCTCTGGAACGCGTCACACGGCGTAGCAACGAGGCTTTTGAGAATGTGAAATCACGGGTGTCTCTCCAGTCCAAAAATATATTTAAATGGAATACAAAAGAGTTTCGAAATTCGCTGACTGCCGTCCCCATTGTCTCCATTGCATATGGTCAATAGAGATTTCCCCGCTCAGTTGCTCTGCTTTTTATTACTCCTGTTCATCACACCGATTGTTGTCAACACGTGTAACAAAAACATACATGCAGAAATAGGGTGACCAGATTTTGAAAAACAAAATTCAGGACAATTACTAAATATGGAAGGATTACAATTTGACATTAGCACGGAATTACTTAAATGACAGCACTCATCATTACAGAAACACAGTCGAGGCACTAAGGGGCTAAATTAAATGACACTTTTGTAGCGGTCTGTGGTGGGTGTGGTGCCGGGCTCTGACATGGGGCAGGGTGGGGGGGTATTAAACTACCGGTTAAAGGTAAGCAAACATAAATAAATAAAACAAATTTAGTTGCGCGCGTTGCATAGCCAAATGCGGTGCAGCGCGCGCAACAAAATTAGTTTTATTTATTTACATGTTTATTTACTTCTAATCGGCCGTAATCCATAGTTTACTTCACCCCACCCTGCCCCACGTCAGCGCCCGGCAGCACTCCCACCACGGGCCACTACTGCTTTTAAACCCAGCCTCCTTGTGCTATTTTATTTGCTTTCTTTTAAGCGCCCCTAGCTTCTCCTACCGTGGAAAACATAAAATTGTGCCTTCCCCTGTTTACAGTTGACCTTTTTTTTAAAACGGGACTTGTGTACAGAGGTGCAACTAGACCTGAACTTCGGGGGCGGGGAGGGCCCTAACACTGGTCTCACACCATGCAATATTTTTTGGGGCGCCCCTCCCCCATTTCCTCCTTTTCCATGAATTCCCCCAGTACCACTCACCAACAATGGACCTCATCTCTCTATAGCACCTTTCTGAAAAACATTTCATTTTTTATAGCGCTACCCATAGTACACTCATTTCTGTGATCTGCATGGTACACGTTGTTTGTAGCAGGCACATTAATCCTCTGCACTGTGTGGGTGGCAGGAGTGCCCATGTGAGTGCACAGTGAGCGATGCAACAGTATGAGAGTAGGGTAAGAGGAGTGACTGCAGGGTGAGTGAGGTGAACATATGGTGCGGATGCAAGTGCAGAGTGGGATGAATGAATGCATGGTTAGTGATGGGCTTGTTTGAGTGAGATTGCAGATTGAGCAGTGAGGGGGACAGGTGGGTAAAGTGTCACATGAGTGTGGGTGAGTAGTGTGTTCCTGTGACTACAGGTACAGGGTGAAAAGCGCAAGTGCATTGTAAGTGCAGAGTGATCGCTGTGAGGGTAGGGTGAGCGAGTGAATGGTATGAGTGCATGGTGATCAGTGTGAGTGCATTATGATCGCTGTGAGTGCAGGGTGAGCGTGAAAGTGAAGGGCGAGAAGGAGGAGCGAGTTGCCTGAATTCAGGTTGCATTCCCAGACACTTGAGGTAACTCTGCATGCTATTGACAGTGGCATAGAGTTTCAGATATAAGTTAAACTATTGCTATTATGCAGGGCTTTAAGCGGGATGAAAAAAGTGGGGAGTGTTGGAAGCTGGGACTTGATGTGCCCTGGGTCCCTGCAAATCAGGTTCCCAGGGCGTGTTCTTTTCCAAAACTGTAGCTTTGTACTCCCAATTGGCACCTCTCTGGCCACATGTAAGTCCATTGTAAAAGGTACCATGGGTACCACAGGCACTGTGACCAGGGAAGGCCTCTAAGTGCTGCAGCACATATTGTGTCACCTTTAGAGGGCCGGTACCTTAACACATACACTGCCATTGCAGGCTGCTTGTTTTAGTGCAGAGAAAAGTAAAAAGTCGACATGGCACACATTCCTGTGTGCCATGACTGCAACCCACTGCCTATGGTATAGGTAATACTCCCCTCTAGCTGAGTGCACAATACCACTGGCGAAGGTACAGTTGCATGAGCACTGTACCCCTACAGTGTCTAAGTCCACTTTAAGACTTTGTAAGTGCAGTAAAGCCATAAAGAGTATATGGTCTGGAGGTTTGTCATTACGAACTCCAAAGCACCATAATGGCATTACTAAATTCTGGTAGCAAACTTCTCAGCATAATAAACCCACACTGGTGCCAGTGTGGGATTTTTTATACAATGCACTCAGAGGGCATCTTAGAGATGCCACCTGAAAAATGACCAGCCTCTGGTGGATTCCCTGACTGGTATACACCAGCCGGCCACCATGAGACATGTTTCTGGACCCCTGTGGTTGGAGCCTTTGCTCCTTCAGCCCAGAAACAAAGCCTTTCCTGGGCGGAGGTGGTCACACCTCCCCAGGCCAGGAAGAGCCATCTGTGGCAGGGGAGATTTAAGGGCCTTGCTGCCTTTATAATGCGACCCCCAGACTCTCCTGCTATCAGGAACAGGCCCCCTTCCTGTCTCCCCTCCTTTTCGGCGGGAAGACAGGTGGGAACAATTAGCACAGCCCAGAAGGTGTCCCCACCTCTGCCAATACCACCCCTAGGGTTGGGGAGGCAAGGTGTAGCCCCCCTCTTCAGTGCTCGCCATCTTGCAGATGGCAGGCACTTTCCAATCAGAATTAGGGATTGTGCCCACTCCCCCATGTGGGGAGAACACACCAAGGGTGTAGTCACCCTAAGGTCAGTAGCCCATTCGCTACTGGCTTTGAGACCCCTAAAATGTTCCCTAAATTCAGTATTTAGGGGGCACCCCTGAACCAAGAAGATAGATTCCCACAACCTAAGAAGAAGAAGTTCGAAAGAAGACACCCAGCAGATGAGACTGCAAAGAAGAACTGACTTGGCCCCAGGCCTTCCAGCCTGTCTGGAATTTCCAGTGATCCTGCGCCAAAAGTCGCCTTGTCCTGCAGCCAGTGACCTCTAGAACCCCTGGGAGGACTGACTGCCTTCAACAAATACCCGATCTCCTGTGAACAGCAACTCTGTTCAAAAGAAACTCCCAAGACAGACTCTGAGCCTGCAGAGGACTAAGAAACCCGACGCCTGCAACCACCACTGCAGCCGACGCCTATGGCCTGAATCTGGGTGGTCGACTGGTCCCAGCGAGGTCCCCCAGAGTCTGAGTCCACTGTGGGTTGACCCTTCCAGGACTCCCCGATGTCACCTGCAGCCTCTACACAGAGACCCCCCACAACCGCAAGTGGCCTGGTAAGGTGAAATCTGACCTCAAAAGACACCCCTGCATCCAGCTGCCCTGCACCCTGGAGAAGAGAACCCAAGGTGCATCTACGTCCCCAAGCCCTCCAACTTAACTTCCCAGTTGTTAGTTCCTCCCAGAAGTCTTCCTGGACCGAGCCTGCAGCTAAAAACCAAAACCGGAATCCCCATTGAAAACAACAGGGCACCTGACGCCAAAACACCACCCTGCACCTGGATGCCCCTGTGCTGCTGTGGTTGCTTGTTGCATGCTAACCCGGCCCCCTCTTTGCCTGAGCCTAACACTAGGAGCTTTGTTCGCACAACCTTGTGGCCTGCTTGTGAGCAGCCACCAACTGGAGGCCCCCTATCCCCCATTGTATAGCATTGGGCCTCAGCACTCTGCACCCGGCCGCCCTAGTGCCGCCGAGGGTGTTCTGAGAGTACATCCTCGACCCTTGGAGAACCCTGGTTTTAACCCCAGCATACCAACTCCCACAAACCAGTACTTACCTGCAAACTGATAACTTAATTTCCTCCCATAGGATTGCATTGACTGTTTTTCCTTGAAAATTCTTCTGCGTGTGGAGTTGGTTTGTATGAAACATTGAAAAACTGCATAGGTGTAAAAATTGAATTACTTAACTTTTGTCTAGGAAATGTCTCAGTGTGCTATCTAGGCATATCACACTTATTAGCAAAAATAACTGAAAAAATAATCTAAAAAGTAACGTGCACAGTAATCTGAAAGTAATTTCGAACTGTTTACTTAACTGTAAATCAACCAACTGCATTCGAACCTGCATTCAACTGTAAATCACAGCATCAGATTTATTCACTTACCTGCACCAGGTCTGGCTTGGTTTAAAAAAAGTAAATAATAATGTTATACAAACAAATTGGTCTGAGTTCAGTCTTTGAGCGTGTGACATCATTTCTTGCCTGAGTGTGTACAATAAATGCTTAACACTACCTTCTGATTAAGCCTTACTGCTCGCCCACACTACCACAAATAGAGAGTAAGGTGCTATCTTCTTTTACCTCTGCCTACCTTTGGGGTTTGACTGGACTCTGTGCTCATCATACCTCATTTGGTATAGTATATACAGAGCCAGCTTCCTACAGGGGGTCTCCCAAAGGGGCAATATAATTAAGGGCATGGTTTAAAACATTTATGCTAAAAATCGGTGCTCAGCATAATGTGCCGCCCGACTGGTATTCTGCTGCTGCTGTTATTGCCTTCACATTAGTAACATTACACCTACAACAAGCCAGGATTATTGGCTGTATCAATGCTTGTTAGTTGCATAATATGAATATACTACATGCATACATACAACTATGGCTTCGTTGTATATAATATTGAAAATGCTTTAGTTCTTGTGCAAGATGTTGTGGTGTAAGGACTAGGGATGCCAACTTTGGAGTTGAGAAAGCTGGTTTGATTCTCAGCGTTGGCTCAATATCCTGTGTTTCTGGGCAAATCACTTAATCATCCCTGCCTACCAAACAATAAATGAAGGTGTCCTTGTTAGTGCTCATGTAAAGCACTTCAAGTTTAGCAATACAGAACTGCAAAAAAATAAAGTTACACCAAAACAGTGAACTTGCTGCAGAGTTAAGAGAGTTAAGATTTATTTTTCCAGTCTGAGTGTGAGGGTGAAAATGGAGAGCCTGATAGGGACATGTCTTGGTGCCTGCTTTTGCGAACTGCTGGTGCTGAGCACCGGCAGGACCCAGCCCACTTAAAGCCCTGCTATTATGGCATTATTCAGGGATCGAGGGTGAGGAAATTATGTGTTGATCCTGCAAAAAACTTCCAGTCTTATGATTAAGGTTGAGCCCGTAATAAATCCTTTGTTCCACCAACGCCAGTGGCAGTACCAAGTCTCGGAGACTACATCCCCATCACGCTACGCGCCTGGAAGCACCTACGCCAGTCCTCTCATGCCGGGGGCGCATAAAAGCATCAGGGTCAAAAAAGTTACATCAGTGGAACCCCATGCGCAGATATAGCTTAATAAAAAAGGAGGGAAAGATCTGATAGTAGTAAAGTTTTATAATAATGTTTTTGATTCCACACGTACCAACGTGGTAACAGCCCTTGACCAGGCCCTTGAAACATTTTTAGCTCCAATGTGCACCGATTACGTATTGTTATGGGCAGGAGACTTCAACATACAGGCATTTGATATGCCTAATAACCAGGTATGCAGCCAGACTCATGTGGATGGTGAGGGAGATGATCATTTTTGCCAAAATGAGTATGGAGAAGCACTAAATTGGATGATCTCAAAATATGATTTTCATCTACTCAGGGGGAGCTTTGGACCCAAAGGGGATCTACTCCAAACCTTTACAGGGAGAAATATGTATTCTACCGTTGATCATATACTAGTGTCTGTCCCTGCTATATGCAGGTGTGGCAACCCTAGAGTTGTTCCCTCTATATTTAGTGACCACGACTTACTCACTCTATCTTTTTTCTTCTGGGGTCCAAGAAGCGAAGTATATGACTTAGCTATTTATATCAACCATTTTAGGACAAATGGTATTAGAATAAAGTGGACAGGTGTCGACCCATGCCTGATTTTGCAGCAAATAATAATAACTAACCAGCGGGAAATAGCTTATTGTCTTCAGGATGAGATCTCTCCAAATACAGAAATCACAAACTTCCACTGTATTAAAATATCTATTAAATCACTTCTAACCAGACAGATTTTTACACAGGGTAATTACAAAAACGGATGGTTCGACTGTTCTTGCACTAAAGCACTACAGGCGTTAAAGTATGCATTGTCTAAAACACTGCAAGATATATTGATTATTAAATTCCTACGACATGAGTACAAATTAGCCATAGCTGCCCGAAAAAAGAAATTACAGGAAGAAGCGTGGGAAAGTCTGACTATCTCTGCAAAAACGAGGAATAATAAACTCTTCTGGGATACAGTAAATGCACCCTTCTTAAAGAATGATGTAATCCCAGAGTTTTGCTCCTTTATCCCCTCAGACAAATGGGTGACACTTTTCACTAGGATTTTTAGTAATAATGGGGAGTCCTTCTGGGGATTTGACCTGGAGCCATGTGAAGCGAGGCCTCCTCCCCTGAACATTACTATAAGAAGTTCTCCAGGCCATCCAGGAGAGTGCTGGGGGACGGGCACCAGGCCCTGATGGTTTCCCAGTGGATGTTTTTAAATCTTTGTCTAAACTATGGGGACCTATTTTAACTAGAGTGTTCAATTCAGCTGCAACCGACACAATACCTCAGACATGGGGCGAATCCATTATTGTCCCCATATACAAGAAATGAGACAAAACAGATCCTAAAAAGTACCGCCCCATTTCACTCCTAGATATTGCTTTGAAAGTTATGAGTAGGGTTCTACTAATGAGATTGGAGGAATGGGTGCAGGAGTATTCTATCCTAACCCCTGTGCAGTATGGGTTTAGGAAACGTCTTGGGACAATTGAAAAATGAATTAACTTAGAGCTACTTATTGGCAAGTACATCAGGGCAAATGCAGGTACCTTGTATTTATGTTTTGCCGATTTGAGTAGTGCATTTGATTTAGTTGACCATAATCTACCCTGGCATACTCTGACCTCCATGGGAGCCCTTAGGGCGATTGTTGGCTTCCTTTCCCATCTATATGAGAGCTTAACTAGCCAAGTTTGCTTCGGTCCCCAGGGTGAATGTTCATCTAAATTTACAGTAGTGCGGGGCATACGTCAATAATGCGTGTTAGCACCAATCCTATTCTCCCTTTTCATTAATGGGGTAGAGAATCACTTGCAATCAATAGAGGCTAATGCCCAGAGGATGGCTGGTCATCCAATACCCATATTGTTATATGCAGACAACACAGTACTATTAGCACAGACCCCGTTACATCTCCAAAGATTGATGAATGATTTCTCAGATTTTATGACACAAAGGAGAATGGTATTTAACGAATCGAAAACATTCACCATGATTTGCAGGGCCAAACAGAAACCTTGTAAAACCTGTTTATTGACAGCACCCCAATACACACAATGAACCCCTTTTGCTACCTTGGTATTTTATTTTCGGGAAATGGTACATGAACCCAACATATTCTAAATACAAGAGCAAAAATGGGCAGGGTCAATCAAGGGATTTTTAAATTCTCTTCCAAACTAGGAAATTGACCAATCAATGAAATGGTAACCATTTATAAAGCTAAAGGAGTAAGCACAGCCCTCTATGGGGCAGGTCTTTGGGGTTACACAATAGCTCGGCCCTGCAAAAAGAAGAAAATTGTTTTTTAAAACACCTTTTGTATTTACCACCGTCTGTATTGTCGTGTATTTCTATAGGTTCTGAATCGATCCCCCTATTCCTGACCCTATTCTGGTTAAACTACCTAGCTAGTTAACTAACAGTCAGCCCATGAGGCAAGAAATTCCCCATGATGCAGATACCGTTATCTGACGCAGTCACACTACGGCACAGGAACGTGTTATCTGATTAGGTCATAACGCTTGAGATCTAATTAGACAAGCGATATTCCTCCAGCCCCTGATAAGGCATACGACGTTCTCATAACAAATCAAACCTATGACAACCTGGATAATCCGTGCGGCCATTGTTTTGATTTCACAGAGAACTTTAGTGAAGAATGTGCTAACGAGCAAGTCGTATGACATCTTTATTGACGTACCTATGTCCATCCTTACGTCAATCCCGGCACCTTTAAGGTATAAATATTGCCGATCTTGCCCTATGCAAAACACACGCGTGGTGACAAGACGGAGCAGCCCTACTTGCCGAAGCCAAGAGCAGAAGCAGACCCCGCAGGCAGCAGCCCCGCCTTCCTGACGCGCTGAGAGACGCGCTGCTATCTCAAGCCGAGAGACCCAGCACCGGCGCTTCCGGGTAGCCCTCGCAGGCAGCCTGGAATATCGAGAGCAGAGAAAGAGATACCATTCCTCATTCATCCTAAATTCCAGGTACAGAACTGAATAACCCCTCCTAGAGAATTCTTTAGTTATCCACTTGGCAAAAACAAACTTAACTTAAACTGTAACTTTCTATTCCCGCCCACGCATTAGACTTAGGTCAGGTACACGGGGTAGGCGTATTTAGAAACACCAGTTGAGTACGTTTAGTCAAATGTATATGTGTATGTAAATATATTTTAATCATTTTAAACATCATATGGCTCAGAAACCATATCAATGTTTTTACAGTATTATTTTATACTATTGCTTCTAATGTATGCACTTTACTTAACTATAAGTATCGCAATAATATCGATCCATTTCTCTTGTACGAGAAAAGAGACTGATCAATAAATAACACCTTTTATTGAACACGCCCGTCTCTTCCTTTTCTCTACATTCTGATGAGACTAAGAATGCACGTACTGACTGAGTAAAATAATTGCCTTGTGCTCACACGACTCTCGAGATTGACTCTTGATTAGGGGAGAGCAAAGTTGTCATGTTCTATGGTTGTCAGAAACTAAATCCCTTCTTGTCTAATCAGGGAAGTTAACCCTTCCTTGAACATTCGAGAAAGTTTCTAGCGAACTCTGAGCTTAGCTGGCAAACCCAAAAATTAAGTCTAGTATCGACAGTAGTAGACCTAGTTAACGTCTGGCCTAGGCCTTTACTGCTGTAGGTACTATTCCAATGCGCAGAGCCTATTGGGAAAATAGGAACTACACTACATGGCGCCCAACGCGTTTGGAAAGGGCGATAAAACTAACGTAAGACATTTAGAGTAACTCAGTCGTGCTTTCTCACTCAGACCCCTTTTCCCAAATACTCCAAAGACGTCTGGAGTGGGTGAAAGGTTATTATATCCTCCAAAACCTCGCAGGAGGGAACTCCTATGTACGGTTCTTGGTCTAGTCAACGTTGAAGGATAAAACAGTTCCAGAATATTGTGCATCTAATCTCTGTTTCCATAAAGAAACCTGATCTGCAAATAAAAATAATACCATCCTGTCAGTAAAATGGGAGACAGTGATGGAGAAAGAGAGGCAATTAGATTAGCTACTGTAATAGCAGATGCTGATGCTACCATGCAAGCAGCAGACCCGGATATAATACTCATCCAGGTCGCCAAAAGGAGATCTATAACCTTAAAACTTATAGAAAATGGACTGACACCTAGAGGTGGCACAGTCATATTCGTAATTGAGGCACACGAATATCGGCAGACAGAGGTATACTATACATGGATACATTTTCCTGCAGCAAATGCTGTAACAAAGTACTTCCACTATTACAAAGTAGAGGAACCTCCTGAAACGTACACTCCTTTCGAGGAGGTGGAAGTACCACTCAAATTCCAAGAGCATTTGCTCTTATTTGATGGCGCCCTAAAACATAATAATCACATTACAAGGCTCGGTCCTTTAGGAAGACCAGGAGCAACGTGGCCGGTCTTAGCCGGATACACACCACATCCAGACATCGACGAGATGACTGCACCAGAGCTATTAATACAGCTAAAACAACTACTAAAAATTCACAGACAATTAGTTCAGTATGTAATGCGGACTTCTACAATTCAGCCAGCGATTAAACTACCACAGCTTACCTCTCACCAGGGGAACACAAATAAAATTACACCACAGAACATCCAATCCTGCCTAGGTAAGGTTCCAGCTAAAAGGGAACAGATACCATTCTGGTTGGCACAGAAAATCACCCAAATAGAGGCGGTGTTTCCTGACACCACCCCGCTAGAGAAACACAGGATTCTGACTATATGTCTCCCAATGGGAATCGCACCACACATTGAGGACTGTGACACTTGGGGTACAGTCTTTGCTTCCATCTACACAAAAACGCACGGTGTTCCATCCATTTCGGTAATACCAGATGTGCTAAAACAAATTCAAGATGAATATGGTCCAGAACCTGCTTTAACTCTTGGTATGAAATTACTGAAAGACTTCAAGCAGGTCTCGGCTATATTACTAGCCAACATAAAGGGTGAAGCAGCAAACGTGGCGATCCGCCAGAGGTTAAAAGAGACAGATATAGCAGACCAACCAGCTGAAATTGCCAGAATCATAGAAAAATCCTATGAAGAACTAGGCAGAGATAGTCTAGGTGGAATACCAGTAAAACCGCAACTGACTACAAGTCCAGAAAAAATGTTTTTTAATAATAATAATAATTCACCAAAAAAGAACTGGGATGGGAACAAACAATCCAATCCTAAAGAAAAGAAATTCCAGTCCAGAGGAAGGTCTCCTAGGCGAAGAGAGAAATCTCCAAACCCGAGACAAAGGTCACCTCAGAGTGAACCCTCTGGGAATAGATATAACCTTAGAAATAGGGATAATATTAAAAAACCTGATAGATATCAAGACATTGATACACGTCCCTCTCAATCTTTTCAGAATTCCTTGCAGAAATCGGAAAGAAGAGGACGATCAGAAGAGCACGCCAAGTCCAAAGACAAGGAACCTGCTCAACTGAAAAAGAAATCACAATTTCCAAAAAAGAAGGTAGCCAGTATCAAGGTAGTTAACAATGCCGAGAATACTGAGGACACAACTGAAAAACGGAGAGTGGGCTCAGACAATGCTAGACAGCGCAGCAGAGGTGAGCATAGCTCGCAAAGTCCTTATGAATCATCTGGAGACAGTGGACACGAATGAATACCTTCAAGTGGAAACTGCAGATACCAGAGTTAGCAAGCCCCACAAAATATACGAGATAACATTACGTATAGAGGGAGATAAGACTAGGAAAATAAAGGGACTATTTTGGGATAACCTATCCAAGGGCTATGACATCCTTCTAGCTGAAAAAGACTGGCCACCGGAGTTTGTCAGGGAGTGCCCTCATGGCGAAGAAGTAATTATGCCTGCCTTCTCGAATCAAATACCGATTCATAAAAAATACACACTTGCTAGAAAGTGGGCAGTGGCCTTAGCACCTGCTTTATATAAAAATCATGTAGGATGGGATGAGGATTCTCCTCCTCACAAAATCCAGTTAAAATCACAACCAACTGCACAAAGGCAGTACCCAATTAAGCAAGAAGCTAAAAAACAAGTAAATGAAATACTAGATCAGCTAGAATACCAAGGGGTGATTGAAACTTGCACCTCACAAATGAACAATCCTTTGTTTCCGGTCTCCAAACCAGACAATTCGTACCGTCTAGTTTTGGATTACCGACACCTTAACACATGTTGCAAAACTTTTGCAGTGCAAAACTCACACAGTGCTGCACTAATGAATAACATAGTGCGCAAAAAATACAAAACAACCTTGGACATCTCCAACGGATTCTTTTGTCAAAACATAGCACCAGAGAGCAGATATTTAACTGCATTCTCAGTAAATGGCACTCAAAAACAATTCTGTCGGTTAGCCCAGGGGTACAAGAATAGCCCGGGGGTATTCTCAGCGAGAGTAACAGAATTACTACAACAATATGATGATGAAGCATTATCTTATGTCGATGACATTTACTTAACAGATGATGACTTGGAGACTCACTTGAAAAGAGTGAACACCATAATACTTGGTTTCGCTGCAGAGGGTTACAAATTCAACTTCAAAAAGTCCAGAATTGCCCATCTGAAAATCCAGTACGGAGAATATGAATGATCAAGTATTGCCTGGTTGACAGTCTTTTAAGAACTAGAAGAATTAAAAAATCTAAAATATGAAAAGACGTATCCTCTGCCAATCGACATTCTGCCTCTACGACATTACGCCTGTGTAATCTATACAGACGGACATGCTCAACCCTCCGTTTGGGGAGAACATGCATACAATCCCACATGTGAGATTACAAAAGAAGTGTGGCACGGAGGTAAACTAAGACCTCTATTAACAAAATCACACTCAGTAGAAACTAATTCAGAACTGCAAACTGAAATATTAGCTTTGAAAATGGCGCTAGATAATGCGGATCGCGAATTCCCGACACTTATAGTGTCAGATTCATATTTCTGCGTCAAAGCATATAACAAGGATTTGCAGACATGGATTCAGAACGGTTACAAAGATGACACAGATGCACCAATAAAGCAGAGACTTCTCTGGGAACAAATAGCTCTTTTGAAGAAAGAACTACCAAAGACTCACGTGACTCACTCACTGAGTCATCAACGTGATGGCGTTCACGTTGTGGGGAATTCATTGGCTGAGACAGCCGCAGCGGCAGCCACTAAATCGGCTCCCGTAGATCGAAAAAAGCGTACATTAAAATACATTGACGGCGAAACATTGCTGGCGGTGAAAACGTCATCAAAAGGCGACTGCTCAGCGTTACCGATCAACTATCCACTCAATTATACATACATAATCGATGCAAACTCCGTCCCTTTTGCTCGAATCCCTGGAGTGGGGGATAGAGTGATTCCAAACATGGACAGGAGAAACTTGTTAATCGCAGACGCACACATGGGCGAGGGTCACAGACACCTTAAATTAAAAGATTCTCTGGAAGAATTACAATCACGGTACTGGTGGCCAGGCATGAGCCTGCACTACACCATGTTTGTAAAAAACTGCCCAAACTGCAACAGAGATCAAAGTGGGGAGAGAAGCAGTTTAATACCTCGTCGTATCAAGGCAGATAACATCTCCACTAAAAAGAATGGCTTGCGATTAACATATACAGGCTAGTTCCCACTTATAATGTAGATCCACAGCACTCGGCTGACGTCCGGACTGTTATACAAGATTTGCGAGTCTAAATGGCATATACGCTAAGAGCATGCTACGTTCGACCATTTTTTCTTTTTCTCAGGCAATCCAGCCTGGGGGAGGAAAGAATGGCCAAATGAGCACAGCCCAGCGGGAATCTTCTCACTTCCTTCCTGAGGGTATGGGATGGTGTAAAGAAAAAACCAAGACAGAAAGCAATCTATAATAGAAAGGATATTAGGTTCGGGAGCTGGGTGGGTCAAACATCTAATAAGTGTCCAACGTAGTCTAAATAACTTGCCAAGAAATTCTCTGAAGGGATTCAGTCCATACGAATTATTATTCGGAACTAGGATGTTGATCTCTGACCTTGATAGTCAGACTTCAGTGGTAACAGAAAAAACCTTTGATGTCAAAGACCGTTTGGCTATTTTGCAGGACTTAAACAAAACAAGAAAAGACCTGAGCAACATACAGTTGAAACAACAGCCAACAACCACTGAAGATTCACCACCTGTCCCAGCAAGACCTGTCTGGATTCCAAAAGTCGGGGATCTAGTCAGGGAAAAGATCGCGGTAAAGAAGGAATTTGGGCCTTCTTACAGAAAAGCAGTTCCTGTCTTGTCTGTCAACGGGACAAGATCAGTTGTACTACCGCCACTTGCTGGAAAAAAGGAGAACCGAGTTGTATCCATCGACCTGGTAAAACCACAACATGTGGCCGATAACAAACAGTAGGCCAAGTGGACTCCCAATAAGTAGCAGAACACCAAGGTTTGCTACCAGTACAGAGGTCCTATCAAAGAGGCTCATCACATTCGAAACGCCTATAGAAGAACAACAAGGACTATGCAACAATGCAATAGAACTTAGACCTCTGAAAACCCAAATAAAGACATTTAGTAGAGACACACCAATCTATACAGAAGTACCAAGTGAAAATGCAAGAAACAAAAATCCTGAACCAATTGGAACAATTGACAGAACTGCATCCGGTTACTTCATCAACTTCGATGATTCCTCTGACGGTTTCAGCGAACAAAAGACACAGCCATCATCAAAATCCTTTAAAGACAAAGCGAAGGAACTTTTGAAACAACTAAAAGAAACATATCTGATTTCTCCATGGATTGAATTTTGGGTGGGTTTTGGTGCATTTATCCTCATACTTTGGCTCATCATGGTATTTACTTTGGGACGCTTCATTGAGGGAAAATATGCTAAAATGGACACAGCAAGTCAGAACATCAACTTGGTCCTCAAACCACACACATCTTCACACATCGAGAAACGAGAACTTTCTTCAGAACTTTCTTCAGCCAACTTCACAGCAATTCCAATACCTGGTGGGGTAGCCTGGGACAACACTGACTATGAAATTTATGGTCCGGTCGAGATCCTGAAATATCCACACCAAATCAAGATCTCTTTGAGTGACTTTGCAAAACCAAACTCATTTGCTGATGATTGGGACTTTGAAAGTATTAACAATATGATGTCTGACTTAGTAATGTCTGCTAAATTTACAAAACATGATTATTTGCAGGGTTCTACAAATTATGATAGTATGTATTGCTATAACCACTATGGTAACCATTTCTTGCATAAATCTGCACAACCTAGAAATGTTTTAAATTATAATCAATGGGAACATTGTGCTACACCTCCAAAAGGGAGCTCTAGAACCGTATATGACAAATATTCATATTTTTCAGGTTTTAACATAACTAATGCTGAAACATTTTATTACAAATTGTCAAACAAGACAGGGATGAAAACCATGATAACCAACACAAAATTGATATATTCGGATTCTTTCTTTGAAAAAATGAATACTTTTGGATTTGATTATTGGGACAAACATGTTGATTTGAAAAGTGTTTGGGGTACAAAAGAATGGCAAGTACAGGGTATAGAAGCCTTGTTTAGAGCCTGCATGATCCCAGAACAAATGATATTTTTAAATGACACCGTTCAACAAACCACCTGTCTTGGCTTAGCCAAAATCAAAGATTTAAATAACCTATCTATTCCAAAGCCAACAATGTTTAGCAATAACTCTGATACAGATGAAGGAATAGACATAAACCATATACTTAACCAAAACAGAACACATCCTGATTGGAAACAATGGTTGATCTGGCCCACAGATACAAATAACTGTCAAGATAGATTCCTGAATAAAACACAGGGTTTCAAAATGACCAGGCCAGACCCTAGATATCCCCAAAGACATCACCCAGGGATAATAACAACCTACAGTGTGGGCAAATTATGCCTTCAATGGCTACAAACTTCCACACTGCCTGAAATTAAGCAACACCTAACTTTACTTACTAATGGTGCTGACTTGCGTGATTTCATACTGGGACCACGCAAACAGCGTCATAAGCGTTTCATAGCAGCCTCTGTATATGCAGCATACAATGAGGCCTGGAAGGTTACTCAAATTGAGACAGCAGAAAGAATACGGGAAATTGACCGTATTAATTTGGAAAAATCACTTTCTGTAGTGGACAATGGGTTAATGACTCTGTCCTCCAGAATTTTTTCATTGGACAGCATTGTGTCTTCAGCAATCGATATATTATCGCAAGACTTACTATTATTACAACATGGTCAGTCACAATTGCGTTCTATTGTACAGCTTGGTTGGACGTTACAAAATCTGCGTTCAGGCTATGTGCCTTGGCGTTTAATCAACACAACGTCACTATTCCAAATCTTTAACCTTACTGATAGACAAATCGGTATGGCGCAGAAGGGTGCTGATTATACAATCTTGAGCATTGAAAAACTAGAAAGATTACCAATGACAATGTCAGAACGACCTGTCAGTGAATGGATAATACACGGAATCATAAATATTCCAATCTCAACCTTCAGGTTTCAATACTGCCAAAAATATATACAGGCTGGCATGTACGAGAAGTTGGGAAAAGGGTACCTTAAAACAACTTGGAACCTGCCCTATTCACATGCATGTGTCAGTAACAAAGGACAGAAAGTGTTTCTTAGTGGCAACAATTGTGCTATGTCACTGAGCGGCACGCTTCTGTGTAACGGTATTAGTTTGCACGGAGCCTGTGAAGGGAATTCATACAACCTTTCATGTCACCAGCAAGGCGCACCTGCAACTGAAATAGAACCATTCTTTCAAAGACTCTATAATGGGAGTTACATTCTTATTGTAGACCGCAGATGCTGTAGTCTTATGCCCGGGACTCCTTATCTCGTCACTACGACGGCGAAGGTCAAGTGCTGTGGACGTTCTTTGTTCCCCAGCTCCTTTCCAGACAGGGAGGCAAGGGCATGGCCCGGTCTGAAAATTACTTCTATTCGAATAGACACTTTAAGCAGAATGAAAACAGTGCTTCTTCAGACGCCTACAAGGCTCACGTCATCTAAAGAAACGTATGATCTACAAGTCGCAAGGACGACTGCAGAGATACATACATTATTATCAACCAATTCCCCCGTACATTTCGCGGAAATCCTGAGCGAAATCTTAAATATTTCTGATACCACAGGGGTCTCAAAGGTATTTAAGACAGTATTTTCGATGGCATTAACACCATTCAAAGCCATACTGGGTATTTTTCCAGACTTCGTCCATTCGATTTTTGGCGGACTTCCCCTGATCCTAGGACTAATTGCAGGAATCCTATTCCTAGTCCTTATTTTTCGTTATGGCAACCCATGTCACAGAACAAAATCTCACGACAATGGAAGATACGATCCTAGCCATTGGATACCGGGACCGGATATCAAAAATCCTGGGACTCTCCCGGCTTAGAGACCTAAACATGACTTGGTTTCTATCATTTCGACCAATGTGGCAAAGGTGTGTTTTACCTGTACTAAGGTGTCTGCTATGCGGAGAAGAATGCGTGTTAGACACCTGTCTGACGCTACAATCGGATGCGCCAGTGGATGCAGATACACTGTTGGTTCCTACCAAGGTTCACGCACTGTGCTACCCTCAAAGGCTGCCAATTCTGATGACGGCATTCCTGGAATCTTCACCACTGCGATTGAAGAGTAGTGAAGTTCAAGATGAAAGCAGCATCGAACAGGTACGACCTTCTGTCAGCAATGCAAATCAGAATGTCAATGGAGACAATCATGCGCATGAATGCATGGTTACCCCTATTTCCGACTTAGTGGAACTTTCCCATGAAGCTGTTGACAGTTTTTTCGAAAGCCTGAATGATATGATGTTCTCTCCGGAACAGAAATAGAGACTTTTGAGTAAACTCGCACACGGCGTTCCCTGAATTCGGCCTTCAACTTTAAAAATAAAGTCACATGAACAATTACAATCCAGTTCACGGACAGCAACTTTTTTCAGCAAGCCCCTAAAATATTTTTCTATATATTTTTTCCCGGGACACTGATCTTCTGCTTAAAGTAAGAAACTATTCCTAGAGAACTAAGATTTCTATTTTTTTAGATTCTTTATAGACTTTATATAGACTTTAGCTGCCCACTGGTATGTTCACAATATATTTTATGTGATGAAATGGTTTCGACTTTTTTTCTGTATAGCCATATTAAGAGCCATTTCATGTGTATTTATCATATACCAACAAACAATAATGCATAACAATGCGTGTTTATTTTTGCATTTGATTCATAGCTTAAGTGCATACGATATATATGACTGCAATTTTTCAGTATATTTGAAAATTTCAAAATGCATTTATGTATTTTGGGGTGGTAAGGTATACACTATACTCTATAGTATGTTGTACTATGTTATACTATGCATAGATTAGTAGATATGACCATAGTTAGCGTGGAGTGGGTGTCGTGTATTTCTATAGGTTCTGAATCGATCCCCCTATTCCTGACCCTATTCTGGTTAAACTACCTAGCTAGTTAACTAACAGTCAGCCCATGAGGCAACAAATTCCCCATGATGCAGATACCGTTATCTGACGCAGTCACACTACGGCACAGGAACGTGTTATCTGATTAGGTCATAACGCTTGAGATCTAATTAGACAAGCGATATTCCTCCAGCCCCTGATAAGGCATACGACGTTCTCATAACAAATCAAACCTATGACAACCTGGATAATCCGTGCGGCCATTGTTTTGATTTCACAGAGAACTTTAGTAAAGAATGTGCTAACGAGCAAGTCGTATGACATCTTTATTGACGTACCTATGTCCATCCTTACGTCAATCCCGGCACCTTTAAGGTATAAATATTGCCGATCTTGCCCTATGCAAAACACACGCGTGGTGACAAGACGGAGCAGCCCTACTTGCCGAAGCCAAGAGCAGAAGCAGACCCCGCAGGCAGCAGCCCCGCCTTCCTGACGCGCTGAGAGACGCGCTGCTATCTCAAGCCGAGAGACCCAGCACCGGCGCTTCCGGGTAGCCCTCGCAGGCAGCCTGGAATATCGAGAGCAGAGAAAGAGATACCATTCCTCATTCATCCTAAATTCCAGGTACAGAACTGAATAACCCCTCCTAGAGAATTCTTTAGTTATCCACTTGGCAAAAACAAACTTAACTTAAACTGTAACTTTCTATTCCCGCCCACGCATTAGACTTAGGTCAGGTACACGGGGTAGGCGTATTTAGAAACACCAGTTGAGTACGTTTAGTCAAATGTATATGTGTATGTAAATATATTTTAATCATTTTAAACATCATATGGCTCAGAAACCATATCAATGTTTTTACAGTATTATTTTATACTATTGCTTCTAATGTATGCACTTTACTTAACTATAAGTATCGCAATAATATCGATCCATTTCTCTTGTACGAGAAAAGAGACTGATCAATAAATAACACCTTTTATTGAACACGCCCGTCTCTTCCTTTTCTCTACATTCTGATGAGACTAAGAATGCACGTACTGACTGAGTAAAATAATTGCCTTGTGCTCACACGACTCTCGAGATTGACTCTTGATTAGGGGAGAGCAAAGTTGTCATGTTCTATGGTTGTCAGAAACTAAATCCCTTCTTGTCTAATCAGGGAAGTTAACCCTTCCTTGAACATTCGAGAAAGTTTCTAGCGAACTCTGAGCTTAGCTGGCAAACCCAAAAATTAAGTCTAGTATCGACAGTAGTAGACCTAGTTAACGTCTGGCCTAGGCCTTTACTGCTGTAGGTACTATTCCAATGCGCAGAGCCTATTGGGAAAATAGGAACTACACTACAGTATCAAATACCATTGTACATGTTGAGGTGGGGCTTCAATTTTTAGCAGATTCCTTAATGGCTGGGCCACTGTTATATTGGCATCAATTTGGAGATGGGAAGAGATGGCTTTTACCAGGCCAATTATTTTAGATTGTTTAAATTTGAATGAAGTTTTTAAAAATTCCGTGGTTATCCTATAATAATGCCACATTAGGAAATTTGTTTAATTTATCAGTGTGATCGGACCCTGCAAAAATATTGTACTTTCCGAAGAAAGAAATCAAAGACTCCTTCCTGCTACAAAAGCGGGATCTTAGTGCTAAATCGGAGTTAAATAATCCAACTGTTGCCTTATATAAATCTTTTGTGTTAAAGGAGGGACCCAATAACTATTTGTCACATGTGACTTATGTACAGCACCATTATGGGCGATTGAGATTGTGATGTGGTATTGCCCCTTACTTTGCTGCATTTCCTAAAATGAAATCACGCCCACCAGATTTAGTACCATGTCCGTGTGACAACAAGAGTAAACAAAGCACATTGCACTTTCTATTATTCTGTAATTTGTATCGTAATTTTAGATGTTTTTATCTTAAGCCTCTGCTTGTTGCCCATAATATTAGGTCCCATAAAATAGCTATGACATTTTTGGTGACATTAGAGGATCCGCTAACATGTTATAATGTTGCCCTGTTCATCCTGAAATTGATTAATGCAAGGAAAAGCATTTTGTTATAATCTAGAAATGAATTGCTCTTAATAATTGTTACTGTAAACTATGTGTTTATTCTTTTGATGTATTTTATGGAATGTAGTTGTATGGCTGTTTTATTCTTTAATAGCCGAATAAAGATTTTGTATGAATGAATGATTAAGGTTGCCAGCTTATTATTTTGATATCCCAGACTGTACAAAAATAAGCAGTCACGTAAACCCGTATTTTCAGCACTTATCTGTGCATACTTTGAACAGCAAATAAAAATAGAAAACACTTTTAATTGTGTTCTAGGGCTGCCTGAATGATCCATACCTGATAATTAAAGAGAACAAAGGCAGAGAAGTCACATTACAAATAAATACATACTTTTTTTTATTTATAACCCTATTTAGAGTCAAAACAAGGTTTTTGCAGGCTCTTTACACAACACATGGCTGGCATTTTTCTTTTGGAAACCCTACTTTACATTCCTTTTCATGAAATACATTCTCAAACTACGGCAGTAAATGCAAAATACAATGTAAGGAATAAGCAGAGTGGGGGCCCTGGGGGCACTGAACCCAAATAACCAGTTTACAAAGGTTTGTAAATATGCAAATGGCCTTTAAAGACCTGTGAAAAACGTGGGCGTGCTGGAGATAAGACTCCAGACACTGCCCAGCTGAGCCCACATCTGCAGCAGCCCGGGTTGAGACATACGACGGGGGGGGAGGGGTGGGGAAGGGGGGGCTGAAGCCCACTCAGCCCAATGGGCGTTGCGCGCCTATTTGTGTACAATTTGCCAAAATATACCGGGACAGTTGATAAAAAAAACAGTATTGACTTTCCCGGCAAATCCGAGACAACTGACCACCCTAGCAAAGATGTATGCGTAACCTAGACTACATCCTTTTTATATCATCTATTCTAAAATGAAGTAAAAGCTTCAGTTACATGGAATATGCTAATGGCTATTTTGTTGGAGCAAATCCGAATTTCAGGATCTGGAATGGCCAACTAAAGCGGCTGTTATAAAAATATGAATGCCGGTGTTAACACCGGCCTTAAACTGCACCAAGTGAATGAGCAGAGCTAGCAAGCCCCAAATAAAACTGTAGCAAATGACGTTGAACAGTGGTTATTGAAGCAAGACATTACACCATACAATGACTGAACACAATCTGTTTAAAAGGCAGTTATGGAGGAACTTGTAAAATATTTTAAAGCTTCAGGGTCCGCACCGTACCCGGAAACAATATATCTATTGTGCCAAAGTACATATAAAGAACATGTACAGATACAAAACAATGGAGGTAAGCATTTGTGCTTTTTTCTGAGACAGCATGACCCAGGTGGAAAATAAATGACACCCATTGACAATCCCATATTAAGAACAGTAACATCAGATTTATGTGCGGTGCCAGGGCTAATTGCCCTTGTGTTTTGTCTGAGTATCTGTGTGTACATTTTAGGCTTGTGTTCCACTGTTTCTGGGACAGTTTCCTAGAATGCAGAATGTGACAGTCGTACCAGTTGTAGGCAGTGGTTAATATTAAAAAATATAAGTGCCAGGGCCCAAGGCATTCCACTTCAACTGGCCCCATTCACAGCTCCTGCCACCGTTGACGAATGGCAATGCCAGTGTTAGACCTGGCATCTTTGGTGGGATTTTCCCCTGTTTTCTTTGCTTCTGCCCTCCTGTTTTTGACTGTGTGCTGCATTTCGCTTTTGCCAGGTTTAGGACACTGGGCACTTTACCACTGCTGACCTATTCTAAAGTGCAGGTGCTCCCTGGGTAAATTGTATCTATGATTGGTTGTCCATTATTGGCATATTTGATATTTGAAAGTACCTAGTAAAGTGCACTGCTTGTGCCCAGGGCCTGAAAATCAAATGATACTAGTGGGCCTGCAGCACTGATTGTGCCACCCACATAAGTAGCCCTGCAACCATATCTCAGACCTGCCACTACAGTGTCTGTGTGGGCAGTTAAAAAAAAATTGGGGGGGGGGGGAGTTTTATAAAGCTCAAACTCGACCCAAAGGTATCTGAGCACTTCACATGAGCACCAGTTGCATTTTGTTAGGCACGGGGAGATTAAGTGATTTACCAAAACTCACAGGATGTTGAGCGTCCCTGCTGAGACTCGAACCCCATGCCCCAGCTTTGAAGTCGAACGCTCTAGCCATTAGGCCACATCCTCTTTTGCACTGCAATGTTCATCTGACAAGTGCACCCACATACCAGGCCCAAACCTTCCCTTTTACAACATGTAAGGCACCGCTAACGTAGGCCCAAGGTAGCCTCATTGGCAGGGTGCAGTGTATTTAAAAGGTAGGTCATGTATTGGTGTAGTTTACATGTCCTGGTAGTGAAATACTGCTAATTCTGTTTTTCACTATTGCAAGGACTATCTCTTCCATAGGTTATCATTGGAGCTCAGCCTTGTAACCTCCTACAAGTGTAACTTCAAATTGGGAAGAGATAGAGATCTGGAGTTTGGGGTCGCTGAACTCCCAATTAAAAATACATATTTTAGTGGAGTTGGTTTTTAAATTGCGTGCTTGGAAATGCCACTTTTTGAAAGGGGGCATTTTCTTGCTTTAACATTCTGTGCCTCTGCCTGCCTGTGGAATTCACGTCTGAGGAAGATTGACAGTGGGCTGTTTGTGCATTCACTCTAGACAGTCTCTCAAAGGGAGCTAAGGTGTGACCTGCATATCCTGATGTTCCATCACCAGGCTAATGGGTCTTTTTGAGCTAGAATGGTGGGAGGAGTTGTCACCGACACCTGAATAGCGCTGTGCCTGCCAACCCTCATGTAGTGTGTCTGGAGCCAGGTCAGGGAAAGGCAAGGTCTTGTTCACTACAAAGACTTTCCTTTGAAGTTTGACTACTTCAAAGGCAGAAACTGGAATAAGCATTGGAGCTCTGACACAATCACTTCAGAACACTTCTGGACTAAGAGAACATTCTGCCACGAAGAAGAGCTGGATGCTGTAGGAGGGACTGACACTCTGTTGCTTTGTTGTGCTGGCTTTCTGCTTGCTGCTTTCATCCTGGGAGTGACTGGACTGGACTTTTCTTTCTAAATCCTGCTTTCCAAGGTTCTCCAAGGGCTTCTATGTGCTTGCCTCCTGTTAAGACGTATCAGGACCATCAAAAACTTCACCTACCAGTGCCTTAGTTCCTCTGCTGAGTGCCCCAACTTGCCAAGTGATGCCAAATCCAGTTCCATTAGAAGAGGAATCTGGCAAATCTCAGAAGAAAACCTACGTATCGACCCTCAGCGCCCGTTTTTACAGCGGTTGAAATTCCAATGCATTGCTGTTGTGCAGCCGAAGATTCGACGCTGTGCCTGCCATGTGGCTAAAAGATCACTGCAACCCGAGTCCCGAGCACCGTGTCATCGACATCCATGGCGCACACTCCGACTCCGGCCCTGCTGGGCGGCTAAAGAAATCGATCCATCACATGTTTCGCGGCTGTGAAATAATGCAGCGCATGTTCCACCGCATCGACACAGCATGTCTGAAGTTTGGATGCATCGTCCCAGTGCGCCAAGTTCTTCATCGACGTTGTCCAGCAGTAAAAAAACGAGGCTGCGTGTGCGGAGATTAATGCTTCACCTCCGCTCACAGTAAGGAAATGACACATCACCACCCCAGTAGTAGGTAACTGACACATCACCTCCCCTGGAAGTCAGGAGCTGAAGCATCGCTTTGCTTTTCTGGTGCCTCACCTCACCTACCCTGCACCTGCTTTCATCTTTGATTTTGACACATCCCAGGTACTTTGTGCTAAAGGTGACACATCCATAGTTTTCAATGGACTGAACTATTTTGAACATTTTAAAAGGCATATCTTGACTTGTGTATGTTGGATTTTAGTCATTTTGGTCTTGTTTTATTCAGATAAAGATTGGCGATTTTTCAAAAATGATGTGGTGTCCTTTTGTCGTGTTTTCACTGTGTTCTTGTGTGTGGGCACAAATGCTTTATACATTGCCTCTAAGATAAGCGTGACTACTTGTGCCAAGCTACCAAGGGGGTGAGCAGGTGTTATCTTTGCTGTGTGACTCCCTTACCCTGACTAGTGTGAGGGTCCATACTTGGATAACAGCCAGTATTAGCAAAAACAACCATCACAATTAAGTGTGAGATTTTGGCCTATTACAGGAAGCTTTAGGGATGGCCTGGAAGTGCGAGTTTTATTAAGTTATATTGAATTGTTAAATATTCATGTTGTGCTGAAAAAAAGCTTAGAGTGTCAAAATGAAGTGTACTCTCAAAAACAAGTGCCGGTGTTTGTTAAAAATGAATGCCTGTGCCAAGGACAGCAAACAACTGCACAAATTAAGCACTGTTTTAGGGTATAGGAGTGTTTCCACTGTTCTTCTGTGTTGGCCATTAAAGTATGACTGTTTCTGTCTTTACTGCATACATGCACTTAATGGATGACTGAACCCAAAATGAGCCCATGCACTACAGTTCTGAGATGAAATAGTTGTTTGGTGGGCATGTTGTCAATGGTTTATTGGCATCCTGTACCCCACAGCTTGAGCCGCAAAGCTTGCAGTTGTCTTTAGCAGTGTTAAATGATTTAGAGGGATATTCTTAATTGTGATGACATCCAAGCTTTGTTTGCCCACAGACCACCCTTGATTGACCGTCAGTGTGTTTAGAGTGAACGATCTAGGTGTCCTTTTTTTCTCTTTGGGCTTGCCAGGAAAAGTCTGGCTGTGTAGATTAGAGAAATAGAAAAAAATGACCCTCACACACTGGGAGAAAAGTACCAGTTAGTTTTTTTTGTTTTACAGAAACAAACTCCTGCTTTGAGAGTTGATTGTCGTTAAACAAAAAAGTTTGCTGTGCTTCAGGATGAAACATGGCTTCTGCCCAGCAAACATTCAATACCTTAAGAGGAACCGCCTTACCAGTGACTCCTCTGAAGGTGCAGCAATTCCTGCCAGGCAGATGGAGAACTGTAAATATGGTGAGTGGTAGTCTGCCAAGTTAGTGGGCGTTATTACCTTTGCCCCCCTGGCAGATGGCGGCCGCATCTAAATTTCAATTCAAGCCCATAGTCTCTAACCAAAGCACCTCCCAGTCTTGTGAGGCGTTAGATGGAAGGTCTCTAAACAAATCCCGTTTCGTCTATCTTGAGTGACATGTGTCAGACAAGACACCTGTGTTTAGCCATCATATTAGTGATTTATTTTAATATTGTTTTTCTTTCAGGTTTTCCGTTGATTCAAATTCATAAACATGAGCAAAGCAGGTGGTAGCAGAGGATCTTTACCTCATGACAGAGTGTTGCTAGCTACAAAATCTGAGGACTCTTTAAACAAATTAAAATGTGCCTTATGCCAAACTAATCCATAGGAAAAGCGAACATCAACTGCGGCTGGACTGAAGAGAGTTTGTGATGCAGCAGAAATACGGCAAGACAAAGTTCACAAAAGATTGAAACTGATGGGGTCATTGTAACAAGTGCCACAAGTCATATACAATTGTTCAAAGCCTGGAAAAAATGTGTCAAAAAATAGCAAAAACCAGTGAATTACAACAAGAATTCGAATCTTCTGAGAAAGGGGCAACAACCAAACCCAATGCCTGTCCACTTAGAAGATTGATGGCTACCCCTTATCCACCTCCAATAACTGATCAGGAAGCAGAGGATCTTCAAAGTGTTATCTGTGGTTTAGCTAGAACAGGGGCCAAAGAGATTGCCGAAAGAACAAAGTTCAGAGTATGAGAGTTTCAAAGGGCAAACATGTTTTTATCTGCAGCTAGTTTCTTCCAAAGATGGAGTTTTCACCCTAGTAGCTGATCTAAAATGTGAGGTGAATGTATTTGCAGCATATTTATATGACCACCTGAACTGCATGCATGCATACATTCGAAAATATGAATGTACAATGAGCTCCCAGCAGCAACGTAACAGGCAGCCTTCAGTTAAGTTTGCACTCTTTGAAAAAGCAATTGTAGGTTTAAAGCCTCTCTTGAGTGCTGGCTACGGGTTCACACTCAGTGAGATCAGAGAAATAGTAGTCAACTTTGATGAAACTGTATTGATCCATAATAATGAAATTAAGATTTTTCTGGTTAGAATGTACAATGACAGAATTCATTTTTGCCAGTCTAAAAAAAGAATGGGTACTTATGGTGTTCTCAGGTGATGTGTCTCCTGAAGCTCTTGCTGCCAAAATATGGTCACAGGATGGAGTAAATTCGGCAGGAACCATTTTAAGAAAAGTCCTGAAAGATTTAGATTTTGGACTTAATGACAAATGTTGTGATGTCCCAGAGCTCCACAAATCATGGGAGTCAAAAAGAATGCCTAATGTTGTTTTAACATTTTTTTGCATCATTGTTTAATATCAACAAAGCAAATCTGTTACAAACTAAAGTTCTTGAGTTCGGAACAGAAGCCGACAACATTGATGACGGCTTTGAAGATATAAGCGAAGAAGTGGAAGACATCCCATGAACTGACAAACTTATGCTGTGCAAATTTACTGTCTTTTCCAAATCATGTTTTTTGAATTTCATCACTGCAAAAAGAAAACTCTGCTACGCATGATGACTGCCCACGCAATCTATGACAGCTGCAAAGTAGAGCGCTGATCACCTCAATGAATAGGATTAGTGTATCAATAAGTTATAATGACATAGTACAGAGCAAGTACTTGTTAGCAGCTCATGCTGTAAAATCTTGTGAATCCAACCGCACAGCACTTTCAAGTCTCTTTACCAGGGAAGGATTTACAATTGCTGCTCTTGATAATTTCGATTTTGAAGACAGCTCTTTATTGTCCATTGTCTGGAACATCCAGCACACATGATACTGCCATGGTGCTTTTTCAAGACCGTACCAATGAAGTAACTGCTGGGAAACAAGCTGTGTCAGCTGTGGGAATAAACAAACAAAGCTGCAAACTTATAACCCAACTACCTTGCAACGTGTGCAAAATAACTACAAGCCATCAACACATTCCAGTCTACCAGAAAGTTTAAAAGTGTCTGAAGACATTGATCTTCTTCTACTTGATGCTGCCGTCTGCAAAGCTGATTTAACTGAACTTATCATATCGATTATTCAGTGCAGCCTGAAGGATGAAGAAAAGCCAGTTCCTCCATGGGCTGCAATTCATGCACGAATCTTCCAGAATACCATCCCACTGAAGAAGGTTTTTTTTTTTTTTTTTTATCCTCATATTGCAATATTATGTTTTTTGGGGAATAACGGGTTTCAGCCTCTGCAACTGGTGTACCTGCACTGCCCCCAAATACGAGTGGGCTAGGGGAGTTTACCATTCAATCCAATTTGCATAGGAGACCCCTTTGAAGCCCTCACATAAATAACTTTTCTGTTTTTTTCGTTATTGGGGGGAGATAGCCACCATTGACTACTCGATGAGTATTATACTCATCAACAGAAGTTACCATCGCTTAATCATAGGATCATAATTCCATCTCGACCACTAGTTAGGATTATAATGATTTTCCCATATTTCCCAAAATTTGTTCCTGTTAGTATGCTTTCCCCTTCTATCTAGTTTGTTTACTTTCAAAGCTGAACTCATCCATTCCCCAACCGTGGGGGGTACTGGACCGACCCATTTAATACATATCTCCCTTCTTGCGAGGAGAATCAAAACAAAAACCAGATTTTCTTGCTCTTTTGTTAGTTTACCGGCTCCTATGTAGTCAATCCCAAAAATTACATGAGTAGTACTTACAGTTAGTTGCTGCTGAAGGATTGAGCTGTAGGTCTTACCCACACTGGACCAGAACTCGTTGAGAGATGGGCACTCTTTAAAGATATGGATGTCGTCTGCTTTCTCTTCTCCACATTTTGGACATTTCCTGATTTGGGCACCTTTAAATTTTGACAGTTTTTTAGGAGTCCAATAGGCCCTATGAATCGTGAAGATATGGTTCCTTTTTAGAGCTGCTGATTTTAGTGTAGCCCAGCATTTCTCGATTGATTTTAGCCACATCCCCTCAAGGTCTGGAATTTGTAGGTTCTCCCCCCAGATTAGTTCTGCGATCTGAGCATTTTCATCTTCTGATGTTATTAGGGCCCAATACCAACTGGCTATCTCTTTCTTTATGGGTAGGACTTTCAGCATTTCTTTTTCTAGCTCTTCAGTGTCCTTTTCCTGATATGTAAGAGTATTTGCCCAGCTGGATATCTGATAATATTTGAATTTAGAAATGGTAGAGTTGGTGATGGTTTGAAGATTCTCCCAGGTGATCAATGATGATCCCTTCAGTATTTGACCCCAGTGCTCGATGTTAGCTATTCTTAACGGATTTGCCAAGCTATCTTTTAAGCAGTCCGGGGTACCTGGGGTGTCCCATATAGGGGCCATAGGGCTGTAGTATGAAATATTTAGAGTCCCTCTAATCTGGGCCCATACTCTGGCCGCGTCCTTCAGGACCTTCAATTTTATTTTATTTTTAAATTTTGGGTGGCCGAATTTGTATAAGAAATGGTCAACTTTCATAGTCATTGCTTGAAGATATTCAGGATAGTAATTGTAAACTCTCAGCAGTGGTCTCATGTTTTTAAAGAAAAAGGCTCTATAATATTCCCACAGATCAGGGCTAGCTATCCCACCGTGTTCTTTTCTTCTTCTGATTTTTTTCCACGATATTCTAGTTCCCTTAGACGCCCATATAAAGCTCGTAATTTCTCCTTGTAATTTTTTCAGTGAGTTCTTTTTAAATTCTAGGGGAATTGTGTTGAACAGGTATGTATATTTAGGTAATATAGACATTTTTATAATGTTTGATCTGCCTAAGAAAGTTAGTGGAAGGCTATTCCAGGTCTTTAGAAGTTTTCTTGTTTCGCCTGGCACTCTTTTCAAATTTATCTGTGATATTTTTTCCAGATCATGTACTAATGTGATTCCTAAATGTTTGATTTCTTTCTTTGTATTTGGGTTGGACAGATTTGTGTTCCATGTCATAATTTCAGTTTTGGAGTGATTAACTAGGTAACCTGAGACTTTCCCAAAGTTCTCGAGGGTGGTTTTGATTTCAGGTATAGAAGACTCGTAATCGTTAGTGAAGAGCATTAAATCGACGGCATATAGGGCCACTTTTTTGGACCATTCATGATGTTTGAATGGAAGTATTTTTTCGTTTCCCCTTAACAAATTTGCCAGAGGCTCAATGTACAAGTTAAAAAGTAGGGGCGAGAGCGGACACCCTTGCCTAGTGCCTCTTTCAATTTGTATATTATCGGTTAAACATCCATTCACCAGAATTTTTTATCTCGGGGTTCTATAAATCTCCTTCACTGTATGGAAAAAGGATTCTCCCAGATTGTTCCTTCTCATAACTTTATTCAGAAAAACCCAGTTCACCCGATCGAACGCCTTTGCGGCATCGAATGTAAGTATTGTGAGGGGGGATTTTTCGGAGGTAGCTACATCTATTGCCCCGAATAACTCGTGAGTCAGGTCTTGAAGTTGTCTTCCTTTGATGAAACCCTTCTGGTCAGAATGAATCAGTAGGGTCATCATTTTCCCCCACCTTTTTGCCATAATTTTTGTGCAGATCTTATAATCACAATTAAGCAGTGAAATTGGCCGGTATGATTCACACAGTGTTGTTTTTTTTTCCAGGTTTTAGTATTATGGTTATGATGGCATCATTCCAAGAATCTGGGATCTTTTCATGTTGTTTATACACCAGATTGAGTAGTTCTGTAAGATGAGGCGACAGCGTTTCTCTAAGCGCCATGTATAGTTCGTTTGGAAGAGCATCTGGGCCTGCAGCCTTTCCTTTTTTCAGACTCTTTATTATCTCTTCTACTTCCTCTTTAGAGAATTCTTTATTTAGAGATGTTTTCTCCTCTTCTGTTAGGGCAACAGTGGGTAGAGTGTTCAAATAGGCTTCTATTTGGTCTTCCGATGGGTTTACATCTTCCGAGTATAACTCAGCAAAAATTTTTGTGAATTCCTGTCTGATTACCGTTTCTTCGGATGTTGGGGAGGATTGAATGTTTTGTTTTATGCTTACTACTTTATTCCTGGCTATATCCGATTTTAGTTTCCAGGCCAGAAGTTTCCCACATCCTTCGCCTTACTCGTGATTTGCTAATTTGCTCGCTTCCCACTTCGTCCTTACTCTGTCTTCTAAAATGTCAGCTAGGCAATCTTTTAGTCTTTGTCTTTCCTTCTCTGCTTCCTCTCTTTTGTCTATTCTGTGTTCAACCAGTAATTATGCGTCTAGCAGTTTTATTGAATTTTCCAGATCACTTATCTTGTGTTTTATTGTTTTTAGTCTGAATGCTCCTTGGCTTAATAATTTCCCTCTTAAACTGTGTTCTGTCTCGTTGTGCCTACCTTATTATTTTCAAAAAAGAGTTCTGTTTCTAACCTCAGCTCTTGTATGCATAATTGGTCGAGCAATATAGCCCGTTCGATTGTCATTCTATTTTGTGTGTTGATTATCGTCCTTTGCAATGTAAGCTGGACTGCAGAGTGATCTGATAGGTGAGCAGGAAGATGATCTAGTTTTATTACATCTTCTGAGAGGCTTCTGTCAATTAAAAAATAATCAATTCTTGATCTATGCCCAAGTTTTTTATTATGTAGAGTGAAAGGTTGTCTTTTGTCTCCTTTTATTTTCCAAATATCCAGTAAGTTTAGATCTCTCATATAGATTCCCAGCCACTCTCTCATATTGGGGAGATTTTTATGTTTCCCTGGGGGTGATCTATCTACTTTAGGGTCCATAATTATGTTAAAATCGCCTCCCAATATTATTATATAAGTGTGTATATAGCTTTTGCAATGGCTCTGAGTCGTCTGTGTTTGGGCCATAGTACCCTGCTATTGTGTAGAAATTATTTCCGATTCTTACCCTAGCTATTGCCCACCTACCTTTACTGTCTACTTCATAAGATTCGAGTTTAGCTTTGAGGTTTTTCTTGAAAATAATAGCTATCCCTTTTACGTTACATTGTTGATTCGTGCATACGTACGTATCTACCCACCCAAGATTTTTCATTATCTGGTTCCATTCTTCTTTCAAAAGATGTGTTTCCTGTAATATGATCACCTCACTATCTGATGTCTTTAAATATTCTAAAATTCTATTTCTTCTGTTCTTCACCCTGAGCCCGTTTACGTTCGTAACGGAAAAAAAACATTCAGGAGGGGGAAGATGGCGGCCGGGTAGGACGTCCGGTCGGAGGCTCCTGACTCGCATCCAGAAGAATTCCGCAGGAATGGCGCTTCTAACAGATATTATGATTTGAAAACTGAAAACATTTGCAAAACCAAGAGAAACAACTTCATTTCGAGTGAGAACAATTATCCTACCTCCTGCCTCATGTTAAGCACGGAAAAAATCTGGCGTCAGGATCGGAAGGGGAAAGAGACGCGAGTCGCAGCTGACGGACTGATTCTTCGAACCTGGGCAGCCGCCGCTTCTGCGAGGAAGAATCTACGGAGCATCGCCGGGAGACTAGGGTTCCACTTCCGGGGCGAAAGCGGCAGAGCTCGCTGGGGGCAGACAGCGCATACAGAGGGCTCTCAGGGGAGCTTGTGGACGCCGATGGTTTGCGATTACAATCACAATTACAATTACCACCACAAGCATCAGAACGCTCGCGCTGAAAGCCTCCAGGCAGCGGAGGTGGTGTCAGTAACAGCGGTAGCGACAGCAGTGGAAAAGGAAGTAAGTGTCACAGGGAAAAAAGATTCTTTTTACCGGTGTCTCCTTAAGGGAGCGGACTACTTCAATGTGCCTGTAATTAAACCCCCAGAAGTAAAAGAGCAAATCAACAAATATCAGCCCATGAGCAAGGCATTGAGTGGGGGGGGAGGAATAGGGGATTTCATCCCTATTGACATTGACTCACACACGACTATTGAGGGAATTGAAACCCTCAGAGTAGAGGCTGAGAGCAGGGGAGTAAAAATTGCTGTTACGCCAGTTACCTTTTTAAACAATCCTTTGAGCACATACAACCAGGGAGTGTCAAAGAAAGGAATAGATTCCCAAACAGAACAAACAGAACAAAATAGACATATAAGATCTTGCTACAGTCTCAGAAGCAAACAATATCTCAAACAGGACTATAACCCCCCAGCAATTAAAGGTATAACCCCGAAGAAGTCCGGTAAGAAGCCCAAGAAGATACGCCCTATACCTAAGACCAGAGCAGATAAGCTAAACTCAGATGAGAAAGGAGTCCCGAAAGCCAAAAATACCTCCATCTCTGAAGACCTTCTTTAAAGTCCAACACCTCTCTCAATAAGGAGCCAATCCACCCATCAGAGCACAGAGAGAACAAACTATACAACAGGGATTCAGTGACACCCTTTGCACCGCACCACGAGCCCAAGATCCAAACCTAAAGACACAGGATCTCGAGAATATCGAAACCTCAAATATAGAGGAAGCAAGCCAAATCGACCAAGCAGGGATAGGGGAAGCGCATCAACTGAGCAGTGAAAAGGATACAACAGAAGAAGAAGATGAAGCTGAAATAACAAGAAATGGCGCTGAGTCTAAGACAAACCACCTGGAGAAATTCATGGAGAGAATGCTAAACGAGATGAGAGACAAATTTGCGATTTCAGAGGCTAACCAGGGTAAAATTCAAAATACCTTCGAAGCACTAGACTGCAAATTAAAAGAGCTTGGAGATAGAGTGACAGCAGTGGAAGAAGAGGTAGGAGGTCTTAGTAAAAAAGTAGATGCCCATCAAAGGGAGATCAGAACCCTAAGAAAAGAAGGAAAGAATATGAGCGAGAAACTTGAGTCTCTGGAAAATCAGGCCAGAAAAAACAACATAATGATCTCGAATGTCCCGGAGAACCAAGAAGGGTCCGATATTAACAATTTTGTAATCACACTCCTTGCAGATCACTTCTCATGGGCCAATAAAGAAATCCTAGAAGAAGACATACAAAGGGTTCACCGAGATCCATTTGGGAAAGCCAAGGAAAGGAAAACACCTAGGAGAATCCTCATCAACTTTAAAACATATACGTTGAAGGAGAGAATACTAGGCGAAGCTCTTAAAACTTAAAAAGGGAGTTTTCAGTAAGGACAATTGGTCCTTCAGGATAAGGTCAGATATGTCCAAAGCCTCGCAAGATCGGCAGTGGGAGCTGGGACAATTCATGGCAGAACTAAAATCCCTCGGGCCGTGGTATAAATGAAGTTCCCTCCATCGCTCAGAATTATGTGGAGAAATAAAATGAGAAATATACGAGACCCTGAGGAGGTCAAAGAATTTCTCGAGATGGCACGAGACAACATTAGGTCCGAAAATCCCACGAACCAATTGAAATACTCAAGGAATTTACCACAGAAAAATCAGAAAGAGTTAATGTAAGCGCAAATTGAAAATAGAAGAGTCAAGGAGCCTGAAAGGGGCAAGAGAATAGCCCTGAAAAAAGAAGAAGAAGGAGGCTTCCCCAGGGAGGGTAATCAAAATGCACATGAAACAAAACCAAAATATATAAAACAGAACACGGGTGGGGAGCAAACTAGGGAAAAAAATCTAAAAAAATCCTCAAACCTTCAGAAAATCCGGGAATTAAGGGTTCCAACTAATAAAACCACTACTAAAACCACTATTACTACCAGTACACAATATACAACTCAGTTAATAGATGGAGTCAATTAACAGAAAGCTTAACATACTCTCATCGAACGTAAACGGGCTCAAGAAGGTTGGGTTTTTACCAGTAATACCATCTTCAGTCAAAAAATATGCAACAGTATACACAGCTCTAAAGAATTTCCAAAATATGCATGCTCAGCTTGAAGACCAACCTATCCTGCCAATTTTCTGCGATGACGTTGTTTTCTGTATTGTGAACGACAGAATCCCTGCCGCTAGTGCCAGGTACACTATCCACCTCACTTGATTCTGAGTTGGACCCAGTGTCTGACCCTGCTTCTGACCAGGTGGCATCTGATAGTGAGAAAAAGTCATTAGCCTCTGAATCCATTTTCCTTTCACTATGAGCACGTGAGACCCTGCGGTTCCTAGAGATACCCCAGGTTTTTGCTTTCCCCGTAGCTCCTGTAGGTCATTCAATCCCTTATTGGGACTCTTTTTTGCCCCCAAGTTCTTCCCCTTCTTGGTTAAGTCATTTTTTTCTAGTTGGTGAGCCGGTTGGCTTGTTTCCATCTGACATGGCTTGGTGTGGCCGGATGTCCCTGTATCTAGCCTTTTGCCACTGTTATCTGGCTTATCCGGGATCACTTCATTAGGTATTGCCAGCACTGATTCCTGGGCTGGGCCTTCTCCCCCTTCTCCTCCTTCGTGCTGTGTTTGCTTATCTATGAGATTCTCCTGGGACTCAGATTCCAGCAATCCTGCACTGTGCACACAGAATGTCTCGTCCTCCAAAGGCCCCCCCAGCTCCTCTTGACCCATCAGTGACCTACCGGCCTGTATAGTACACTGACCACTTGCTGGTTCAGAGTCTCTGTCCGCTCACTCCGCTGTTCCACTCCCTGTGCTGAGGAGCTGCTTCCTGCTCTCCTGAGCTTCTTGTTCACTGTAATGGCGGTCCAAAGTTGCTGGGGCTGCGCGCCCGCTCCCCTCTCCTTCCCATCAGGGAGATTATCCACTCGGGTCTTTTGCCTGCGTCCCGTCTGTACTGTGGCGGGTGCCGCCTCCGACTCTACCGTGCTTCTCTGAGGGGATTCCTGGGGGCCAGAGTGAAGTGTAGTGCCTCTGCTTCTCACGCCTGTCTTTGGCCCCATGATGATCGAGGAGCTGATCTGGGATCCGTCTACACGCTCCGCTATGAGGTGAGGATCAGATCCCGTTCAAAGCCTCTGCAGCCGGCAATCAGCTGCTCGGCCTGCTCCACCAACACCGTGACCCAGCACTGCAGTCCAAGTAAGGCCCAACCGGGTTCAGTACATCTGCTTGCCACTTGGGGATTCGTCATTCTAGCACTTCGTCTCCCGATTTTTAAAGAAAATACTGTCACCTTGGAAGCCACCTACGTCTGACTCACTCGGCCGCTATCTTGCTTCCCCTGTCTCCACAACACGGAAGATGCACACCAGAGTGGGCAGAATTGACAACAAAGGCAAAGGGATCTGAAGTGGGATTATTCCCTTGGAGACCAATTGGTCTAAGATATCAGCAAGACCCCCAGTGAGGAACTACCCCAATACCCCACAAATTGGAATCCACTCTGCAGTGTGTAGTAGCTCATCGGGAAAAAGCCCATCTGGAAAGTAGACACTCACAGACTGCCGCTCGCAAACTTCAAGGGGCGGTAAGGAAAGTTGCAAAAACGTGTAATGCTATTAGCGACTGGATGGCGGATCTAGAGTCAAGAACAGCCTCTTTGGAGATGGACATAACAGGCTCGAAGGGTCAAGTAGAAGCCCATGAAGCACAATTAATGGACATCAAGTGGAAGCTAGAAGAGAATGAAAATCGTCAAAGACTAAACAATTTGCTATTTTTGGGCATTCTGGAAGGAAAGGAGGGGTTGGATGCTCGAGTGTGCATGGTTCAGCTACTGCAGAACTCCTTCCTAGAACTGGAAGGCTGGAACTGGTCTCAGGAGATTCAAAGGGCACATCGAGTTCCGTTTACCCTCCGACAACCAGTTCGTCCTGACGCCAAGCCACAGGCGTTTCTGGTCTACTCTGAAAACTACCTGCTGAGACAAAATGTGAGTGAAAAGGAAAGACCTGAAGAACAGCGCTCTGCGGATGGGTTTTCATATTTTTTGAGACCGGATTTCTGCCACATCACAGTGGAACGTCGCTGGCGTCTGCGCCAAATGATCAAACCCTTCCAGGAGAAAGGTGCACAGACCTTTCTTTTAAATCTGGCCTGACTGAAAGTGATCTGGAATGATCAGACCAGATTATTCAAGTCAGAGATTAAAGCAAAGGAGTTTTATAAGCCTCTTGCGTGCTCATGACGAGCTCAGCTCATCATGAGGCACGGTTGCGCTGTGCTGATGATGAGCTGAGCTCGTCATGACCTCTGCGGAATGCCCACGCGGGGATAATTCCCCTGCTGTGCTGGGCGTTCCATTCAAATGGGCGGAGTCATGCCGCACAGCGCCACCGTGCTGCATGACGAGCTGAGCTCGTCACAAGCACCATGGTGCCGCGCGCGGCCCCCTTCCCCCGCACCATGGGGGAATTAGCCCCGCCGCGAAGGGGTTAAATGCAGGGAGGAGATGAGTTTGCGTCTTTGATTAAGGCTTAGAGATTCATTTGATTGGTTAGAATACGTCTTGACTAGCTGGGTTTCGAATGCTCAGCGTAAAGTCGTTTTTCCTCCTCCTTTCGTTTTTTTCAAGGTCCCCAGCATGTTTCAATAGGTAATAGAAGATAAAAGTGTGAAGAGATATTAAAGTCACTTGAGGGTATCATAAAGTCACATATATGTATTACAGATATCACTAATTGGGAGGGCCCCACCGCCCATCAACTACAGACCGCAATAGGTCTGCTGTTTCACATAGCAGGGTGGGGGGAAGGAGTGGGTGAGGGTGGGGGGACAGGGGGGAGAGGGCAAAACTCAAAAAAGCAGATTACTGGTGTAACTTAAGGAGGGAGGCAGGAGTTAGCATGATTAAATGATACGATAACCAAATTGGGTACCAAGAAAGCTTTAGGGATGGGTAGGCTGACTATTTGCTCTGTAAATATCAGGGGTTTGAATGATAGGAGTAAGAGAGGTAGCGTAGATGAGGTATTACGATCATTGGGTGCTGATATCATATGCCAACAAGAATCCCATATCCATTGGCAAAAGAGAGGTCTTGATATTATCCCGGGGTATATTCAGGTAATCTGCTCATCCCAGTCTATCACGACCAGAAGTGTTGCAATCCATGTTTCTAATTGGATGCCATCCATTAAGCGTACATTATCTGATAAATGGGGTAGGTGGGCAATCGCCTCAATACCAAGTGGCTTAACACTATGTACGATTTCTGGGTCAAATTTAGATGTCCCAGGCTTGTTGGCAGAACTAGAACTTGAACTGGCCTCCTGGTCGCCCCCTCATTATCTGTGGTGACTTTAATATCCACCTGGATGCAAGTGGTTCCTCTAGGGAGGTGTACCGTGGGAGGAAGCCACAGGTCTTTAAGGCATGAAAAGCTCTGGTAGACAGTCATGGGCTAGTTGATATGTGGCCTCTTAAAAAACCAGGAGACCCCGGCTATACATATTTCTCTTGTCCACATAGAAAATACAAACTGAGGTGGGATACACACTGCCAGTTCTCCAGGGTTGTATGGTTGTAGCATGCTACTGGGGTTTCACTCTCCCACTCTCTACTCCATGGAGTGTTAAAGCATAAGACCAAGTAGCATCTCCTGATTAGGAGACCTTCCCTTGTGCACAACTATAAAGACCCATTTTCATTTGGGTCTTAATAGTTGTGCACAGGGGGACGTCTCCTAATCAGGAGATGCTATTTGGGCTTACACATAGAAATACTTCCGGCTCGATTATTTCTATGCCTCCGCCTCTCTTATAGAGGTGGCCAACATCAAGAAACTGCCTAAGGTTCTGTCGGACCATAACCATCTGATGCTGGAAATCATCGTACAGGGTCATGGTCAACCACTTACAAAATAGACCTTCGATAGGAAACGTTTGGTCACCGAAGGATTCGTAGCACATCCAGAGAAATTGTTTGGGATGAGTTTAAAGCGGGGCTAATGGGGAAGATAGTGAGCTTCGTTGGGTATCATAGGAAGAAACAGAGAGAGGAAATATATCAACTAACGGAGGAGCTATTCAAGTATGAGGAAGAACATGTGGTAGCTATTGCTCAAAAGCAGGTAGAGCGACAAACCCAGCTAGAACTTGAAGTCATAAGAACTAAGGCTAAAATTAACAGGCTTTATAGTAAAACAGTGGCGGAAACATTCCAAACCTGTGTCAGGGATTTAATCACCTCAACACGTGATAGGAAATTATTCCATCAGTTCAGAGTGGGAACCATACCCACTAAGGCCTTTATTTCGAAGTGGTCCAACTCTGATGTAAGTAATAGTAACTGCCCTTTCTGTCCGGATAGGGTAGAATCATTGGCTCACATCTTTTTTGCTTGCCTGGCATACAGTAACCCGAGGTGACGCTGGCTGAAACCTATTTATTTAGCCTTGGGTACCAGGGCATATCGTGAGGCATTTAGAATACTTAAAACATCAGTAGATGGCCCCACCACGTTAGCTACAGCTAAGTTCTTGGGTTGGGTGTGGGTGATTCATTGAACTGAAGGGAGGCATAGGTAAAGTCCCTCCTTCGCCTATTAACTAATATTTTATTACCATTGTATCATGTATTTTATTATACGATTTGATGAACTTTTTAAAGGAACATTTTTATTATGTTATTTCCTGGCCGCTAATACGGGATTGTTTTAGAGTTTTTTATTAAACTATTTATTGTCTTAATGATGATTATCATACATCCTCATCATAAAACAAGTGTGGTGATATAGTGATATTATGTTATGTCCAATCTGGCCTCTATGTTTGTTTTGTGATAACTTTTGTGATTTTTTAATCGAAATAAAGTTTATAAACTGAAACTGATAATTATGAATATGGAGAGAATACAGGGAAACACTTGGCACTCTGCCCAAAACAAAGGGCAGTGGCATATAATATTTTGAGATTAAAAGGGAAGGATGAGAACATGGCTACTGAACTCTAAGATATACTAAAAATATTTGTAAATTTCTATGGAGATCTGTATAGGTCCAGGGACAAAACGACAATGATAGCATATACGGGAATTGAGGCAATTTCCCCTATTATTCAGGAGCTAGAGGATGTCATTTCAATTATTGAGGTTATTGAGGCACATTAGGCAATGACCTCTGGTAAGGCGGCGGGTCCTGATGGGATTTCAATGGAAGTCTACAAGGCTCTACAGACAGAGCTAGCCCCTCTTCTATTAGACTTGTTTTTGGGCGTGCAGCAGATGTGGATCCCGCCTCAATCTTGGCTGGAGACTAATATTGTTATCTTCCTGAAGAAGGGAAAGGCGGCTGAGGATCCAGCTTCGTACAAACGCAATCTCACTGATAAACGCCGATGAGAAATTATATTCTAAGATCATTGCGCTCAGATTAGCAAGAATTATTGTCTCCCTGGTGAGCTCATGGCAACATCCCTTCATCTGAGGGACAGGGACTATGGATCATGTCTGACGGGTAATATCATTATTTAATATAGCCGTAGCTTCAGGAGAACAGATGTTCCTAATTTTTCTTGACACACAACAAGCCTTTAACCAGGTCGAATGGGCATACCTGTGGAGTAATTTAAGAACTAACGACTTTGGACCATGCATATTAACTGCCTTTAGAGCAATGTATATACAGTCTCACGCAAGAATACAATTGATGGGTAGGGAGTCTGAAAGGATCCTGATCATTCGTGGTACAAGATAGGGCTACCCCTGTTCTCCAATCATTTTTACATTTTATATAGATCCACTAATTATATTAATGTTACACGATCAGACAATTAAACCAATAGTGGTCAGGGGATTTAACACCAAAGTGCTAGCTTATGCTGACGATATAGCAGTTGTCACCCCTGACCGACTGGGAACAATAGAAAGGAAGCCCAGACCCTGGAATTGGGTGGACATTCAGGGTACGGCCAAAATACAGATAAAACTAAGATTGTCTGTTCTAAAACCACTCCATGTCAGGACCCACGTAAGACAGAGGCTGCCACATACTTAGGGATAAATATATCGGCGGATGTTGGATCCTCTCATAGAGAAGATAAGTGGAGATCTAAAAAGAATGGATAATTTACATCTATCTATTATGGGAAGGGGCAATGTGCTTAAGACGACAATGTTTCCTAAAATCTTTTCTCTATTTCGATGTATCCCACTGGAACCATCAAATGCTTTCTTTAAGAAATTAGACGGGATTTTCTCACAATTTATATGGTGCTATAAGAAGATCAGGAGATCGATGAGATTAATGACTTTACCACAAGATTGAGGGTTCTGGCCGTTCCCAACCTTTTATATTACTACTGGGCTTTAACGCTGTAGCAAATGACCATCTCATGTTAGCAAAATCTTATATAGTGCACGTTCACCGGGAGGTTTCTTGGTGCTGGCTCTAGAGTGTACCGGGACAATTGGAGGTGTTAAGCGTGGGCCTGTGTAAAAAGCCATGTCTTGAGCATTCTCCTAAAGCTCAGGAGAGACTGTAACAATGATCAACTGCAATAAAGAAATAAAAAAAATAAAAAGCGTGGGCCTGTGTAAAAAGCCATGTCTTGAGCATTCTCCTAAAGCTCAGGAGGTTGGTGCAAAAGCGAAATTTCTAGTGGGAAGGAGTTCCAGAGTCTTGGGGCCAAAGCCGTGAACCTGCAGCCACCCTGACGGTTTAGCTTAAAGGAGGGGGTGGTCAGAAGTTGGAGGTGAGCGGATCGAAGGCTTCGGGACGGGGTATACCTAGGTAGGAGGCATTTAATACATTTGTTTAAACCTAAAATATGGGCAGAAACAAATCCGGAAGGCCAGGAAAGGGAAATCCCTCCTTCTATTTTTGAGCTAACCATAGGTGGTGCAGCACCAGGGGTACTAATGAGGCAGCTGGAGGGTAGTTACTATGAGAAAACTTGGTTCAAACCCCTTAGAGTAGCCTGGAACGTTTGGCAAAAGGTGTGTAAGATCCTAGAAATTCTCAAGCTCCAGAGATACCTATTATTATGGCGGTCTGGCCCCACTTTATGACAAAACAGGCAAAACCTGTGAACAGGCTGGAATTAATAATTTAGGAGATATTATCGATTTGAATGGAGTTGTGTCATTTGGAGAACTTCAGGAACAATACAGTGTAGACTCCAGATCAGTCTTTAAATACGTTCAACTTAGGGAGACAATTAAACCTGTTGTATTGCAGTCCACCAATATGGTTCGAATCCCGTTGTTAGAGTGTATTCTGTATAAGCAGCCTCGAATCAAGGATTTATATTCCATGTTGATAAGTGCTAACTTAGATGACATAGTCAGGACTGAAAGAGTTTGGGCAGACAAGCTGGAGAATCAGGATTTTGACTTAAGTAGATCCTTAATGCTGTCTAAAAAGGTGTTTTTGATCCGCCAACCTAAAAGCCCAACATTTTAAAACAGTATTTAGCCTATAATTTACACCAGCAAAATTGTTTGTATGGGGGAAAAGGGAAAACTATAATTTCCCATGGTGGGGACAGGGTCCTGCAGATATGGTCCAAAAGTTTTCTGATTGCAGCAAACTGGATGCATTGAAACAGGGGATTGAAACCTTTTTGAACCAAACTTTAGGGAGGGCTGTCCCTCTACCCTCAACCATGATGCTACTTGGATTTGATGAGACCTTACTGCTGGAACTGATGCAAGAATGTTTTTGCTTCATGGTAATAGCAATATCTTCAATAATGATTGCATCAAAATGGAAAGATGTGGACCCTCCGAAATACCAGGCGTGGTATGCCAGACTCTTTCATGTATTTAATTTGGAGATGGCATTGTATAAATGTAAAGGTCGGAGAGCGAAGAGAAGGGGTCGTCAAGTGTGGGGGCCACTGATGGATCAATAGAAAAAAAAATTGGCCTCCCCCTTTTCATTCTCTCTTTTATCGACTTATTTTATTTTTCTATCCCTCCTTTTTTAAGATCTAGGTAGGGTAAATTTTGTAAGGTACCACTTAGTCGAAATGATATATGTATTATGTAAAGAAAACATTTTGTATTGTATCGTTATGCTATGTTTCTTTCTTTGGATTAATTGAAATTTGTGCTTTTCTGAAAAAAAAAAGAAGAAAAAAAGGTGTTTCTGTATTCTAGCTGAGATTTATATAAGCAATTCAGTAGAATTTGATGATTTTTATCCAATGATGGACATTTTCAACATGACAAAAATTGTGGTGTGCAGGAAATTACCTCAGTGGATGTGGCATAGACTATGCATTGAGGCTGAAATCTTTAGAAGCAAAAATGTCCAGTCAGTATTAGTTTGTTACAACTTATGCTCATCATGTCTGAGGCTATAGAAACATTGCGTTGGAATACTTTCTGCAACAAGAAGAACAAATCAGGTTTTGCATAATATATCTCAGAAGTGAACAAGGCACAGGGTGCACTTCATTCAGAAGACATAATGCATAGCTAGACAATGTTCAATACACTTAGTTCAAATCAGAAAACCTGAAAACTAAGTTCATAGAGTTTTTCAAAGAATGTGAAGAAAAATCAGAACTTTGCAAGCACTGGAGATATGTACACATGATAGCTCAAGTGAAATTCTTGGTACATGATGATCGGGTACGTTCTTGGGAACCGCACGTGAAGACTATGGAGTCTCTGATTACTGTGATTTGCGAATACGCTTGCATAAACTACCTGAGATATAGGTCCTGGTATTTGGAAAGAGTGAAGAAGCTGGAGGTGGAAAAACCATACCTCTACAGAAAATTTATCCAAAGACATGTTGTGGTGAAAGACAGAGAGGGAAGGTTTAATGCTGTGGCTCCAGATATGAAACTGGAACAGACAATCCAGGGATCACAGAAAAGCTCCAAGGGAATTGTTGATCAGACATGTAAAAGTGAATATGTTGCTTGATGGCAGCCAGTTTACCAAAATTCAGAGAGATGACAAATTCAAAATTAATGGACCATTGTGAAACTGTTCCTCACCATGAACTTGTGGAAAAGAGAGGGGAACATTAAAAAAAAAAATGATGACAGCCTTTTTCATTGCATGCAGCAGCAAGAAAACCCTTTTGAAATGACTGAGCTTGTGCGACTACCCAACTTCGTGACCAAACAACATATGGCTAATGATATAAAAACACGTCTACTAGATGTCCTGGAACATAGATTGAAACTACATACAGGACTGAAGCAGGAAAGATTTGTATTGAAAGAGAAAAAGCTTTTTTACATAATCACTAAAGCTGAACTTCCACACTTTAATTGCCATAGTAAGAGTATCGTCCAACCAACCACTACAAAACAGGTTACAAAAAACAACTTTCCCAAGCACCTAGAGAGATGGGTGTAGGAAAAGAACGGGGTGATTTATTAAGGACATTCTGTTGCATGATCTTCTTCCAACAAATGCATTATTTGATGGAGATGCTGCAACCAAACCATTGAAGCACAAACTCCTACAAGAGCTCGAAAAAAACCTTTTACCTGAAGAATTTCAATTTGAAAAGGTTTCCTCATAGAAAACTGCTGTTGTTGTGATTGTTCAGACCGTTCTACAGATATCAAAGTCAGTGTGCACCTTGCAAGAACTGCACATTGTCTTTGACAGTTATCTTGAACTATCTGTCAAAGAGTGTGAGAGAATCAGACGAATGTCTACAAGTGGAAAAATTGACCTTGCCTGCATCAGAAATTCGACACCTATACCTGTGCAACTTGATACATTTTGATCATCAACTTTGCAAAAGATGAACTTGAAAAAGCTAACTCGCCAAACATTGCTGATGCTTCAGTGAACACTGAATTTCCAAGTATTGCAAGTGGAAGATTGTCAATGAGGAGTTGGTGCCTGCAGAGATATATTCAAAAGTTACGGGCCATATTGTTAAAAAACGTAACTGCAAATTGGAGGAAGCTGACTTTCGTGTTGTGCCACATATTGAGTGGGCTGTTCATAATAGTTACAAACAAGTCATTGTACTGTCAAATGACACAGATGTTATTATTGTGTTACTTAGATTTGTGGCAGAATGTATAAGTTAGTAGATTGTCAGAGTTATGGATACGTTATGGAATAGGCGAGAAACAACACTTAATCCCACTTCATATTCTGTGTAAGAAACTTGAACTAGAAATGCCCAATGTCCTTATCAATGTTGTGGCAACAAATGATGGATGGAATGCTGAATAAATCAAACATTCACTCCAGTCAAGAGATCTGGGTTAAATCCATTATTCTTTTACTCATTAAGCCACCCCAGTTTGGACCCAGCCATTTGCAAATCAGTCTTGACGAGGGTCCCTTGCTCACTGTGCTACTGGATTGAAGCTAGCCTGGCTGATAAAGGGTGCTATCCAAAAACTGGTGCCAGGATGCTTGTTTCTGGTTCAGGGATGACCCGGCTTGGCAGTTCAGGCTGGACTGTTCCCATGAGAAGCAGGGTCAAGACTGATTTGCAATGGCTGTGTCCAAACTGGGGTGGCTTAGTGAGCAAAAGAACGATGGATTTAACCCAGATCTCTTGACTGGGGGGTGAATGTTAGAGTTATTCAGCATTACGTCCATCATTTGTTCCCGCAGCAGTTTTTGCCCTAAGTGATATGTGTATGGCCAGACCTAGGTCCCTTGCTCACTGTGCCACTGGATTCAAGCTAGCCTACCTGATGCTAAAACCTACAAAATGCATAAAGCCTCTACCCAGAGAACTTTCAGGCTGGACAGTTCCCATGAGGAGCAGGGTCAAGACTGATTTGCAATGGCTGTGTCCAAACTGGGGTGGCTCAGTAAGCAAAAGAATGATGGATCTAACTCATATCTGTTGACTGGGGTGAATGTTAGAGTTATTCAGCATTACGTCCATCATTTGTTCCCACAGCATTTTTTGCCCTAAGTGGGATGTGTATGGCCAGCCATAGGTCCCTTGCTCACTGTGCCACTGGATTAAAGCTAGCCTACCGAATGAGGGGTGATAACCCGTAACTGGTCCAAGGATGCTTGTTTACGGTCTAGGGAGGACCCCGCTTGGCAGTTTGGGCTGGACTGTTCACATGAGGAGCAGTGTCGACTGATTTGCATATGGCTAGTTTCAAACTGGGGTGGCTTAGTGAGCAAATGAACGATGGATTTAACCCAAATCTCTTGCATGGGGGGGTGAATGTTGGATTTATTCAGCATTCCGTCCATCATTTGTTGCTGCAGCATTTTTCGGTACAGTGAGTTCAAGAGATCAGGCCAGCTAACTGACCTTTCACCAATGTCAAATTTTGGGCATGAACAGATTAAAAGAGTGTCCTACTTGATCAGAAGATGTGTAAATGTTTTGGATCATGCATATGCAGAAAAAGATCTGTGTGAATTTGGTTTGGAAGATTTTGATGTGGTGCTAAAACCTACAAAATGTATAAAGCCTCTACCCACAGAACTTACAAGTTCATGTACTTGTTAAACCTGTGCTACAAAAGATGTCCCTGTTGATATGCTCTTCTCAAATGATAAACATTCTGCAATTGTACCATGAGCGATTGCCAAAACAAATGAATAAAGTGAACTATGAAACCGTGTCTAAAACAGGAGTGATAAACATTATTTTATTTCATATTCAGATCATACACATTGTTTGGTGTATACATGAAAGGATTACAAATCATTATTATTTGTTTTTATTTTATTTATATGTGTATTCGTCCTTTATTTTCACTGCCATTTTGGCAAAATGGTGGAAGTGTTGCTCTGAGGAGTTATATTCTGTCTCTATAAGACTACCTGACCCCCAAAATCCATTTTTTGACACCAAAATGAAGTATATAGGTCTCATGGTTCCTGAAATATTACATAATCACTGCAACACATCTACCATTTTTAAAAATGTCGTCCAGAAAAATTTGTCCGGATCCGCAATGTTTATTCAAGCTAAATTACTTCTCTAATGATTCAAAAACACAAATCAAAAATGAAAATAACAATTTTTTACGGAGATATATCAGGGGGCCGGGATTAGATTGGAACCTTGCCTCATGGAACGATGTAGTGTGATTTAACCCCATGTGTTCTCATGGCGAGACCAGGCCGTCATGAGTCATAGTTAAGCTGCGCTCATGATGGCCTGGTCTCGTCATCACGCCGCCTCTTCGCCCACGCCCGGTTAATTCCACGCCTGTGCGGGAGAATTAATGAGTGGGCGAGGTTGTGACAAGACCAGGCCGTCATGAGGACAGCTCCACCGTGACTCATAACAGCCTGGTCACGTCAAAAGCACCGCGGCGCTGCGCTCTCTCCCCTGCCCCCCACACAGTGGTGGAATTAGCCCTGCAGGGAAGGGGTTAAGAAGAACGTAATCACACTCTTATATCTGCTGCTTTCTTAGGACCGTAGTTTTCCTTCATATAAATTAATGAGCGCTAGTGCTCTCGGTGGATGCAGTTGGATGCTTTGTTAAGACCGGAATCCGGTGCCCTCTTTAGCACGTAGTGTGTCTGCTCAAAGTGCTATAAGTAACTCTCAAGTGTATAAAAAGTCATTCATATTTAATTTATTTTGCCGTGTGGCTGATTGTATGGTTAAGCATATTTTAACCCCTTCCACGCTCATGACGAGCTGGGCTCGTCATGAGGTAGCCTTCTGCTACGCTGATGACGAGCCCAGCTCGTCATGGTACATGGGTTTTTGCATTTTCCAGCACACAGCGGGAAAATGCACAGCATTGATGTGGTTAAACATTAAAGATAATGGGTTAACCCAGTAACCCTCAGAACCTGGGTAGGTATGCTAAGGAAAAACAATGGTTCTGCCGGGAAACACGTATAATTGGTATACCGTACTTAATACTTTTCATGAAATTACATTAATCTTCATATAGTAAAACATCATACCCAGGGGGAATAACAACTTAATTCAGAAGGTGAGTTCCTTTTTAATTATACTTTTTAGATATTTAAGTTAATATCTGGCTGTCCAAAACATAGAACAACAATTAGGCAAGTGAGGAGTGATCAATGACATAGTGCTGTACAAGAGTGACATGAACAGCGCATATTTACAAATATGAACGGTATTTTACAAGTAAGTCCACCGTGGAATGCATAAGCCACAACAGGATATAATATTTCCTTGTTCTAGTTGAGGAGTTGCGTGGACGGATTGAGCTAACAACGTCGACGTTTCAACCCTAATACTTAGTGCAGATTCATACGCATCTGTGGGGGGGGTCTTCATCTGGACAGGGGCGGGTATGACAGCCTAATAGCTTGAAAAGTGTAGCACATAAATTTAGTGCGTCCTTATTTCCGACACCTTACACTCACATCAAGGGATTGTTATCTTTACAAACATGCAATACATTCATCACTAGCCGATGGAATGAATTATACAGTGGCCACCGTAGCGATCACCAAGTTGGTTAAAGTCAAAAGAGAGACGTCCTCGTCCGTCCGAATCTTCTACAAAGTGAGCTGGTCACTTGGTGCAGGACAACTCATCTCAGAAGGCTCAAGTAGTGATGATGTGGTTCAAAGGCTTAAGCGCTGACACTTTCAGGTGAGTTACCAGCACAATAGAGGCTCATGTTTTGTGAAGGCCTCTTCACACGCTGGTTCAGCTAATGTGTTCACGTCAAGCAGTGCTTCGTTTAAAAATTATAGGTATTATAACCATTACAATAAAAGCATTATTGCCTTCTTTGAAAGATGATGTGGCAGTGGATGTAGCCCTTGAAATCCCTCTATCTCAACAATCCTGCACTGGGTTAAAGATTTGGGCAGACACAACAATCTTTTGAAAGAATCTTTGTTAGAATCATTTTTGCCGGGCTCAGTATGATTACTTTTACTGTCTCTGTTACATACTCTTCAGTAACCTCCAGAGAGGCTTTTATGTTTAGAGGTATTCTCTTCTTTGGAGAAGGGTTTACATTGGAGAGACATTCATGGACTCGAGTGTCTCTCATTTTACTTGAACATGTAATCTCCTCTACCTTCAGGAGAGCTTCTGACACTATCAGGGTTGGCCGTCCAGACGGCGTGCTAATTCTGCTTGGCATGCCATCTCATGGTGGGTCTGTTACCTGCCCTGTAGATCAGACAGAACCTTTTTCTTGTCTTATGATGGTACCGTGACCACCTCACTCCATGTCATTGCGGACACTGTCTCCTGTCATGAACGTTTCACCTACGTATTATATATTTCAGGTGTGTTAATCCTAATTAGTTAATTGAACGCAAAATAAACCCACAACAACAAGAATTTGTTATGCTGTCACACAAAAGTCCTGGCCTGGGATCAGTGTCCATAATGACCTAGTGGTCACAGTATAGAATGATCATTCTACCATCCTAGATGCCCTTTCCTCGGCCTCTGGGTTGGTGGAATTTGGCTCTTCTTTGATGTGCCTCTGATACATATCAGCTTTAGTTGTCTGAGCCAGGTTAGGTTTTGCTGACTTGGGCTGGAGTGACTTTATACCTTGCATGGTCTGCTATTTCCGACTTCTAAAACTCAGACATGTGGTTTATGGGAGTCTGTGTGAAAAGAAGCTGCCAGAAGATTGTTTTATTAGTCTAGAAACATATCAAGGGAGAGGTGTTTGGGCCAGCAGCGAAGGCTCCTAAAATTCAGTTATGCCACTAGCAACATTCCTATGTCGGTTAGACGATGCGATTTGCTGCTGGGGCTCTGACTTCGTTATTTTGAAAGTCCATTTATGAAGTGTATTGAGATGCTGAGGCCATAACCATGTGTTTGCTTGATGGTCTGTTCTATCACAAGATCTCGTACCACTGTCCAGTGTAGGAGCATTTCCTGTGGTTATGCTATTGCTAAGTAGTTTATAGAATATTTGGTCTGGAAGCTTAATTGGTTATCTTCTAAGTCTGAGACCAGGGTTCCACCCTGGCTTTATTACTTGGCCAAAAGTTACTTTAAAAGCATTAGCCTTCACATCAGCAGGGAATTCGCTGAGGGATAGTTTTCCAGTACTGCAATATTAATGGAATCTATGGACTGCATGTCTGTAAAAAGGAGACCTCGTGCAGGTACCTTTGTGTTGCTAACATCTGTCTGTTCTCCAATTCTCTCTTGCGAGAGTTCTGCTAGTGCAGTTTGCGTCTAAATTTATTTTTGGTGTGCCTTGATTCTTCCTCTGAGGATACACAAGTTTGAAGTTGAAAATGCAACAACCAATGAGCTAAGGAAACTAAAATGAGAGCCTTTTATAGGTCAATAGACTACATCCTTCAAGAATGGGGATAACATAAAATAAATATATGAACAGCACACATAAACACATTAGCTGTATGCATACAGTCAGCACTCTTCTTGGATATAGGTTGTAGTTTCCATAATTGTTAATGGGTAACCAGTTTAGGCACAAAGGGCCCGATTCACAGAACTAACTTAAGACAAAATCCTAAACTTACTACCATTTTGGTATTCACAGAAGGCACTTACTCATTCCGGTATTCACAGAAGTTAGGAGTTCTAACTTTAGGACTCCTAAATGCCTCTGTGAATACCAAAAGTCTTAAAGTTAGGATTTTTCTCAGTTTAGGATTAGTAAAGTTAGGACTCCTAACTTTAGGACTCCTAAATGCCTTCTGTGAATACCGAAAGTCTTAAAGTTAGGATTTTTCTCAATTTAGTAGTAGTAAAGTTAAGACTCCTAACTTTACTACTACTAAACTGAGAAAAATCCTAACTTTAAGACTTTCGGTATTCACAGAAGGCATTTACTACTCCTAAACTGAGAAAAATCCTAACTTTAAGACTTTCGGTATTCACAAAAGGCATTTAGGAGTCCTAAAGTTAGGACTCCTAACTTCTGTGAATACCGAAATAAGAAAGTGCCTTCTGTGAATACCAATATGAGTAAGTGCCAAATCGGAACAATTTATTACATATAAAAACAAACATTGAAAAGCCAATCGGTCTGTCCTTTCACATAGCTACAATAACTCAAGTAATTACCAGACTGGGGAACAAGGTATTTCAGTCGAGCTGAGCTCCCAAAACTTTGGTGGAGCTGATTGGTCTTCTGGTTCAATCTAGCCTGTTTGAGCGGGTTTGCTTTGCTGGACCTCAGGTTTCAGGAGTTGTATCATTTCAGAACAGAGTTTGAAGATATTTTGAACTATGGCCTTCACTAACTGTTTCACAGATGTTGCAACAAGTTGGAATTTTACACAAACTGTATGTTTGCATAATAGTGGTGTAATACAAAATGATGCCGCCCTCCCTGCAAAGTTCGATTATGGACTCCTCCAAATCTGATAGTAAGGAAGAAAAACTTGTAAACAAGTCTTATTAAAGAGGCTTTCCAGCCAATATCTACCTTCGTGATCGAGGGCCCTTCAGAGGGCAGTCTCAGATGGTAAAATAACATAAATTTCACATGACTGCCAGGTACTGTAGATTGTACATAATCTAAGAAGGATACATTATTATCCATCACCTCCCACCAACTCTGTCCAGATGGAATAGCTGTCAGTCAAAAACAAGCAATCTACAAAAAAAAATTACAAATCATTTTTCACCAGTAAGGCATTCTTACTCATGGACACATTCTTGAATCATACCGTATTCCATTGTTCAAAGTGAACTTGATACGTAAATGAACAGCTGATGTAAATCAGCAACGATTGCTATTACATACAAGGTACCGATAACGCCACTTATGAAAATGTATATGTAAAGAGTTTTAAAGCCACACCAACAGCTTTTAGCACTTCACATGCGTCTCTATAAACACTATCCTAACATTATAAAATGCTTTAAGCACTTTGTGCAGATTCCAGAAGGTGCAGCAAACATACTTTCCACGGCTTTAAAGAAAAAAAGTTTTCATATCCAAAACCTATTAAATATAAATGCACCTTGACATTTCCTCAGCATTTTATTTTCAAGTAGAGAGAAGTCTTTGCTAATGAGGAAGAAAATAATTGGTTCATTTGACATATTAAATGACCAGAGCTTTTAGAGGCTTGCTTTTGTGGGCAAACATTTACTGAAATATTCAGAAAAGTGTCAGAAACGCTCTCTGGAGATCCAGAGAGATTTTTTTTGTAGGGTTTAGGTGACATTTTTAAACTTCCTAAGGAAGCCTCTCAGTGAAACGATCAAGGTGGCAATCTGTGGGAAAGATGTATTTATAAGCGACACGCCTGTTTTACAGGATCTCAATATAATGTTTGTTATTTTATGAAACTTTAAGCAAGAACTAAGAACACCAGTCTGTGTTTTACAGAGATATACTTCGGAAAGCTGAGTGAGTGAATTCCTGACCATTAGATTGACCATCAAGCTACAAATTTGAAATGTGAATGCTATTTTAAACTGTTGGATCACTCATGTACAATAGTTGGAGAATTCTCTCCCAGCTACATTTCTGTTACTCATGGAAGGAATTGGAAGATGTTATATAACTGTCATTCAATTGCTCAATAAAATTAAAAGAGTGATCCATTTACTCTAAATTTACTGCAACGATTAGAAGAGTGTAAGAATTTCAGAAAGATAGAAAGGATTTACAGATAGTAATCTCTGAAGGGAGAGGTTCGGATGAGATGTAATCCTTGTAATTGGGCATTATCACAGATTTACTCACATCCAGTGGTGGTCCGTGCAGGGAAAGCGCAGTGGTGATGTGGAGAGGTGGGGCGGGGCGGGAGGGTAGGGAAGTTGGCGAACGATGGAATAGGCAAAAATAAATAAATCCTAATCCTCTCGTCTGTCGGCATCCCCCGCTCTGTCCCACGGACCGCTGATACTTACATCTGCGACATAAAATGAAGGTGAAGGCTTCAGAAAATTACTGTGGTGAGAAGGGCCAAACTGTGAAGGTATATTCCCAAGAAGAATATGGAAAACATGGCAGCTAAATGACAAGGATGAGTAAATTGTGCAGCCTAGATGTCCCTAGAAACACTTTATAAAGCATGGTGTCAGTGTCAGGAACATTGCTTTATTGAGATTCATTTCAGTTAGTTTTTACCTGTGAAGAACACGTGGGCCCCTGTGGATTGTGGAGGCCTTCATTTAGACCTTGGCGGAGGGAGGCTTCACTTAATTATTCCTCCCATGGAAAGAAAAGAAAAATTACAAATTTATGAAGAATTGTCAATTGCCTATCAACAGATTAGCATCTCTGAAGTCAGGAAGTACTCTTTTAGGCTGATGCAGACAATGAGGTAGAAGTCCTCAAATAAAAGTCAAAAGAACCTGCGGGTCCAATAGAAAATAAATGTTGGGCGTCCAGGATCAGTCAGGTCTCACAGTTGCTGATGCTCTTCATGCTAGAAAGAAGAACAAATGATCAGAAAAAGTGGTAATGAGAAATATGTATTCACACTCAGTGGAGATACAATATTTGCTTCAAATTGTAATAAACTCAGGTCTTTTCATCATAGTAATAATGAAGAAAACCTTCAGTTCATGTTAATACCGGAAGTTCTATTATGCTGCTTTAGGCCATAGGCACAGCAGGCATAGCAGCATGAACACCCAGCTTTCCACAAAACACCTTACACACAGAATCACAAGATCAATTGGGCAGAGAATGTGTTGCAAGCAAACATTTCAAAAAGACTTTGGCTGGCATAATACTTCTAGCTGAATATGCACCAGTGTCGCTATATTTACTCTACCTGGGTCATCATCTACCTAAGCCGTTGCGTTCTTGTGGAATAACAAACTGTGAAATGCAGCTTTTAAAGTAATATTATGTTCGGATACCTTCACCAGTGATACAGTACCAGATTTATTCAGCTTTGTGTGGATATCCCTTCAGGAAATTTCACTATCATCACCACATATATTAATTACTAACACACTCAGCCCATCAAGTGTACCAAACATCATAGTCCCACTGCTACTACCATTCAGGCAGTTCAATGTTTAAGTAAAGAATTTGTTACCATATAACACACTTAAGAGGAAAAATCTGAGATATTGAGGCACTGGTTTAAGTTTTCACACATAAGCACTCTATATAACAGCTGGAAAAAGCATCTTACTTGTTCCTCCAGCTATTGTACCACTAGTGCGAGCAAGTGAGGCGGTTGCAGGGGATGGTAGAATTGTTCCTGTCAAACACACAAAAGGTGATGGAAGGATTTGATTTGAATTGATTTGGGGATTTCTAAAGCGTACGGCTGCCCGGAGGCTTCTCAGCGATGACGATAAGAGCCGTGATCGGGAGAGGAACCAACTAATGGTTTCCAGGAAACAGCCAGGTCTTCAGTCCCTTTCTAAAAACCAGCTCATTGCTTGCAATAAGTCTAACCACTGGCAATCTCTCAGAGTAGGATTCCAACCCATTGTTCTTTTTTCCACCATATCACCTCAGAGTAGACCCAGCCATATGCAAATTGGTCGTGACCCTGCTCCAATGGGAACAGTGCGGCCCAACCTGCCAGGCCTATATTGTTCCTGTGCCACATTGGTAAATGGTCCTCACATGCAAACCATTAACCGAAGAACCGCACCAATATCCTGACCTTGTTCTACAATAAACATAAAAACAGGTCTCTACCCTCATGCAAAGTTTGCTGATACATGCCACAAATCAATCTTCTAAGGGAATTAAATACCACAAAGAACATCTCCAAATCAACCAAAAGTTAATATTACCACAACTTAAAATTTTGCAAATGAATAAAGTCAGCAGTGGGTTATCTTGTCTGCAGCACACGAACACATGCGCGTGAGTTGAATTTGGACCATGGTGCTAAATGGATGGTTGTTTTCCTAAATTACAGTACTTTATTTTCTTCACAATGATCATGATGTTTGTTGTTTTCTGCTAGCAAGGTAAAATAAGAAAACAATGAAGCTTTGCAGAGCTTTTGGAATTGTTATGAAATTAATGAAAGATAAGAACTAGATAGACTAATACCTGCACAGAATGCACCCATTAATATTTATGATAAATAAAACATGGCAAACGCTACAAACAAACTGATTTGGAGTAGGGCAGTATCAATGCAACAGTACCCTAACCTTGCAGTTTAAAAAAATAGATGACGATACAGTCCAATGTCCTTCTAATTGTACAGGAGTGGAGAATTTGTTAATAGCGTTTCGGTTTCTAGGGAAATACTTGTATGCATGTATTGGTATTTCTATAACGCGAAACTAGTGAGCGCTGTACGTTAAGTGGGGATTACAAAAACATTTTAACAGAAGGACATTAAGTGATTTGCCCAGTATCACAGATGTTCAGTTTAGGGACGAGGGAAGGCAGTGGCGTAATGTAACTTGAGAGGGCCTCCCCTGCAAAGTACAACGAGCCACCCCCCCCACCTCCGACCCACTCAGGAGCTCTCAGGCCAGGTGCCCACCACCCAGGACACCCTGGAGCTCGAGGCCCCCGCACCTCGTGGGCTATGGGTGGTAATGTTACGCCACTGGAGGGCAAGATTTGAACATGGGCGTCCATGTTTAAAAAGGCATCAGCTCGAGCTTCTAGGCCACACCTGCCCTCGTGTTTCACAATTCAGTTAAATGGGTTGTACTGAGCTATCCGTGAAAGTGTTTATCATAGCTGACCATGGTTTTAGATCTTGAAGGCAGTAGGCAACGGGCGAGGGAAACATTTTAGCCAGTAGTACATTACAGAAGTGAAAAATGAATCCCCTGGCTTGTAATGAAATGTACTCTTCAATACAGACCAAACTACACATTATAACTCTGACGTATTCAAATTTCATTTTAAATGTAAAAGTGATTTGCACAGACACTACCCAATATATTTGACTGAGCTGGAACCTTTTTCCACCATGTCTGGCACTTCAGCTGACAGCTCCTGACAAATAAGGGGCATATTTACAAGTCCCTATTGCCACCATACCGTCACTTTTAGTGACATGGTAGCGATACGGGCTTCACCGTATTTACAAGGCAGTGTAATGCCTTTTTCCATTTGTCACCCCGAGTGGAACGGGTATGCCCAGACGTGGGTACCGTGCTCTCCATGTCACTGGAGTCAGGCTATCCTGGCTGATGAGGGCTGAAAGCCCAAAACCGGTCCTAGGATGCTTGTTTCCAGTCCAGGAAGGACCTTGCCTGGCAGTTCGGGCTGGACTGTTCCCATTGGGCGCAGGGTAAAGACTGATTTGCATATGGCTAGGTCCAAACTGGAATGGCCTGGTGAGCAAAAAAACGATGGATTTAGGCCAGATCTCTGTACTGAGGTGAATGTATGACATTGTTCTGCATTCTGTCCATCAATTGTTCTTTTTGCCTTGTAAATAAGGCACCCTTTTATGCTATATTTGGAGAGAAAAGGGAAGGTAATGGGTGTTGTGGTGGGCGTTCCACTGCAACACCCATTGATTTTGAAGCTGACCCATATTTACAAGGGTGGCGTAAATATGGGGCAGCACAAAAATTAAGACAAAAAAAACCCTGGTCTTACCCTGGCAAAACGAGAAGAAATGCTTTATTTCTCCTCGTTTTTGGTATTTCTAGGTGTGCTGCATCGGGCAGCACACATAAGTTACAAAACGCCATTTGTGACTGTTTATCTGCAGGAAGGGACACCTTCCTACACATAAAAAATATTTTCCTTCAATGCAGGCACCCTTGCACAATGGTGCAAGAGTGCCTGCGTTGGTGCTAGACAGCTGCAATTAGCACCAGCGTAGGGTGAAAGGCAGGGTTGCACCAAATTCTTGTAAATAAGGTGCAGCCATGCGTTTCTGAAGTGGCGGAGAGTGGCGTTAAGCCAACAACGCTTACGCCGTACTCTGTCACTTCATTGTGAATGTGCCCCTAAGTTTTGACACATTTATGCATGGTTGATGAAGCAGTAGCAGCAGCATTATTTTCACCAAAGAGGCAGCCCCAAGTTTATTTATTTATTTATTTTTTGCATTTATAATGCGCACAGATACCCACAAAGGGTTTCCCGGCGCCAGGGCTCAGAGATCAAACACAAGAGGCAAACAGCTGTCAATGACCACAATTATTTATTAAACAGCCATGTCTTGACATTTTTCTTAAAACTGGCGAAATTGTCGTCTTTGCGAAGGGCTAAAGGGAGGGAGTTCCAAAGAACTGGTCCCATATAGGAGAAAGATTTCCCCCCCATTCGGGCCAGTTTAAATCTAGTTGGACAGGCATTTTCTTATTTTTAAAGCCTTCAAAATGATTTGGTCTGCAGTCTTTGAAGAATGCACCACTCCTGCGGATATTTATCTTCAGTCTGAATCACTTTTATTTTTCTGCTGCAAACATCAGTCGCCGATAGGGCACTCATTGTTGCCATTGTTTTCTACATGGGTTTTACCTGAGATCATCCTTGGGGCAAAATGACATTAAAATCTAATTATTTTTCAGTAAAATGATGTCCTGTTTTGTAATGTCCTTCTTGAATGCCCGACAATTTTAGTAAATTGGGTGACAGCAATCACTAAAAGAAAATAACCTTTTTCATCCCTTCATAGCTGGGTCTTCGGATTAATAGATACAGATATCAAATTGATGGCTTAATTAAATTCTGTTGAGCCTTCTGTAGTCAACATTCTTCTTGGCCTATACTCAATAAGTGCTTTAATATGTTTTCATTAAACTTGACCTGATTTTGGTTAACCGTAGAGTTGCCTCCGGGATCATTTTTTACAATCTAATTATATTTGTACATACTTTAATGAATTACCTTCTCAAGAATAATTCGATACAGTCTTTTGCTCACTAGCATTACTTACCAGTAAAACATGAGCATATGAACCGGTTACTTTCCTTCGACTATATATCCTCAAGTACAGTTATTACTGACTTCACCTATGCATAATAATGTCTCAATATATTTATATTTTATTTCTTAATCAAGTGAAAGGATAGGAAATTATGATATTATTTGCATGATCTTACTCATTCGGGAAACATATGGGCCTGCTTCTAAAAAACATAAAGAACATGAACAAATTGCAGGCTGCGGGCTCATGCCTATGACTTTATAGAATTTCTAAATTTTCGGGATTCTGAAAGTTTACAGGTTTATGTTGAGAAATTTAGTTTTTGTAGTTTTACACGTATCAGCCTGTCTGCCCAACCCCCACAGCACTAGATTGTTCGGAGAATAGAAAATTCAGCCCTAGTGGTAACAATAACGTCCAAATGAAAAATTTTCATTTCCTTTTCTTGCCCCAAATGGAAAATATATTTCCATGAAGAGAAATCATTTGCCTAACCCATCATAAAATATATGTACTTCCATGCCCAGTCCACCCCTCCTGAAGCACCTAACCTTACTTTTCCAAAGTTGCGTTACATCTCTCTCCGTTCCTAAAAGGCAGTGACTTTGTGGACGTTTGCCACTTTTGCAAAGTGCATTTCCTCCGCACCACTCCTTTACCTCTTACCTCAAACATTTAATTATTTTCAAGCAAAATGTTATTATGTTATAAAAAAAACATAGAAGTACATCGGATACAATCATTTTTCCTTAGCATCAGCACTAGAATACTTCGATAATATCGGTATGCCTACATTATGCTTATTTAGTACCCTATTTTAACACAAATAGTAAGGGAGCCAGGGCCTGGTCTGGCTGTTGCGGGCTCCGGGCAATCCCCCGGTGCGCCACAAGGTTGGGGACCAGTTTTGGGACCATGGAGGCCATTTTTGTTACAGTTATGCAGCATAAATCGTCCCTGTAACAAAATCGGCCTAACACCGGCCCAGCAAAGAGCTCGGTCGCACCCGCAACTCCCCCCCCCAAGGGGGGGGGCGAGCACTTTGCCAGGGCCGGTTTTGGTTCCCAGTCCGGCCCTGAAGGGAGCTTACACAAACAGTGACAATAATGGTGAAAAGAGACTCTGAGAACAGCATGGATCTAGTTTTGTAACTATATATGTCTTCATCGTGATCTATAAGCTGTCAAAAAGGGTTTCCAATGCACTGTAATACAGTGCATTCACTGGTAACTTCTTTAGACCCCATCAAGGTCTTTACCAGTCCCATGTGTTTCCTCTCCTCCGTACCTCAGTGGCCTGTCATTTGGATCATAGCCTGCAAACGAAGACATCCCTGTTCCCCATGCTCAAACAGAACCAGGTTTCCTTATACCCCTTGCATTTTAAATATGCAGCTCTGGCGCTCAGTTGGGCCTTAACATTTCTCGTCTCCACATAAGCAAATTAGATTCATCCTTAAGACACAGCAAATACCATGACTGTCGAACAACGTGCTTCTTTTGCAACGCGGGCGGAATAACAAATGCGTCTGAACAACACATTCCATTTGCAATACAAGTTGTTACAACAGCATACACTAAGTAAGGCGGCCTTAGACTTCAAAGTCCAATGCTTTCCCTACTGTTGCAGTGACTGGAGTTGGAATAGTTAATTGTACTATTTCAAAGTTCTGCGCCATCATTATAAATGGAATGCGTGGTACAGATGCATCTGTTGTTCCGCCCGCATTGTTAAGGAATGTGTGGGAAAGGAAAGTGTGGTTGTGTCATACAACCCCCATCCTTGCTTTCCTACACAATGGTATCTGCCGTTTCCCCAATTCTAAGGCTAGGACCGTGAATCTTCATGTCACCTTTTTGTTCTGAGGGCGAAGGAATAGGCCCTGGAGACAGACTTCCGGTTCTCCACCTGTCTATCACTATCTTTGTTGAGTTGATGCGTAACCTTCTTCCAGTATATCTCCAGATTTATGAAGTTCCAGGCCATGAGGTAAAAGTCTGCATCTCCTCTGCTCCCATATCTAAGGCGTTGTGCTGATGACACCAGAATTATGTATTGAACCTTTTGGTGTGAGATGCATTCTGTGTAGGAAATTGAGGGAATTCATTTATGTCTGCCAGTCCTCGAAACTCCTAGGGAATTAATTAGGATGCACCCACAGTCTTTGTCATCTATAGGGGGCTTACATATATTTGCTGCCTATTTGTTTTGAAGGCTAGTTAGTGTTCCTTTGGCTTGGTCCTGGAGTCCCTAATTTCGCAATAATAAAGCTCTGGTTCTTCCAGTTTAGGACCAATGCATCTGAAAGCCTCAACGAAGTTTGGATAATTAAGATCAGCCAGTCCCTTGTGCATTTCCAAAGAGGCTTTCAGATGAATTGTTAGCACAGATTAAAACTACGGAGAGTCAATTATAAACACAACTCACAGCGACAATGTTCAAGAAAAAACTTGATGAAAACAAGAAGACAATTAATGACTATAAGGATTTCTTAACACAAGCCAAAATAAATACGTTTCAAAAGGACCTCAAACGGTTTTCTTTTGCCTAGACTTTCCCATACTCAATACCAGATTTCCTACCAAAAGACTCGGAGAATTCTGACTTCTCCGACACTGAAAGCTCGGATCTGGAAGATCCTCCAGTGACTCTTCCAATGGCAACCCCCATCTCAATGAAGCTGGAAGACGAGGCGGATGCTCATTAAGAGGCAGAGGCATTTACCCACAACCTACACATTTCACCCTTAACCCTTCTGGTGGAACCCATATGTCCAACATCCATTTCAACTTCCCCAGTAATGGATACCCTTGGCAACACAAGCTGGCTCCTTTTTTAGCGAGAGGCCAAAATCGAGGAAGGGGAAGAAGAAGGGGCAAAAAGTACAATGGCCGTCACAACCACAGTAGGAACTAGCTCACAATACCCACCCAGGGACCAGCAGAACCCCACTGGAGTAGTGAACCTGAGTAAACAGGAGTTTTCAGACTTCCAAATGAAGGTATTATTCAAAGGCTTAGGATTTGTACCCACTCGACAGCCAGGCCTCTTCCACTGGAATCTAGAACTGGATGAACTATTCCACTGGATCCGCTTAGCGGTCTTCTTTAAAGAACAACCCATGCTCCCCAGCAATAAAGACAGAACCACTGAGTTGCGAAATAAGTCTCCTTTTCACCACCCAGCTGCACAATGCCCCCAGTGCTCTTAGCCTTTGAAAAGGCAGTTTCACTAGCTATTGACGAACTCAGAGACTATAATACACAGATGAGTAACAACCTCAGAAAACTGCAGCATCAAGCAGTGAAGGAAATTGATGACATGCAATCCATTGCCATAAAACCAGCCAATAAAGGGGGGGACCATGGTGATTCTTTCCAAAGAGATGTATTGAGCAGAATGCCTCAGACTCTTGAATGACCCCAGAAATTACTGGAAACCGGAGAGGGACTCTACTAGGGATATTTCTGAAGACATACAATCCTTTGTGAATAAGGCGAAGGACAATGGCTGGGTAACAACCTAAGAATTAGAGTTCCTGATTGAACGAAACCCTAAAGGGCCGCCTGGAAAACCGGTTGTGTTTGGCATAGGATCCATCTTGGGACCCATGTCCAAATGTACTGACTATTTTCTGAGACCCCCGGTGAGTCAAATGCATTCATATGTGAAGGACACTAAAGATATTCTCATTATGATACAAGACATTACTTTTGACCCAGATATACATTTTATTGTAACCTTGGACGTTGAAGCCTAGTATACAATCAGCCCTCAGAAGGCCCCACTCAAGGTTTTAGACTCCTGGATGGATAAATGAGACAGAGTGGAATTCTATCGCACCAAAGAGTTTTGTCCTAGACTGTGTGCATATGGCATTGCCTAGGAATTATTTTCAGTTCAAGAATAACTTCTATCTACAGACACACTCGAACATCTATGGGCATCACATTCGCCCCAATTATAGCCTGCCTGTACATTCATGGTTTTGAACAAAAACACATCTACAAAAACACCAACCCTTTCAACATTAACATCAAATTATGGAAGAGGTTTATTTATGATGTGCTTGTCATCTGGTGAAGCAAGGAAATAGAGGCCCTCCAATTCCCTGAATGGTTTAACACCAGGGACAACTTTTAGATGTTCACCATTACAACCAGCAAGGAATCCATTACATTTCTGGATCTCAGAATTTGGTCACAGGACCACTACCTAAAGACAACAGAGGTTTACAACAAGCAAACAGATGTTAACAACCTACTGCAATACAATAGTTTCCACCCTAAGACACTAAGAGTCAATCTACCAGTAGGCCAATTTCTTAGACTACGCAGAAACTGTACAGAAAAACGTGCTAACGACAAATATGTTGAACTGCTGTCTAAGAAACTGGATGCCAAATTCTATCCTCAACACCTGATCAGAAGGGCAAAAAAGAGATCACACAATAATCCATGGGACTCATTATTGTAGACCGTCGAAAAACCAGACAGTGATTATTTAGTATGTGTCACCACATTTGGCATACACTCAAACCAAATTGAAAAGTTGATCCTAAGGTACTGGAGAACTCTGACATCTGGCTCCCTGGATTTCAAACAACCTAAGTTTGCCTATAACCCCTTCGACGCTCATGACGAGCCCAGCTCGTCATGGAGTTTCCATTGATTTCAATGGAAATTACATGGAAAGCCATAAAACACCTTAGCATCCAAGTGGTTAAGAAAGGAAGATCACTGAGATATCCCCCGGTCCACACAAGGCCAAAGCGGAAGAACACTACAAAACCCACTATACACACCATGTGGAATTTACCCCCTGCCTGTGAATAGCCACTATCCCTGAGAACAATTTAATGTCTGCCCTCTCAATAGACCAAGTTTGCAAACACCATGGGTGTTGAAGAAACACACAAATAGTGACAGTGCATTTTTTTTAGTTCAAAGAGCTTTATTGAAGTAATTAGAAACATAGGTACAATACACAACAGTACTTATAAAAAGGTCGCAAGGAATTAGCAAATTGAATAAATAAATTTGATGGAAAAAAAGGACACAAGAAGTCTGTCATTAATATAGAGATATTCCAAAGAAGAAAAGCAATAATAAAAAAGTGTACCTAGAAACAAAAGAGCATTTTACATTTTTTTCTGAAGAAGGGAAAAGCTAGAAAAGGAAGAAATAAGAAAAGAACAGAGGAAAGAGAGAAACAGAGGAGGGGGAAAAGACACAGAAAAGAAAAGGAAGAGAAAGAAGAAAATGAAGATATAGTAGTATCTTCACCTAATATCATATTGAAACTTTAATATGATCGTAATCATAATGGTTCCTAAAAACAGGATAATACCTGTACATTTGACATATAAAAACTTAAAACAGAAGAAAAGAATAAAATACTCATGGTGGTTAATAAACAAAGGAGCTATCTTGATTACGTAGTGCAGATGTGGATAAATAATTGGGAAGTGGAGACAAGAAGGCTTCTTTACGAATATTTTGTTGAGAAGTTTTGGAAGAAGCTCTGTCCAGTCTGTGATGATAGCAAAGAAGGTTCCACCAGGCGGAGAAAGAAACCTTAGAGGCATCCTTCCAATTAGAGGTGATTACATGAAAGGCAATAGCAATTAACAAGTCCACAAATATGCCCACCTTGCGATATCAGAACCAATTTGTAGAGTTACTTCCCAAAAATATGGAGTAAATATCAAAGGGGAATTGAATAGAACAAATAGAGGAGATTGACTCACACAGCTTAGACCAAAATCGAGCTATTTTAGGGCAAAGAAAAAAGGAATGCATTAAAGTGCCAGGGGTATTAGGACATACCCAACAGTTCGGGGATAAGTCTGAACTATGCTTGGAGAGAGATAATAAACTTAAACATAATCTTTGATAAAAATAATAGAGAGTCTGAGTGGTGCTAGAATTACATGAGGTGTGGTGTATGCGTGTCCAAATGGAGCTCCATGTATGAACAGAAAGGGTACGCTGTAAATCAGATTCACATAAGAACTCAACTTTACTTTTAGGGCGACTGGGAGAAGAAAAATGGAGGTATTTGTAAACTTGAGAGGCTCTAATAAAGGGGGAAGTGGATAAAGGTTCGAACAGAGGATCTTGAGAAGGGAGGGGAGAACCAGAAAGTAGAGAAAGCTGATCCATAAAGAGCAATTGTAAAGAATCGTATCTAAGTAATGAGAAACAGGTAGGTCAAATGTGGACTGAACCTCTTGGGAAAGAAAACGAGAATCCTGTATTAGTTGCTTAACGAGGAAGATCCCTTTGGCAGCCCATGTTTTCTAAAAAATAGTGTGATTGGACAATTTAATACTTTTGTTATGCCAAAGAGGTGAGTCTAAAAATACCTGTAAAGGGCTATGAGACTTACACTTAATAGGGTGAAAAGTTGAAATGAATTTTGAAATTGTTGGGTAGTTAAAAGAACAAGGAGGATGGGTAAAACTGGCTAAGAGAGAAAAAGAGAACAGAGAGATCAGAGATTCCTCCAACTTGTGCCATACAAGAGTGAAAGTTCCTCCCGAAGTAGATAAATATGGTAACATTTGGCAAATTAGAAAAGAGGAATGATACTGTTGAAAATTGGGAAAGTGGACACCACCCCGATCCTTAGGAGCAAAGAGAAGGGCTAAAGAAATACGGCCTTCCGAACGTTCCAATTTACTCAAAATTCCATTAAGGGTTTCAAAAAACTTCAATGGAAGTTTAACTGGTAACATGGACACATAGAACTTAATAACAGAGAGCAACATCATTTTAAGGTGTCCAATCTACCCCACCATGACAGAAAAAGAGGAGACCATCTGTCTGTCATATTTACTTTTAATAGGACTTCTTCCAAAGAAGAATATTTTATCCCCAAGCAAGTAATATTATTAGTATTCCATTTAAAGCCAATTCCTTCAAACATACTCCTTAAACAATATTTATTCAAAGGAAGCACTTCAGATTTGGAAAAATTCAACTTATAACCAGCCAAGGCCGCATAGGAAGAGAGAAGTTTGGTAAAAGCGGGCAAAGAGGTAGAAGGATCGGAAACATATAACATAATATCATCCGCGTAATCAGTAAATTTAATTTCAACAGTTTTATGCGTAAAGCCTTGGAGGGTGGGGGAGAGTCGTAGGGAGTGAAGAAAAGGCTCAAGAGAGAGGATAAAAAGTAAAGGGGAAAGAGGACATCCCGGAAGAGTACCCCTTTATAAAGGGAAATAAGAGGATTGAGAGCCATTAACAAAAACTGAAGTGGTTGGGGAGGAATTTAACAAATTGAGAAGAGACAAAATAGAAGGACCAAAACCATGCCATTTAAGGTCATGCATCATGAAAAGCCAATGAACGCGATCAAAAGCTTTTTCCGTGTCAAGGGTTATGGCAGCGATGGGGAGGAGCTCTTAGATGCAAGATGTATAATGTTGAGGAAAGTTCTGGAATTATCACCAATAGTCCTTCCCTTAACAAACCCCGTTTGTTCGGAACCAATTAAACCAGGAAGTACCTGATTGATACGAAAGGCTAACACCTTAGCAAATAGTTTGCAAACAAGATTAATCAAAGATTTAGGACAATAGTTGGCACACCGGGACAGGTCTTTATCTTTTTTAGGACTGAGACAGATCATAGCTTCGAGAAAAGAGCCTCGAGCCTCACCATTGAAAGCAAAATGTTGAAAAAGAGATAAAGATGGGGCAGAAGGATAGGAGAAAAGTAGGAATAGAACTCAGCAGTGAGACGATCAGGACCAGGGGCCTTATGTTTAGGTAGCATAGACAAAGCAGATTTAATCTCTGAAAAAAATATATCTTTTTCCAAAATAGAACAGTCAGGAAGAGGGGAAGAGCGGGGAGGTAATGAGTTAAAAAAGAGAGTCCAGATCTTAATCTGAAAGAGACGATTCAGGAGTATAAAGGGTCTTATAGAAATCTGTAAAACAAGTTAATATTTCTTCATCTTGAAGGCGGGGAATATCACGATCATCAATAATTTTGACTATTCTAGATCTTTGAGATTTAATCTTCAATTAGTTCACCAACAGTTTACCAGCTCAATTACGTCCACGATAAAATTTTGAGTTAATTTTTAATAACGTCCCAGAGGCTTTTTCCGTAGATTTCCTATTAAAGTCAAGTTTTGCTTGGACTACAGTCTTGAGGTTATCAACATTTGCATGTTCCAATTCCTTAATGGAAGACAGCAAAGCAGCGGATTCCTTGTGATATTGTTTCCTTTTGCTCGCTACATAATCTATAATGAAACCTCTGGCTGTTGCATTGAAAGCATCCCAGACAGTATGAAAGGGCATGTCTGGACTAGCATTAAGGAGAAAGAATTCAGAAACAAAATCTTTAAAGCGTTCGAGAAAGGAGGGATCTTTAAGAAGGTAATTATTAAAACGCCAACGACGAGATTTAGAGAGTAAGGAAGGAAGATCTAAACTAATCGAAACAGGAGCGTGATCAGAAATAAGAATGGAGCCAATATCTGCAAGCAGCAGATTGGAAAGAGGGTGCGGGCTTAAGAAAATGTAATCAATTCTAGAGGTAGAGTTATGAGTGGGGGAATAAAATGTATATTCTAAACTATCGGCGTTAAATATTCTCCAGGCATCAACTAGGCCCCTCGCACGGATGGTCCTAGCAAAGGTTTTTTGCATTTCATTAGGAATATACCTAGAAGAGGAGTTCCTATCTGTGAAAGGGTCCATGACCTGATTATAGTCACCACCCACTATGAGATTAGAGTCAGAACATGCATGAAGAGTATGTGACATGGATTGTCAGAATTATGAGTCAATGCCTGTGGGGCCGTAAATGTTAAGCAAAGAAACATGGGATCCATTAATAAGAGTATGGAGAAGAAGCCAACATCCATCTTCATCCTTCTCCTATTTTTCTATTGTAAGGGATAAGGATTTATGAAAGAGTATTACTACTACATTTTGTCTGTCTGTAGATGGGGAACTATAAACATGACCCACCCATTGCTTTTTAAGGGAATTAACATCAGTTTCATTAAGGTGTATTTCTTGTAGCATTGCAATTTTACATTGGAGCTTAGAGAGATGGGTAAGTACCCGTTGCTTTCTGACTGGGTTACATAATCCCTTTACATTCCATGAGATAATCCGAACATTGTCAGTCACTGCAAGGCAAAAAGGCATTAATACTAACAAGAAAATCACAAAATTCAATGAAATTATATAGTCAATGTAAAGGCAACCAAAAACAATACAGGTTTTTTTTTTTTTTAGTTTCAAAAACCTTTATTTACTTACAAAATATTTTACAGCAGCCTACAACCCTGAGGCCGGCAGCGAATTGTAGACAGTATGTCTGCATGATCCGGTCACATCTTACACAGCCAATTAGCCGACAGCCCGGGGGCCCGGCGGCGTTCAGATAGTATATAATGCGAGAACCCCAACTTTTATCGTCGGTCCCAAAAGCGCTATACTTGGCTCGCCCACACTGTGTAGAGGCATACTCTCACTTATGAACAATTATCATGCCAAGCCCGTTAGGTTGTAGACCGGGAGCAGTTCTCAGAACACTTTAATCCTTAATTCCAACCCCAACAAGCCCCCCACCCTCAGCACGCCAGCTACTCTCCCTCCCGTCTCATCTTTATGAAAGTAGACTATCATACAGCCCTTCCCACTACCTACCAGGTGAAAGCCTATACCCCATCCGTACTCTAACCCTTTTTATCATTAGTACAACACAGCTCAGATCACCCTTCCGTACAACTCCCCTATCAGTATAGTTACTGGATCAGTGCACCCAGCCCCTACCCTCTCTTTAGGCTTAAGTCCATCCCCTCCGGGTTCCTACTTCACCCTTTACACTCCCTTCGTTCAATGGGGACCCCTGTTAATCATGCCCAGTGTTCTCCTCAAACGATTCTTGCATGCCAAGTATCTCACCCTGTCCTGTCTCCTCACGATCCCCTGCACCTAAATATGTCTGATATAAACCCCAGAAATTCTTGGGTCGACTCTTAGGTGGAAGCAATTCACTGTATGATTCCGATTGCGTGCAGCAGCATAACATGTCCCTGGCCCATCTTTTCTTAGTTGGTAACGGTCCCTTCATCCAACATACAGCAACCACCCGCCTGGCTATTAGCAAGGCTATATCTGCCAAGCGACGCAGTGCAACCGGAAGCGTCTTGGAGTATCCCAGCAGAGGCAGTGCCGGATTGGCCGGCATCTCTGTTTCTAATATCAGACTCAGTTCCGAAAAAACCTCTTTCCAAAATGTATTAATGCCAGGACAGCTCCATGCCATATGCATGAAATCTGCCACTTGCGCATGACAGCGTTCACACTCCGCAGATTGTCTAAGCCCATACCTATGCAGTCTCTCTGGAGTGTAGTAAACACGTTGTAAATATTTGAAATGAACCAGTCTGTGTCTTCCGTTTAGAGACAGTTTCCTAGTGCTAGTACAACAGTACTTCCACATCTCATCATCTATTTGCATTTGAAGATCGCGTTGCCATTCTGTCCTAGCTTTGGAGTATTGATGCTTCTTATGTTGAGCTCCTATTTTATGGAGATTTGTAACCAGCTTGCGAGACGCCGACGTTTTAATCACGTATGTAAGCTCAGGAATATCCGGTGGCTCTGTCAAGTCTGGGCCTAAGAGTTCTAATAGCGCACTGCGCACCCTGTGGAACTGAAAGAGTAGCAAAAGCGGGGTCTCAGCCTGCAAGGGGAGAACCTGCTCCCAGGTTTTCACCACCCCGTCTATAAATAGGTCTTCCATCTTTGTAATTCCCAGTTTATTCAATGCTCTCGCGACTCCTTTCTCTTTCAGTGGGGCAAGCCATACCGCCCATTCTATCTGCATAAGTGGGGAGTACAGCAGTTCACAGTCCTGTGCCTGTAACAACGCATGCCAGGCATGATTCGTAGCCTTAATCGAGTTCAGTTTACCAATGCCGCGGTCAACCGGATAAAAGACAGTGGCCGGCAAGGGGGAAGGGTCTGCAAATAATCGTTCAAGAATCACGTGAGGGATATCAGAACTCCCATGTATCCACGTATGCAGATGAGCTGCCTGAGCCACCCTGTAATATCTTTCCATGTCCGGAGCGCCCAACCCCCCTATCTCATAAGGAAGCGTTAAAACCTTCCACTGGACTCTGGGCTGTTTGCCACCCCAGGCAAGCTTAATAAGTATTTGAGTCAATTGTTTGAAAAAGGCCTTGGACAGGACGACTGGGATGTTATTGAACAGGAACAGGAATCTTGGTAAGACCACCATCTTCATGATGGCTGTCCTTCCCATTAAGGATAAGGGGAGCTTGCACCATGTATCAACATCCTCCACTAGTTTTGTGTATGCAACCCCGTAATTTTCCCTAACTAGTATGTCCGGATCTGTGTGAAGCTGAATCCCTAAGTACCTGATTGAGTCCGTTGTCCACTGCAATGGGTATTCCATATCCAATGGCAGCGTCACAGGTGTTAACGGGAACGCAACTGATTTGGTCCAATTCACCTTCAGCCCTGAGAGGGCCCCGAATCTTATCACTTCTCTTAGCACTGACGATAGGTTAGTTTCCGGGTCACGGACGTACAGGAGTGTGTCAACTGCGTACGAAGATATACCAATTTTGTATGATGGAAAGTTGTTACCTTCCAATCTATGATATTCCCTAATCGCACACGCCAAAGGTTCCGCAACCAGCGCGTATAAAAGGAGTGAGAGGGGACAACCCTGCCTAGTTCCCCTGCTTACTTCAAAGGCACCTGTGACGTATCACCCATCCACAGTCTCGCCGTAGGCTTATACTATATTGCTCCTAACATCTGCAAAAAGGGTTCTCCCAGCCTCAGCTTTCGCAGGACTCTTAGCATGAAAGGCCACTCCACAGAGTCGAAAGCCTTCTCCATGTCGAGGAAAGTCGCTAACACTTTGTTCTCCTGACGCAAATGTTGTATGGTCCCTAGCACTGTACGGATATTATACGTAAGGTTTCTGTCAGGGATGAATCCCGCTGGCTCCGATGCCACCAGCTCTGGCACAAGTAGTGCTAGGCGCGTAGCCAGGACCTTAGCATACAGTTTGGCGTCCACATTTATCAGGGAGAGCGGTCTATAAGAACCACACGCATTAGGGGGTTTCCCAGGTTTCAGAATAGTGACAAGTAGAGCCTCCCTCATAGAACCAGGCATACTGCCCTCCACACAGATTTCGTCAAAAAGGGTTAACAAATGTGGTACAAGTTTGTCTTTAAAAGCCTTATAAAAGCCCACTGTCAGCCCATCCGCCCCTGGGGCACTGCCAGAGCGCATCCCTTCCAACGCCTCCAAAATCTCATCCTTTTGTATGGGCATCATTAAGAATTCCCTTTGAGAATCAGACAAGAAGGGCATTTTAATGTAGCTAAGATACTCGTCTATTTCCTCCTGAACTTGTGAGGATCTGGACTTGTATAGTCCAGAGTAGTAATCTCTGAACTCTTCAAGGATCTCCGCTTCGTCTGTGATTACCTCCCCCGTGGACGTTATCAGTTCATCGATCACCAGTGGTCGTCTGTTATAACGCATTATTCTAGCCAGCAGAGAGCTGGGTCGCTCCCCCTCCCCATATGTCCGTGCCATTGCGTATTTGCACATGTGCTGCACTTCCCTATCCGCCTCCTCATTATAGTCAGTGATTAGTATTTTGATTTGCGCTGCAGTGTCAGCATCAGAGTTGTTCTGCTGTTGTCTTTCTAGGTCCGACAGTTGGGTTTCAAGATGCTTCAGTCTTCGCCTTATAGACTTGAGCACACTTGAGTGTTTGGCCATTGCCATACCCCGGATATACACCTTAAATGTGTCCCATACTGTCTGAAAACTATCAACAGACCCCAAATCGATCTCAAAGAAGCTGTCTATATCTTCCGACAATTCTCCTCTGAATACTTCATCTAATAAGGAATAAGGGGGAAACCGCCATGTAAATGGAGGAATTCTCTTCACCGGCGTTTCCAGTACCAAGAGTAAGGGAGAGTGGTCCGAGAGGGTACGCGGTAATATCGCGCACCCCTTAATACTATTGAGTATTGCCTGGGATGCCAGCCAGTAGTCAATTCTTGTATGGACATCATGATAGGCTGAGTAGTGTGTATATCCGCCCCTTGTGGGGTGCCTGTGTCTCCAGATGTCAACAAGATCTAATTTGACCAGTTCCGCCTGCATGTGCAGGGCCGCAGCCGCAGGCCGTCGGGCTGGCCCCGTCGATCTATCTAGGTCCGGGTTGATTACAAAATTAAAATCACCCCCCCACAACATTCTGGAGCAAACATGGGATCTGCAATGAGTAGCTAGGGCAGCATAAAACTCAGGGTTGTCGTAGTTGGGGGCCATAGACATTAACCACTTTAAGATCGTGTCCTTTGCCAACACACCTGGTATTTAAATAGCGGCCTTCCGAGTCCGCTTCAATCAGTGTTAATTTTAATTTGGATCTAGGTTTGACCCATGTGACCAACCCTCTGGAGTGTGTAGTAATCCCTGCAGCCACAGTGTTACCCCCGAACCCTTTAGCTGAAAGCATCTTACTCGCAAGTGGGAGGTGAGTTTCTTGTATAAGGGCGAGGTCAATGTGATGTCTGTGTAGATAATTTAACACCTTTCTAAGTTTGCGATAATCGTTGAGCCCTCTCACATTCCAGGTCAACGCTCTCAGAGACTCAGAATCACCTTCTACGTTCATTTCACTTGTATCTGTCATCCCAGCAGTGAGGCTTTATAGTTAGCAAATGGAATTCTCCAGACCCTGTGCACCATACTCTGTAGGGCGATAGGTATCATAGTCAGTCTTCGGCAAATAGAACCGGGAAACACACTGCTTGGCGTAACTTTCAGCTCCCCCTCCCCAAAACCAAAACTCCCCCCATCTCACTCCCCCCCACCCACAGCCGACCACCCCCAACCTGGCCAGACAGTACCCTATCCCTCCCCCCATCTCCCCCCCCATGGAAACTCCCTGAACAAGCCCCAAACTGGCCCCACTAGGGACCGTGTGAGCTAATAGCACTAGGGCAGAGGTTACCAGAAAAAACAAATAACCATACTTCAGCATTGTGTACCTCGAGATTGCCCCTGCACCATTACCCCCTTAGTACCTATCAACGTGAGTCAACATCTTTACTCCGTGAGTCATCAAAGGGCATCTCCCCATTATCTCTATGATCGACATAGTATTATAAATTTTCAACAACTATATGCATTAGAGTATACTCTGCAGCCATCTCCGCTAACAGATAATCAATTTAACATGTCGGCTGCCGGACACAGATATAATGAAAAGATCTCACCCAGTCGTAGCATCACAGTCTCTGTACTGGCCCCCTCGGGTCCCATAATTCGATGCTGCACAACTCCCAGGGTTACACTGCGGTGGGGGTTCCAGTACATACCCCTCCGTTCAGCTTCCAATAGTCCTACAGTGAGAAAGCCTGAGCTGCCGCAGTCATACTAGTCCTGCTCATCCAATTGGGTGACATCTTCCTGCTCTCCTTTGTGACTTCTTGGGCTGTTCCCCTGTTCCTTAGACCATTCCTTCAAGGATTTCTGGAGTACTCTGGGGTCCGTGAAAAAATGTGAGTGACCTTGCCTATTAATCCGCAGCTTCGCCGGGTACAAAATCGCGTAGTCCAGCCCTAGTTCACGAAGTTGCTTCTTGTATGGCGCGAAGTGTCGTCTTTCCTCTTGAACTTTCGCAGTGAAGTCCGGGTATAATGAGATATCCATACCTTTGAACTGCAGCTTCCCTTTGTCTCTTGCCACCCGCAGCGGTGCATCTCTGTCTCTGTAGTTCAACAGTTTTGCTATTATCGGTCTCGGGGGTGCCCCCGGACGCGGGCGAGGCCCCAGCGTGCGGTGAGCTCTTTCCACGATAAACATTGGTGAGAAGACGTCCTCTCCCAAGAGAGTAATTAGGAGTTTCTCCACAAAGAGTTCCATTTTACCAGTTTGCGTCGTCTCCGCAACCCCCATGATGCGAATGTTTGAGCGCCTCGAGCGGGCTTCCAAGTCCTCCGACTTATCCTGAATGACCTGGAGTAGTCTACCAAACTGCTTGCGGTCTTTGTCCCATTCCGTTTGCGCCTCTTCCACTTCAGTGAGGCGCCTCTCAGACATGTCAAGGCGTTCCGCATGTTTGTCCACCCGCTCTGACATATGGTCCATGCGGTACGTGAGAGCATCAATTTTGGAACCAATTGACGCAATACTGTCTTGCAGTCCTTTCTCCATTGACACCAGCATTTCTCTGATATCCGCGCACATTGAGCTCTCAGGGGCCCTGCCCCGTGGTGATGGTTCGGGTGCCTGAGATTCCGGCACCTTTGCCCGCCGTTGGTCGAATGTCAGCTTGGAATGAGTCTTGTCGCCCTTGCCCATGGCGAACAGACAGGCCGTCGAAACTACTGGTCTCACCGCACCTGGACAGATACAAATTCTGAAGGGATACTCCAGCCACTAATCCCGTGTCAGCCCGCTCCTGCGAACCAGTGTGGCCACCTCTCTACAGGGCCCTCCTGATCAGATGACTAGTGCATTTAGCGCTCTCCAACTTGCCGGACAATCTACACCATTGAGCCCCAAATATTGCACTGCCGTGCCTCACTCGCGTAGACTCCTTATTTCTGCGCACCTTCCCAACCAGCCTCGACTCTAGTGTGCAAACACCGCCCGACCAGGCGTCCACCATGCGCTGGTAGGCTCAGCAGCTCTCTGCGTTCCTCCGTAGTAGATATTGTGACGGCGGCAGGCCTAGTGTCCGGGTACTGCATCGCAAGCTGGCGGGGAGGGGCAGTAATCCAGTGAATCCAGCCCGCACCACCTTCCCTCAGTCCCGTGGCCTCACCTCCTGCCCTCTTGGTAGCCTGCGCTCGTGTCAGCCCTCCTGTACCTGGGCTCTCGCTAACTCTAGTCGTCGGGTAGGCAAGGGGCCGAGGGTACCTGCCCGGGAAGGCCCACCTCCCGCAGCAGCAGCCACGCGTGATTCCTGCCAATATACGCTCTCGTGTCGCAGGTCCACCGTTTTAGGCAATGTCACCGGATCCAAGTCTGGGGTCAGGCCTGTCCATAGTGCCGCAGCTCCGGGAAGCCGTCCGCGAAGGGAGGCGATGTCCCCCCGGCCTAGCGCACCGCCATAACCAGGTCCTCGCTAGTTCTCCTTCATTTATAGGGCGTTGCAAGGCTTTTTTCCCCCCTTCCCCGCACTCCGCTGCAGCAGCTCTCACCCCCCATGGCTCCCGCAGTCGGCTCTTGTCCGCAGTGTCCTCCTCTCTGTTAGGGCTCCGGCAGGACCGGGCCCGTCTCCGCCAATCCAGCCGCACGCACAGCGACGCAGGCCGGGCAGCTCCCTAGGAAAGTCCGGGGATTGCGGCCTGGTCCGCGAGGATGCAGCCTCTCACCGCAACTTCGTCTCCGGTCACCGTTTTTTACCGGGAGACGCTGCAGTCTCTGCTGCTGAGTTTCGAGGGGTGACACCCCCTCTGGGGCCTGCCTGGCTCTGTTAATTAAGGATTATTAGCAGGATCGGAGTGGGTAATGGTGTGGAGCTCAGCACCTAGACGTCCGCCATCGACGCTGGCAAGCTCCGCCCCCCAAAAACAATACAGTTAATGCATTGAAAAGTAGGCAAATGAGCATAAAAAGAATATGAAAAAGGTAACAAATGATGATTACAAATAGGAAGAGAAGAGTAAGAAACAATGAAGGTACAGTCGAAAAGGAAGATACGAAGTCAAAACATGTGAAAGAGAGAGACAAAAAAAGGAAAAATGGACAAAGATGAGAAAGTAAAAAGAAGAAAAAGCTAAAGAAATGAGTGATAGAAAACAAGCAGTTGACAGAAATCCAGGAGACTTCAATCAAGAGAGACTGAATAAATGTCCAGAGGGAGGAAAACAGCATAGGGAGGCAGGAAGCTGAAGAAAGAGAAACAAAGCAGAACCGACACAACACAGACAACTGAGAATGGTGAGAGCCAGTCATTTAAGATTAATAGATAGAAATAGATAGTAGGAAGGGAGTAAAATGTAGAAGAACAAATCAAGGGAGACCATCTACGAGCTAAAAATAAAAAAGGAAGACATCAACAACCAGAATACCCAATTAAATAGGTAACACTTACCAAACATTTGGGGTAACCGTGAAACCTGGGGTCAGAACAAATGGGCAGGGGGTGGGAGGACATCTGGGGAATGGATCGAAACAATAATATGAACAGCTACAAAAGAGAAAAAAGAAGACATGGAAGATTACAAAATGAAGTAACCACTAAAAGTTCATAACAACTAAACAAAAACAACATCTACAGACCTTAGACAACAACATCATAGAAGATGGAAGTTTTCAGAACATTAGAATAAGGACAGAAATATCCAAAAACAGAACACAAACAGATTGGACAATGCAACTCAGGACCCTCCAAAGTCCATCTCGTCTCCTTTGTGGCGAGAAATAAATTGTCTTAAGTCGTCAGGATGATCAAAGGAACAGGACCTCTCTTTGTAGGTTACTTTGAAGAAGCAGGGATGCACTAGACCATATCTGGCATTCCTGGATCGAAGAGCCGGACAAAGAGAAAGAAATTCCTTGCGGCGAGCTGCAGTAGCACGGGCCACATCCTGAGAGAAGAAAACTTTTTGGCCAGACCACAACATCTGCTTCCTTGACTTTGCTGCTGTGAGGACCATTTAAAGTTCAGTATATTCCAAAAACAGAACAATTATTCCTCTGGGACGCTGTGCTGACGATGATGAACCAGACGTTTTAGGGCTGATGCGATGAGCACGCTGTAAATTAAGAGATGTACCATCTTTGAGACCAACAATCTTGGGAATGTGTACTTTTAAGAAAGCAAGCATATCAGACCCCTCCTCTCCTTTAGGAATACCATAAATTAGAAGATTATTACGTCTCTATTGCGGTTTTCTAAGTCTTCTGTTTGAGTCTTGAGGAGAGCAATCTCTTTAGACATAGCTGCAACTTGAGGTGTCAAATCCTGGGTATCACTGATCCTTTGTTCCACAACAGATATTCTTGATTCCAGGTTAGGCCATTTCTCATCTAGCTTCTTCCATGTGGTCTTCCATTGTTATGGGTAATGGGGACTTGGTGGGCGAATTAGGTTCCTTCTTGTGACGCTTAGGAGGAGCGACTGGATTAGGTTCCTTACCAGAGGAAGACATACCCGCTGAGATGGTTCACTGACCAAGAGAAGGAGAAGGCACCATAAAGATGAAAATTTTGAGGACTTAAAAGAATCAAAAAATGTGCAGCATAGAAAAAAAAAGTCTGGATCTTACAGAGCTGTCTATTTTTTACTCTTTGCCTCTATACGGCTGGAATGAGTCAGTTGACTTTGTCAAGACTGTGACGAGGAAATGAACCTTCTGCCACCAACCAGTTCTACTAGCGGTCGTCTCGTAATGAGAGAGAGCAGCCTGCTAATAATTAAGGCATTTGGAATCTGAAGAGCTCAGCCCAGCCCTTCTATGCTGAAGAAAGCAAAATGTATATAACAGAACTATGAAGCACTGCGAATGATACGCAACAGCTGGCTCCAATTGGACAAATGCTACTAGCTGTAAGTGGTAATCCAAGGTACATCACAAGAAGGTGTCACACATGAGGCAGCAAGTGCCATACACAGACTCAATAGTTACAAAAAAGTCAATGTGGTAAGTGGGTAAAGTTATCTCTACAGTATTTAGGTAGAACCAATTCTTAAGGGCAGTGCAGGTATAGAGAGACTCGCCTTTAGAAGGGAATAGCCTCAAAAAGGGAATTTATCCTTCCCATATTCAATGAAACATGAATTAATAGCGGTCTTCATCAGTTGGGGTCTAGTAGAGAACGTGATCTTTAATTCAAGAGAATAAGCACCACACAGTCCCATGAGGAGCAAAACTTCCTAACAGAAATTTTTTCATGAAGCAGACAGTGGAGAAGCGAAAGGCAGAAAAGCCCATTGCAGTCAAAAAAACATAGCCAATTACACAACAATAGCTTCACTTTGTTGTTGAAAAATAGTGGATAGCATAAATGCAGACAAAAAATCCCATTACGCAGAACAGCTGTGGAGGAAGAACCGTTACTCGAGTTCAAACGCTGTGAGGGCTACAAAATGGCGATCGCAGTAAAAAAATACAGCGCACCGCAAAATACAGCCGGAATTCAAAAGATTTAATATTGAGGAGACAACATTTGACCGGACCCTGTCTTCCTCAGAGGCTTATTTAAGGGACAGGTAGTATCTGTATGTCCCCCGTTGAAGCGCCGAAGCAGAGCCGCGTGGGGCACATAATGTCCGCCGGGATCCACACAGGGAGCGTGCCGCAAAACTAATTCCAAATACAGTGAAATAGCGACTCACCGCGACATGTAGATAGGCGTTTTAAAGGCAGCAACCATTCCGATGGCAAAATCTGCTAATCAAGGTCCCCTCAGAGCCGTACTTTCGGCAATCTCGGTCGGGAGCAAGATCAGCCCACCACCATCTCAGTTTGCGCTCAAGCCAAGCCCCTGTGACAGTACATTTTAACCCGTGACCGAAAGTATGTGGGCATGACCTCAAGAAAAGTGGAATCTTGCATCAATGAATATCGTAGAACCTTTCGATGCAAATAAACGATTACTAAATTGATCCGTCATTTTGGGTCCACTACCACATTGAGAAATTGGCACCATGTGCGACAGAACAACAGTTACTGATAAATGAGCAAAGATGGATTTACATACTTTCCAGCACCTCTATGGAACTCAATGAGGACATCCTGTGGACACAGTTGCTGGTTAGATGATGACCCGGAATGAATACAACTCACAAACACTTTAAGATACTATAAACATCTTTTGGAACACAAGGGTATGGGTGTCCCTTATGACACAGGATGAATATATCATGCTCTGACTAATTACAGGCTTTATTTGTAGGTACTCTCCTCTTGGATACTGACCCAGAAATAGCTGGTTAGAATGTATTGTTGCAGGTAAGGCTTCCGATTTCTTAGCATCAAGCCAGTTTTTATTAGGATAACTTTTGCTGATATTCTTTTAAGCTTTTTTCCATGTCTCATGGCTCAATATATATAGAAACAAGGTATATCTTCTTCAAAGAAACTTAACTTCAAACCTGACTCAAAGGATTCAACCTCTATTAACAACATACAAGTCCAAGGATCGATTGATACCAGTCTTTGTGCCAGCTCCACCCTCGCAGCACGTATTCTATTCTCCGGACTTCGTTACCCAGAAACCCGGGAGTTATCAGGGGAGACACGTCATCATGAGCACCTGCTCCTACACAAGGCAATGCACTGCTTTCCTCCTTAAAACCATGCGTCCTGAGCATATAATGTTCGGCAGCAGTCTGAGCAGCAGTGTGTAGGTTACACCAGCGGTGCCAGCTCCTTGATGCAGTAAGTTGATATATGTAGCTAGCTTTTGCAAAACCTTGACGCTTGTCAACTCACAGGCGCAATCTGAAATGGACGATTGAGCTCAGTGTGAGCACTTAAAATTCCAGTGAAATACATTTGATAACATTGTCCTTGGTGGGAGCTTTGAATACATAAAGAATGTGAGACCAATCGCCTTTCACAGTAAGCGTCCAAGATAATCCCATAAGGGGTTTTGAGTAATGTTACAGGAGGTGCCCAATGACATAGCTCTTGGCAGAAGCTTTGAATATGCGAACTCAGTTATTAGGATCCACACAAGCACTTGTCTCCTCCCAGCCAAACGCAGTCAAACAAAACTGCACTGGGCGGGAACTTTAAAAACAAAGTGTTCATATGAATGTCTGTACCATGACTATACTATCTGAGGCAAAAACAAGTTGAAAGTTTTGACACCTATGAGTTTTGACATGTTTCCAGTCTCAAAACAACCTGACGGGAATCAATGAGAAGAAATATGTGAGCTCCTACATACTCCACATCAATAAGCACACAACGGCATGGCTCCAGGTGCTAGTTTTGACTACACAAAAAACTAGCTACTGAACTGCTACAATGGGCGCTACTGTGATATTATTTAAGAGAAAGACAGGTGGAGGGTCTCCCACAACCACCATCTGTGATACTGATTTTTTGGGGGCATCAACTAGTTTGACAATAGTAAACAATATGAAACCTTTGATTGTATGTATAGTACTGACAGAGGGACCTTTATGTCTGTTTTCACCCAAGTGTTTGACTACAGGACGGTACCATGTGCCAGACACGAATGACCCCTGAAGAACCCAACAATAGAGTAGGATGTGGAATAAATGTGATTCACCTATGATTCAGTGCATGCATACACATGGTATTAATATGGTTCTAAATTGGCATGTGAACATGAGTAATGATTTTTGAGTCATGGGATTCCTCTCAGCAATTTCGAGTTGGTGTGGGCTGGAATCCCCTGAGGAAACTCTAACAAATGTTTGTTTGGACGACACATGATTGGGGGTGTTTTGAAACAAGTATGTGTTGTCTCCTCTACCTAGTTAATAAACTAAGTTACTAATAGCTGATAACAGGACACCAGTCAGTCCCTAGAAAAATTACACGTTTGTGAATTCCCTGAGAAACTACTTCTAACCAAATAGAACCCCCCCTTTTTTTCACTTTGAATTTTAGGTAACGTCAACTCAGGGAGCTCTTTGTTAGGTGAGAGCCTTAAGCCTCACATGTGTGCATGGAAAGCATGCTTAGGTAGGCAGGGATACGCAATGCAGTCTTGACGACGGCCCGATCCGAATGGGCTTTTGGAGTGGACAAAAACATGTTGGCAAAATAAAAAGAAAATCAGGGGCACTTGAAAAAGTAATACTCATTTAAAAAGCTGTATCTGTTTTTATTCATGCCCGGGTACACCGTGAGGCATTTTTAGCTCTTCTTTCCTGTCTGCATCCCTGCATTATCCAGAGAAACATTTTATAGTAGAACTCCCATCTTTTTAGTTAAGTCCGACCTGGTTGTATTATCCTACCAGGGTGTGGATACTCGCCGATGATGAAGCATGTCACAATCCACTGTTGAGGCGTCTTCTCCAAAATCTTTGGGTGCTTTGGTAGGATCATCAAGTGGTTTCTTTCCTGGATTCCTTTGTCTCCTTATGCCTGGTTACCCTTTTTGTGATTAAGTGATTATTTGGGAGAATGCAACTAGGTATATTTTCTCTTGCTATCCCTGTATGAGAACAGTGGATCAAAATGAGTCAGTTGCACCCTCCCACTCTGGGAGCGGCATACTCTGCGTGTACTCCTCTAGATCAAAAGTAATATTTTTTAACCAATTCTTGTCCAGATTTCTTTATCTGGGTATATACTCAACAGCTGTGGTGTTGGTAGTTCAAAATGCATTGATACTTATCCATAGATGTACAGTATTTTATAGTAAACTCATACAGTTCAATTTACCCAATGTATTTCGGGCTGTGACCTTCTTCAGGGTATATATTTTCCAAGTCAAGGTCTTCATGGTAACATTTTACAGGTTTAAAATAAAGGCAGAAGATTTAAAATAGAGGATAGGTGATTTACGTGGACCTTCGCTAAAAATACAGCATGAATTTACAAACAACCATCTCTGTTGTGCAAAACATATCAGACTGTATTAAATTGTTTGTGACATGTAAACAGTCAAAGCAAAATGTGACTGTGCAAAAGACATGCTCCTGGACTCATGAAGTAACTCCGCCGTCTCCTTTGACGAAATAAAAACAATGATGATTAAGGTTCATCCAAACGTGGCGAAACATGCTTCCATTATTAAAAGAAAAGGGTGAATGTTTGGATACGTCACTGCATGCATGCTTCAATCAACTTTGAAAGTTGAAGGGAACATAAAAGTAGAGACGGACCTGAAGATTCCTAAGCGTGTTACCTGCGAATATAAAGAATACATATGAAACGTGACAAAGATTCTGGATTCGTTGAAAGGATGTGATGTTATGAAAAACCCATAGATTCATAAAAATGCTGGTTGGGGATGTAAAAAGTGACGGATTCAAATTTTGTGATGACATCTGTTTGTAAAACATGTATCTAGGTCAAAGTGCCCGAAAAATTGGTAGGAAGCTCATGCATGCTCTACCCTCCCGATAACTTTATGTCGCTTGTAGCGAATCTCCAACGGCATTTCCTGTGGTCACCATGTTAGTGCTATTTTATGCATTTGGTGGTAAAAAAACATGAATAAATTACTACATTCTCAGTCACAAATTGGTGTGGTAAGTAAGAACAGGCCTCTGAGGGTTCAAGGCAGGCTCCAGACAGCAAAGCAGTCCTTGCAGGTGTAGCATAACAGTTTTGTGCAGTGCATAGCAAGTCACAGTAGCGGGAAATCCTCTGAGAGTACTTCCGCAGGTCCAGAAAGTGAACTTAAAAGTGGGTCTGAAGGTCTTATTGTTATACCTGGTGCCTTCTATGGAATAGGAGAATTTTCTAAAGGTTTCTTTTTGAAGTGCCTGGAATTTCGTGACTCTCTTGTCCTTGCCCCAGGCTGGGTGTTGGACAATACAGTCGTAACAAGACCTTTTTATGAAGGCAGAGCACATCCTATTTAGTTGCAAGTGGGGCTGTGCCCAGATCTGCCCTCCATTAAGGCACACCTAATCCCTCTATTGTGTGACTGTCTGAGAGGAACTCATAAAGTCTAACTTCCAACAACACCAAGTCATGTGACCTTAGACAGGCTGCAGACACCAAGTGGCCAAGGGCAGGACAATGAACTGTCTAAAAGTGGCATTTTCAAAATTGTAATATAAAATGCGACTTTACCATTAAAGAGGATTTTAATTATAATTTTATAGTTACCAAACATCAAATTCTGACCTGTTCCCAATCAAAGTTTGGCACTTATTAAATGTCATATTGTAACCTAATGTTATCTAATGGGACAGGTAAGCCTAACAGTAATGTTACACGAATATAGGTGTTTTCACTACCAGGACATGTAAAACCTAAATGTACATGCCCAACCTTTTAATTACAATGTACTCTGCCCTATGGGCTACTTAGGGCCTCCCTTAGGCGTGACTTATACGTAATAAAAGGGAGGTTTAAAGCTTGGCAAGGGGGTTATATTGCCAAGTCTAATTAGCAATTTAAAACTGCATTCTGGCTGCAATTGCAGGCATGGCATATGTTACAATAGGCTTCTTAAGTGCTTAGCACAGTATGTGCTGCAAGCCTACTGGTAGCATTTAATGTACAGGTCCTGAATATGTTGTATACCACTCTAAAAGGGACTTATAAGTAAATTAAATATGGCAATCAGATGTAGGACAATTTTATGATGTTTAGGGAACATGGTAAAATGAGCACAAGCACGTTAGCACTGGTTAGCAGTGGTAAAATGCACAGAGTCCTAAGGCCAACAAAAATGAATTCAGTAAAAATAGGAGGGGTAAAGGCAAAAATGTTTGGGAGTGACCCTACAGAAAGGGCCAGGCCCAACAGTTGGGTATAAATATGTTTGTTAATTTTAATTTGTTGTTACTCTTAATATTTTAAGTTTATTGTAGGCAAAAATGGTTTAGCACACCTATATAAGTATATATATTACCCAGTGGCGGTAGTTATAGTTAGGGTGATGTTTCCAAAGGAAATGCCTTTTTGTTTTAGCGCCAATTGACAAATCTCCATGAAACTTTCCAAAAATGGGCTACTTTTTGTCTGGTTTGTGCATGAAAAGTTTTGGGGTGATCCGTCAAGAGTAGGGGCCCAAAAACAGTACGGTTTCCAAATGGGCTTTCCCCATTAATTTTTCCGTAAGAACTTTAGACACAGCTGCAGCCCAAACCGCTGCACAGATTTACACCAGTATTTGGAAGAAAGCTTTATATTGGTCTAGAAAGAGTGTTTTTTTCATTTGGTGTAAATCCATTCACTGTTTTTTTTTGGGGAGAACTTCTCAAAAACGTTGTATATATCACGTCGGAGAGGTTCTGTGGACTCAAGAGATCTCATGCTGAATATTCTTTGAAAGAGGAGTGCCTCCCCCCTGCCAATATCAGCTATGCCGATCCCATATCGAGGCATGATATTCACAGTGTCCCGGGGAGCCCATCCCATGGATGCTGTGGCTCTCTGCACAGAAGAGTGTGGTACACCATGCCTGCACTCTACCAGGCAAGGAACTCCACTGTGCTCTTGCTGGCTGCAGCAGTTTTTAGAATATCTGCTGCTCCTGCCAAGGCAGGAGCAGAAAAAAGGTGCCAGCACCCACTATGGTACTGGCTGATGTGCTAGCTTGGGCCGCACGGGCCCTGTTTCTCCCTCTGCATCCCCCAACAAAGGCAGGAGTGTGGGTGCCCCAGTCAGAAAAATTGTCTAGCTACCACCACAATGGTGGCTGGGGAGCAAGTTGGGCTGTGGCAGTCCTTGGGCTCTCCCTGTGGCCCCAAACAATCTAGTCATTGTGGGTGCCCGGGGTGGGCACCTGGGCACCGACCAGCAAAAGAAATCTTGCTTCCGCCAGGGGAGCTGACTGGGGCTTATGGCTTCTCCTGCTACCCTCAAACCTAATAAAACATGTGGGTGAACAGGAGAAAACCAGAAAAAAAACCTGCTGGTGCTGCCCCTAAAAGAGGTAGAGGCACCACCATACATTTTTTTAATGTTGTGGGGGGCTTCAGAAAATGCAGCAGCCTCTGGCAGCATTAAAAAAATACACAAAGGGGCTGATTACGATGGCGGGCGAACCACCCGCCATCAAAAGGTGATTTACCCACTGCCATATTATGATGGCGGTAGAAATCACTATTGTTCCATGGCAGTCGGAAAGATCGACCACCACGGCGCCGCAAGGCGGTCCTTTTCAGCCCACCTTGCAGAACCCGGTACCAGGCAATCATTGCGGCATCGCCATAGTGATTACAATGCGCCTCTCCGCCTGTCTTATTGCGGCAGATTCCCTGCCGCAAAAAGGCAGGTGGAGCCTGGCTTTGGGGGCCCGTTGGGTGTCCCGGGGGGAGGGGAGTCAGCTGTGCACAAGGTGGAAGGCACCGCGCAGTGCCTGCCACTTTGTGCAGGGAAATGCAAAACATGGCCACTTCACATTGTGGCGGGTGCTGCAGCCAGCAGCACCCGCCACAATGTGATATCGCCAGATGCAACCACTGCGGTGGCAGTTGCATTATGATGAGCGTGGCGGGACCCCCGCAAGGCAGGCGGGTGGTCCCGTTGCCACTAGGGTGGCGGGCAGACTAAAGTCCTCCCACCATCCTATATCACCCCCTTAGTCTCCTGGGTCATTAATTGGATGACCCTAGAAGAGTTTGTCACACTTTTTGAATGCACCACTATCTGGTGCTCTATGCCCCCCTTTCATACATGGGAGCACCAGCTGTGCACGGTTTGGGGTGGTTGCTTGGTTTGGATGCTGGACTAGGCCACAGGACAGGTCTTGCGGCCAAAAAATTTACTGAAAATAAAGTCAGTGTTTTTTTCCACTTGAAATTTCACCTAGCTATACCATCACTTTGACCTTTGTTTTTTAGTGATTATCCATATCTATCTATCTATCTATCTATCTATCTATCTATCTATCTATCTATCTATCTATCTATCTATCTATCTATCTATCTATCTATGTAAATATAATTTATTAAAATTATTTGAAATGATAATATATTTAATAATTTACATAAATTACTTATAACTTGCTATGTATTAAAAATCAATATTCTTACATCTTGTGGCAATATTATGCTATTTTTGACACAATATTTTTGTAGTTTACATACAAAATATGTAAACTTCACATTTTTGTACACAATATTTTTGATACAATATTTCTATAATCCGATCTTGTGATCGACATTCTGTCATACTTCTGCCTTCTCGTGTAGGGTGTTCAGAAGACATAGGTCAAAATGTGTTCCTTTGTTTAGGTAATGAGTTGCAATGCATTCTTCTGTGGATTGAGCCTTAGGATATTTTCTGACATTGATGTGAGGAGTGTACATAGGCATGAGTAGACTCGCATACTGCCTGCATACTGTGGGATTGTGGATAAAAAGAATGATTTTAAAATGTTTTAAATGTATGTATTATTCCTGCCTTTTATGATTTTAACAAAAATCGAATAAAGTGTATTTTGACTGACTGAATGAGTTTATTGGTCATAAATAGATTCAGTGTGAGAATGAATAGGTGGGTAAAGCTATGGTGTGTAATTGAATGGGGAGGTGGTGGAATGAATGCTTGTTTTGTCAACGGAGTTCGAAACAAGAGTTAGATGAAGCGAGGAGACAGGAAATTAAAAGGGATAAATGTTTCTGTACTGCAGGACAGCCGTTATATGTGAGATCTCATAGCTAGAAGAGCCAAAACATTGGAGGTGAAGGCAGGACACAGTAAGTTAGAGCTGGTTGTGTGTAAAGGAGAACTAGTCTGGGGGTAATGTCTATCAGTTACTGTAATGGTAGGAATGATATTTCTGGAATCCCTTGATGATCATCAGTATGTGATGTTTTTAGTGCATCAGTACGCACATATGGTTCAGATAGATTTTAGATCTGCATTCGTTACAGGATTTAGTGGATCTAGCAAAAGCAATAAGATACAGGAATTAGAGATTAATTAGACTAGTTTAAAGAGCAATATTGAGGACGCAGGAGATCTTGCGGTCCAGAGTCTTCAGCTAAAACTAGCACGTTTTTGCTGCCACCAAGGATCACTACAAGAAGCGGACAGGTTAGGGAGGGAACTTTGGAACAGGAACTTTCCATGGTTCAGAGTTCAGAACAGCACAAGAGTAGGCTGGCGATGGACCGACAAGCAACTGGGGAGAACAGGGGTCATACAATTGTGTCTGCCATATTCAGTGAGCCTGATAATCAGCTCCCTCGACCCCAAGACTGGTGATGAAGCTCTGATGAGTCAGGGGATCCAGCTTCAGAGAGCAGTGGACCCTGGTGATTCAAGGGAAACAGGAACCACAAATCGCTGTCTACCAACACAGCTCACACATCGTTGAGGTTCAGCAGCAGAATATTCCGTGACCTAAAACTGAAGCCCCAAGGCCATGGGTCTCACTGCCGGACAACCTCAAGCCTCTCTTAGCCATCACCAAATGCGAAGCGCGCAACGAAATTCTGTTTATTGATTTAATTGTCAACTTACCTGCATTCATCCATATTCCAGTGTTTACTACCCCCCCGCTCTGCCCCTTCCCCGCCCCACCTCACCGCCCGGTAGCACTTCCACCAGGAGCCGCTACTGCTCCACAAGAGCAGACGAATCTCGCCCGCCTGCTGAGAGCGCAGCAGGCAAACACACATATGCAAAATGGCATAATAAAGCCTTTTTAATTTGCCACCATTTCGTGCTGTGTACAGCGCGACTGTGAGGTAGGGGTTGGGGCTGAATCCTTCAATTGCAGGATTACTGCTGCCTCTTTCAGTGCGCATGTCGGGGTGGCCGGCTGGCTACCTACTGCCAGCCCTACATGTGCAGTGTACCCCAGCCTCCAAATGACAGTTGGGTTAGCCTGCTCTCACCAATCCTGGAGCTGTTGTCATGCTGATGAGAGCAGCTCCAGGATTGGTGGGAATTCGCGTTCGACTGATCAGAATGGAAGTCCTTTCATTCCTGCTCATAGAATGCCAGGGAGAAGGCAGCATTTACAGTGATTTGTGCACCATTGCACCCCACCATATTTTTTACTGGTAGCCGCCACTGTCAATCGGCACTTTTGATGTAAAAAGCACTTACACTGGCATAAATCAATGAGTGTTAAGTAGGTGCAACACTACAGCAGTCCATCCAGGTCTGAAAGCAGCCAATAGACTGCAGGCTTCTAGGGTTATGCCAGAGGAGCAATCCCAAACTGTGCTGCCACCCCTGTGCTCTCTGCAACTGTCCACACCAGTGAATGCTTGCAGTAAATCTGACCTCTGCAAGAAACGACTATGAATGCAAAGATTATCGAGCACAAAATACCGGAGAGGAATATCGGTCAGGACTTTACAAATGACGCCAGGGCGTCTCATTCATCAAGCACAATGTTGCTTAAGACTGTAATGTCAAACTCATTCAAGTTATTGATCGTCTTTTTCAAAATGGAATACATTTACTCAGCACTTAGGTTAAGTGGTTCTGAAGTGCGAGGCAATTAATATTATGTATTCCCAAAGTAAAAAAAAAGCAATCATATTTACCGCGAATCTGCTGGGAAGAGCATAACCATTAAAGGTTAAATTAAAATGAAATATAGACTTGCGTTAAACATAGAAACAGAAACTCTAAGTCCAGTAAAATCATGCAGGCACTATTTTTAAGTAAGTGCAATTCACAGTGGGAAAAAAGTCCTGTCTGGTTTTCTGGATGTTACCACTGGGAAAAAAATATCTATAACCTTAAATGCACCTTGGTATTTCTTAATAGAAAGTGATCTTGGCAGTACTTGCAATGCAAAGCCTCTCTTGTAGGAACATGACAGCTTCACTTTTCTCCCATGATATATCGCATTTCACCCTTTTATGTCTGCTGACGAATTATTTTTAACAATTAGGACCCCTACCCAGCATCATGCTGGACTACAGCACAGCAATACTAGGTAGCTGCCTAGATTTTTACAAAAAGGTAAAATGTGGTCTCATTATTGGGAGAGGGTGCAATAAACGTCACTTTGCAAAATGCACCAAAAATATTTGCACCAGCCACATATGGCATTGTGGCCTTCCATTTATATTCCAGACTGCCACTAGAGAGACTCCTAAGTGTGATAGTGTTTGCATTTATCCACAATGCAAGTGATTTAGACAGAGAAAAGCATTTGTTTGTATTTATACCACTATGATCTATAATTCATTTCTATGTGTTATGTAAAACGTTACAGCTTGCATCACATATGGCATCAGATACAAAAATATTATTAATCCAACATGGATGTCAAAATCAGCCCCCGGCCCCTCCACTCCTTCATTGCTCTTAGAGCCTTTTGAAGTCCTTTTCCCCCCCAAAAAATATTTTTTGAAGCCTGTTCTGCCATGCTAGAGCCACTAAAATATATATTTTTTACCAACATTTCGGTGGTACCTGCCATTATGCATGGGTAAATTATTTAAAAAAATTGAGATCAGGTCATTCACAGGCGTGTGCATGTGTGCTGACTCATGCATTGGCATTTGTTATCACACATGTGTACACCTAAGAATGGCACAGCTGCCAGCAGTGACAGCTTCACTGTGCCTGTATTTTTCTTTTTTTTACCTATGTTACACAGCATCGGCAAAAAATTGGCAAAGCCAATAGGTGAATAAGGGGCGACCTATTGACATTACCAATGCTAGTTTTTGACTTGCGTTACTGTTTTAATACAAAACACTGTTGCAGGATTATTTCTAATATTACCATCCCCTCTACCTGGGCAATATTGTATCATGAAAAAGCCTAAAATTTGTATTATTTTCATTGGCTTATATTGGATGGTTTATCAAAGACGCCTTTAGTGTAGGGTTAGTGTAGGATTTTTAAAAAGCAATGTCAGAGTATGATAGGGTTTCTATGACTACAGTTGACTTGATGTAACATAGCCGTGATCACTGACTCAAAAAAGGGGTGAACGCCACTTATGACTTTATGGAAAAGCACAGCTGACGCTATACTGGCACCAACAGACCACAGGACATACGCTGGATATCCAAGGTAAGTATCAAAACTAGACTCTCAGGGACTTTATTTTAATCTAAATGCAAGATGTGATTTATGCGCAGTTTTTCAACTAAGACACCACTGTATTAAGGGAAATCGGACAAACCTATAGCTTAAACAAAAAATGAAGATATGGTGGGAAATCCAGAATATGTGGAGTTGTGTTGGTCCTGCCAATGATCCAGTTAATTAATTATGCCACAATATATCTAAAGACCCAATCAGCCATCATCAAACAAAGCAACACGCTGGAATGTCGTTGGTAATGGAATGGTAATGCATAACTGGATAATGAGAACTAGGTTTTTCTGTGTAGCATCAGATGGACTCATATTTTCCTACCCATTATTAATCACTACATGTTTGTCTACGCCAGAGTGAAATCTGTCTCTAATAAGGATGTAGGGCTGTTTATTCTCTCTTGGCTCTACCAGTAAATCAATACCAGGTCAGCGCATGTCGCCTTGCTGTATTCAATGGGAGTCGGCATGAACTAATATGTATTATAAAGTTTGGGAAACAACAAGACACCTTATCAAATACTTGTCTTCTTGAAGACCGTAGGGCAGTGCCATAAGCTGGAGTGCTGTACTTTTCTGAAAGGGCCTGGGGATGAATTTCCCCATACACTGAAATACAGAAATTCACAATAAAAATTCATGTTTGTCATAAGGAAATATGTTTTTTAGGAACAGAGATATTCCATTTTATTGTGGGGTAATTATTTCTTTCTTAATTAAAATTTCATCGTACATTTCAAATATATTGGTGGATACTCTTTCATCCTGTAATTCTTCAGCATTTCCTTGCATATTAGTTTTGATGCATTTCGAAGTATAGACACCTTTGTTTAAGAAAAGGTCTTTATTGCTTCCCAAAGTATCATAAGGCTGAACATTAAATATGAATATCTTACATATTTTTCAGTGTATTATCAATTTTAAGTAACCTATCAAAATAATTAACAACTGATTCTTTAATGAGCTTTATTTATCTCCTTAATATGTTACTCCTTTCAATCACTCTTTAGCCTAAATCAAATATTACATAACAAATTACAATACACCTTCCTAGCCAAAATGTAACCATTGGTTAATGTGTGTAAATGTGTGTAAATCTTCAAAATAATAAATGTAAATGCATTTGAGGGAGACCATGCTGACAGTAGAGCTGTTTCTGAAATCAGTTAACAATATGTGTTCTGATACCGAAGAAACTGGGGTGCAAAATAGTGTGTAATAATGAAAAATATTTTGCTGACTTCAAAGTCACCATTTCTCCACATTCTCCCTTTGACTGACTCTGTGCATTCATTGTGTGCTATTGAGATATTTAGATCTTTAACAAAAGATAGTGTATCTCTTACTGGTAATTGCATGTGGTTAAGTTGTCTTACTCAGTATCCCGTATCATTTATATAGCTCTGAGCTGTGTTATTAGAAGTTCTACAAAATCATCTACTTACACAGCTAAACAATATTTTAAATAATAAATACTCAAGATGATCCCTTTTCATGTGGAATTCATATATGCTTGTGTATCTTTAGAACTGGATACCAAGCTGGTATCTTCAGAAAATCTTAGTATTTGTTGTAATCTATTTTCCGTTATGCTTCATTAAAAAAAGAATCAATTATGCATGAATAGTCTCTTGATGGCTTGCCATTTTGTTGTAGGTACATTTTTAAACTAATCTACTTATGGTGTTTTATCTTTATGTGATATTCAGGAGCACTATTGGGCCAACCTTATACACTATCTGATTGTTAAATCATTCTGTTCCATTAATTTCTTTACTGTGCTCATCTCTTGTTGTGAATTTGTTTTATGGCTACTTCAATTTTATATGAAATACTATTTAGGTCTTTTAGTAACAGCATTTCCATTGAGACTAATGTAGAACAGGTCACTTGGGGGTTAAAAAGTGATTTTACCTCCAGATTCTTAGGATTCTCTTTCCCTTTGTCTATTGTTAAAGTGTTTTGTGAGAAAAACACCTTCAGTTACAGTTTTCACATTAACCTTAAAATATCTATTTAACTTTTAAAGTAAAATCTTCCAATGGTTGCTATATATGTTACTCCTTTTAATAAACCTGTTTCTTGGAAACTGTTAATGAGTGATCAGCAAGACTGCCTCACCTCAGGGAAGCCGCACGCATGGCTGTTTTGCTGGACTAGATGCACCGTGTTGAGGGGGTCGCAGCATTGAGGTCAGCGGTTGGCTGTGGTCTAGGCTAAGACCCTGAAAGTCACAGGTTTTACTTCAGGGACATACGTCCGATCAGACCACATAGCCCTGCCCATAAAAAGGGGCATAAGGCGAGGGTCGGGTCTTTTCGTTTTGACCGCCACCTTGCAAGGATGCCACTCTCGCTGCTCCCTCCCGCCACAATTTCCCAGATGCGTCTTTGTTGTTTCCTCCCTTTTCTCCCTTCTTGTCTTTCAGGCTTTCTTTTGGATACAGCTCCTGCTCGGCGCCCAGCTCTGCAATGGGGACAAAGTAAAGACAGCAGCATAGCCACCTAGCACTGGTACTTGGGGGGAGACAGGTGTATGGGGTGACCGAGGCAGGTATTCTAGCAGGCAGATGGACCCCTTGCACAGGCACGCGCCCGAAGAGGAATGCGATGTGGACGATGGGGTTCTCCCCTAAGGAGGGACCCACCACAGGTCAGTGGGCGGAAAGGCTGGGCCTGGCCTGGGGAGTAATCACAGTAACTAATCACAATCTCACTTGATGCATACATTGGAATACACAGGAACATGTCTAGATAGTGGTAGGAATATGATGTCTAGCATTTCTGCTAAGGTTAAGTATGCATCGCCTGGTGTAAATAATGCTGTAAATATGAAGAGTTTACTGCATATGCAAACAGGGAAATGATGTGTGTTTTGTGTTAAAAATGTTTAAATAAAATAAAGCCGGGGTTTACGACCCCTAATCCAAGATAATAGTGTAGTTTTTGTTTCCAGAAAGGGAGGGGGATGAGTGGACATGACTGTTTGTGGTTTTGGGTCCGAAGGCCTCAGCAATGCCAGGCCATGGGACCAAGGCTCCCACACCTCAGGTGAGCCACATCCATGGCAGTTTCGCCAGGCCAGGCACATTGTGGGGAGGGGGTCGGCAGTGCTTTGCGCTGCTGCCCTGCAGTATTGAGGGTGGCAACTGGCTGTGGGAGGGGCTGAGATCCTGGAAGCCGTAGGTTTGACTTCCTGGGCACGCGTCCGATCGGACAGCATAGCCCCACCCATAAAGGGGGCTTTAGGTGACAGTTAGGTCTTTTCGTTCCGACCGCCGCCTCGCAACGAGGCTACCCTCACTGCTCCCTCGGCAGATGGCCAGCAACGTCTTTGTTCTCCCACACACCCTCCTCATAGCAAAAAGGGTCAAATTGTGCACATTTGGTGTATTGGGCTTGCTTGTTTTATTGATTAAATAACATGTTTTCTTTTTCCAGGTCAGGTGCTTTTGTCATATTTAGTTTTGGGCCTTCTGGGTGGGGTCATGATTGGGGGGGTCAATTAGACATTACCTTTATTTACATTTGCATGACAGCGGGGTCACTGTCCCACCCAAAGGATGCTAGCAGGAGGTCGATGAAAGGATCCAGGGGAACTGGGGCTCTGAGCGATCGCTGGCATTTTGACCTTATTGTCAGCCATCCACGCATGCGCAATAGTCATGCTTAGAACTGGCCCTTGGGGGAAGAAGTGAAGGAGGTAGGGGGTGCGCGAGGTGGGTATCCTAGTGGGCAGATGGGGGCCTTGCACAGGCCCACTTCTGAAGGGGGATGCAATGTGGGTTTGTGGGGTCCTCCCCTGAGGAGGGACCAACTACAGGTCATTGGACGGAAAGGCTGGGCCTGGACTTGGGAGATATCACGAGAACCAATCATGATCTCACTCGGGACATAAATTGGCATACACAGGAACATGTCTAGATAGTGGTAGGAAGATGATGTCTAGTGTATCTGATAAGGTTGGGTACGGATTGCCTGGTGAAATAATGCTGTAAATATGAAAGGGTTACTGTTTTGCAAATCTGGAAATGATGTGTGTTTTATTTAAAAAATGTTAGCAATAAAATACATCTTAGCAAAAAGTGAGAGGGGCCCCTTTACCATCAAAGGAGTAGGGCACCAAATAGACCTCAGTAAAGACATAATATCCACTTTGGGGTTACTGACACACCAATTCACATACACTCAGTCATTTACTCAAATCACCAGAACATAACTCCACCACCATTAAAGGCCAATTGCTTATGAAAATATACACATATTTTATCCAATGTTAAAAACCATTAAAAAGTAAATAAAAACACATTAAGCAATTGATGCCCACAAAATTGTCTAAAAAGCACACAGTTAATACAGTATTGGGAGAACCTGCAAGAAAAATGGTTTCTAATCAATTCAACAGGCCAGTACATCAGACCAAGTTCTTTCTTCTGACATTTTGTTTTTGTGCATTATACTTATTTTTCATACAATAAACTTAACACCATTGGCAAATGTCATCCACAGTCTACAGTAGGCCTGTTATCATATGACGTTGACACGTTTTGGTGGGTTTGTCGCTTAAACGCCACCTTCTTCAGGACAAAGGACAATATCTCCCAGAACACAATACGATTCTGTAAACAATCCCAGAGTTCTGGACTGAAATACTTCTATATCCACATTCAGAGGGGTTAAAGAACCTTGTTCAGAATTAGCCGCAACTATTGTATTCAATAAAAATTCTTCTCGCACGATTTTATCTTTTATTTCATCTGATAAAATGAATATTGTCCAATAAAAACTTCTTTTTTAATAGTGTGAACAAGAAGAATAAACAGGCATAGGTCCGATATTCCTTTTTTTTAAACTTCTTGGTTATTGGGTATAATCACAGATCACAGTTGATCTCTTTAACGTGTCATAGCTCATATGGGGTGACATTACAAATACAATATCTAACTTGTAGATACTTGAAAACCCCTGTAATTGGTATTTTAAGCAGTGTCTCTATTTCACAATAGGAGTGAAGCTCCACATTATTGTACAATAACCCGAATTACTGTAAAGATGATGTGCCTCACATGGAACAGCCAGAATTGGGAAAGAAACGTGTAAAATTGTTAGAGCAGAGTGGTATGTATTAACTAAATCAACACAGTCTCCTCTTTCCAAAGGCAATTTCATACATAGTATTGCACATGTTAGATTCTTGTAAGCTCAAACAAACCTGCCTAAACATTGAAAGAAGTGTGAGAAATGAGCAGGGGAATAATCTTAAAAAGATTGAAGACTTTTGGTAAAAATAACACTTTTTATGACATTGCTCCACTGAAAACGTCATTTGTGAGGTGATCACATCATTTCA